>NC_081826.1:112210000-112517500 GCF_030867095.1 Alligator mississippiensis
ACATCAGAAACCTCAAAACTACAACAGCTAGTAGAGAATATTGACAAGAAGATGACAGATCCAAATCAATGTGTCATTTGTCATCGTGTGCTTAGTTGTCAGAGTGCTCTCAAGATGCATTACAGAACACATACAGGAGAAAGACCATTTAAATGCAAAATTTGTGGACGTGCCTTTACTACAAAAGGCAATCTAAAAACACATTTTGGAGTTCATCGAGCGAAGCCACCACTAAGAGTACAGCATTCATGTCCCATTTGTCAGAAGAAATTTACAAATGCTGTTGTTCTTCAGCAGCATATTCGTATGCATATGGGTGGGCAGATTCCAAACACGCCATTACCAGAGGGCTTCCAAGATGCAATGGACTCAGAGCTATCATATGATGAAAAGAATATTGAAACATTGAGCAATTATGATGATGACATCGATGAAAATTCTATGGAAGAGGACCCAGAGTTGAAGGACACAGCAAGTGACTCATCCAAACCACTTATATCTTACTCTGGCTCGTGTCCTTCTTCACCACCTTCTGTAATATCTAGTATTGCTGCTTTAGAGAATCAGATGAAAATGATTGATTCTGTCATGAACTGCCAGCAGCTGACCAGTTTAAAATCCATTGAAAATGGGTCAGGGGAAAGTGACCATTTGAGCAATGATTCCTCATCAGCTGTTGGTGATCTTGAAAGCCAGAGTGCAGGCAGCCCAGCGATGTCAGAATCCTCTTCCTCCATGCAAGCTTTGTCTCCTGTAAATAGCAATAGTGAAAGTTTTAGGTCAAAGTCCCCAGGTCTTAGCAACCAGGAAGAACCACAAGAAATACAATTAAAGACAGAAAAACCTGACAGTCCACCACCTGCCACTGAAAATGGAGGTGCGTTAGATCTGACATCCACCAACCCGGGAAGACCGGTCATCAAAGAGGAGGCTCCTTTTAGCCTGCTGTTCCTGAACAGAGAACGTGGTAAGTTTAAAAGTACTGTTTGTAATATCTGTGGAAAGCCTTTTGCTTGTAAGAGTGCATTGGAAATTCACTACCGCAGCCATACTAAAGAACGTCCATTTGTTTGTACAGTCTGCAATCGTGGGTGTTCCACTATGGGTAATTTAAAACAGCACTTACTGACACACAAATTAAAAGAGCTGCCTTCTCAGTTATTTGAACCCAACTTTACTCTAGGTCCCAGCCAAAGCACTCCTAGCCTGGTCACCAGTACTGCGCCTACCATGATCAAAATGGAAGTGAATGGTCACAGCAAGCCGATCTCACTGGGTGAGGTTCCCTCGCTTCCAGCTGGAATCCAGGTTCCTGCTGCCCCACAGACAGTGATGAGTCCAGGCATCACTCCTATGCTGGCACCCCCACCACGTCGGACTCCCAAGCAACACAACTGTCAATCGTGTGGAAAGACCTTCTCTTCAGCAAGTGCACTGCAGATACATGAACGCACCCATACTGGTGAAAAGCCATTTGGTTGCACAATCTGTGGTAGAGCTTTTACCACAAAAGGGAATCTTAAGGTAAGAAGAAAAGTCTGAAATGCTAAACAAAACTGTAAGGAATTTGGGGTCTTAAAATGTACTCCATTTGACTTATCAGACTCTAGTGGTGTTATTCATGCACCAGGAGGAAGAGAAGTTAAAGAAATATGTTGTGGTGTTTTTAGCATACTGAAAATATGCTATTTTATGCTTCTCAGACGTTTAAAGGACCAGGGCTCACTCTTGCCCTCTGGTCTGTGGGTGTACATTCCCATGTGTTTTAAAATCAGTTTCAAAAGTTGATCTTGCATGTGCAGCTCATTTAAAAAAAACCATGATGACACACACCTACATCTTGTGGGCAATATTTTTGCTTATATCTATGATGCTCCGTGTTTAAAAAAAAAAAAAAAGTGTAAAGGAATAAAGCACAAATCATTCCAAGGAGGGTAGAATGACATGATAATCACTAAGCAATTTTAACCTGTATTCTATATGATTGCCTATGTGGTGGCATGGAGGAGGTTGGTAGGCAGACATGAATCTAAACCTTTTGCCAAATAGAGATCTTCCCATTTATGAAAATCATTAAAAAAAAAAGAGCTCCTTTCAGTCATTAAGATCCAGTGCTGATGCCTTTTTTTCCTCTTTTGAATATATGGAAAAATTATCAGCAGTGACCCACAGCTCCTTGGGACTCCTTGGTCCAAAGCCCAATTTCCACTTTGCCTGCAGCATATGTATCAGCAGGCTGGTTTGATAAGCTGGTACCTGGTGACATAAAATGATACATATTACAAGAGCACTCCTTTTGTTTTCATAGCCCAAATAAGCATCAGGAGATCAAAAGGTTAGGAACAGCAGGATGAACACCTTACTAAATTTAAAATATAAAATATATAAATAAGTAAAAACACTTAAAGAAAGAGAATAAGAGTGGAATGGTGTCAGACAAATTGAGAAAAGAGGGGAAGAAAAAGTAAAGAAGAAAAATCCAGGGCAGATGAAATAACTATTAGATGGGGGTAAGGATGGAGCTATTACCCCCATCTAGATGGGGCCCCAACTATTAAATGGGGCTAAGATTTCTTAGTTTCCTTGAGATACAGTAATTCTTTCGGTGGTCTTGTTTTTATGCACATGAGAACTTCCAGCTGGTGTTTGAAATCTGTCTATCATCAAAGAATATGTATCCTATATTGTTGTACTATTGTACTTTTTTTGAATGAAAAGAAATATGGACAGGTTGATGACCTGCAACATACCTCTTTTTTTTTTAAATGAATTTATCTACTTTGCCCCTCAGAATACTGGTTGGAAAAACAATTAAAGTTGTATTAAGTGTGAATTGTAAGGTGACTTTTTTTTCCCCCTAAACAAATGATGTCTTATGTAAAATGACCATGTAGTATATTTAGACCAACCAGCTCATTCCAATTTACTAATTTATAGCTGTTTCTTGTTTCTATTTTCTATGCAGGTTCACATGGGAACCCACATGTGGAATAATGCCCCTGCAAGACGTGGTCGCCGACTGTCCGTGGAAAACCCCATGGCTCTATTAGGTGGTGATGCTCTGAAGTTTTCTGAAATGTTCCAAAAGGATTTGGCAGCTCGGGCAATGAATGTTGATCCAAATTTTTGGAACCAGTATGCTGCAGCTATCACTAATGGACTTGCTATGAAGAACAATGAGATTTCTGTCATACAGAACGGAGGCATTCCCCAGCTCCCAGTAAGTTTGGGTGGAAGTGCCATTCCACCTTTAAGTAACATTACCACTGGAATGGACAAAGCTCGCACTGGCAGCAGCCCTCCCATTGTTGGTTTGGACAAAGCAAGTTCTGAAACTGGAGCCAGTCGTCCATTCACAAGATTTATTGAGGATAACAAAGAAATTGGCATAAACTAAAAGCATACATTACCAGTATCGGTTGGACCACTACTCAACACAACATTTGTTCTAGTTCATGTACAGTTTTTGAAGTTAAGCATTAGTTTCCTGACCTAAATGCATAGGTTCCCTTTAAAATTTTACCCATAGCAGAAATACGTAACTTTGTGGCTGCTGAAAAGTTGTCTTGCAAGATCTGCATGATACTTCTTTCAACAGTGAGTTTGACTGTTACCGAGAACTATGAAACCTTTTTAATTTAAGTTAACAAAAACAAAAGATCATTGGATAACTGCATTAGGAACAGAAAGAGGCTAGACTACGTCCACTTTGCTTCTTACAAAACTTATTATCAACTGAGAAAAGGGGGCTTCACTAATGCATTCCTGTCAAACTTATTTCCTGGTTTTGTTCAAATTAGTTAGAAACTTGAACTATGTTTTTAGGAATCTTAATCTTAAATAAGTGATTTAGTACCCCAAAGCAGTGTATTATTACAGTATCCTTGTCTGTAGTATTTATAATGTTAAGATTATGCGGGTAACAGACAATATACTAGCCCCAACCTTAAATGAAGCTTTTGTACTGCAAAATACATCTGATTATGTGATTTTTCTTTTTTATTTTCCCTTTCTTTTTTTTAAATCAAGTTTTGTTTTACTATAAATAAGTGGTTTATTTCAATGCAGGCAAAATTGTGAAGTTTTATTGGGAAAGATAGCATGCTTTTCATGTGCAAGTACCTGTCAGTAACAAACCTTTTTTATTTAAATATTTGTAGCTGCTATGTGGACAGTTGTTCTATTAAATGAAAAATGTAGTGTGGACTTTAGCTCAATGATTGGAAAACAAGTTACAGACAAACCTTAGCACCATAAATTATTCACAACATTATAAACAGTTGTGAGTAAACATTTCATGTTATCAAAGCTGTACAAATAAAAGGTAATGTTTGTATAATGTGGTTGCAAACTCTTAATTTATACTATTGCACTTTTAGTATTTTGTATTAGGGAGGTTTGTCTATAATTTGAAACTGAACAAAGATGTAAACTATTTTATAAATAGTACTTAAGAAAAATGGGAAAAGCTGTTACAGTTTCTTGTTTTGTCTTAAGGTCAAATGATGTGAGAGATCTATATTACTTAAACAGAAAAGCCACTGAGAACTGTCAGATCCTTAAATAAAATGGGGCCTGCCATTTCTTAAATTGAAACAATTCATTTAACTTTTCTACAAAGCCCACTTAATGTGACCATCCCCAACAGAATGTTGATAAATTGATCTTAGGAGTGTGATATCAATGCAAAACCAAGATAGACTAAAGAGAACATTGTGTAGGTTTTAATTTTACTGTAATCAGTTCTGTCTCTTTCACATATGCCCACAAGTAGGTTGACTGCCTAATAACCCTTGTATTGTGTACAGCTTTACTGGGAACAGAATAATACATGTCTGGCAGCATGATCAGTCATAACTTTAAAATATTCTGTATTTATTCTCAACTCTTGCTAATTATCTTCTCGGATTACTACAAAGCACAATGTACTCTGGTTATTCTAATGGAATTTTATGTTGATTACCTTGTTTAAATAACACCAAGTAAATAAAGGGAATGGTTCCACTCTTAAGCTAGGATGCTGGGGAGCCTGGGGCTTAATCAAAACTTGAACAGTAAAAGTTTTGTGTACTACCTCATTTTTGTGCATTACAAGCATGGTGGAGTCTGACACTATGAACTTCCGTCCAACAAAATTGTTCAAGGGACATTATGGGTAGCTGGGTAACAGCACAAGGAGTTTTATGCCCCTGAAGAAAGAATCAGAGAGTGAGGTCTTCTCAGTTGAGACTGGAAAAATAGGACAATCTCTTTCTTATACAACAAAAAACATTACTGTAAGAGGATGGACTATTTCTGCCATCGTGTAATTGAATGAAAAGAGTTTTGAAGACATATTAGCTGTTTATTTCTATTGGAAATGAACAATGAACTATACAGCTCTGTTTTCTACAGTGATGACATGTATAAAGTGTGTGTGTGTATACGTATGTATGTGTTACACGCGCACACACATGTGTGTATATACACACACACACACACGCACATGCACACACGTTAAAAAGAACCCTATAATATAACATCTTTTACCATCTTTCACCACTGCGTGTGGATTATTTAGGGGTGTTTCAAACCATCGGAAAAAGAAAACTGAGGTGGCTTAATGTTGCTGTATTTCAGCAATTGAATGTTTTTATTTATCTGTGTCATTTTTGGTGTGAATTTTTTTTGTTAGTATTTGGTACCATGTAGTGTTATCTCTTCTCCCTAAAGGATGTGTATAACTTAAAAAAAAAAGAGATGTAAAGTGTTGTAAATAAGATGGTTGATGGTACAGTAAGACTGACCCCATTTTGTATTCAGGGTTAGGTCATTCCTCTCTGCATGGTGAAGAGAGACACTATTTTTATACTGCGATACCATGTAGGGCTAGGAGCCTCCCTGAACCAGCTGGGAATTGTTACCTAGATCCAATATTTTTTATTATTAAATCTTGTTGGCTTGACACATCTACTGATTGAAATGGATGTCTTAGTCTAGGTTACTATTTTTGTCATATGGAATTGAATAAAATGCAGGATGTAATATTATTTCTGAATTGCGTTCCTTGATTATTCCAATAACAGAGTGAGATACAAAACTAAGGTCACACAGTATGTGTCAATGACTTTTAATCGTTGCACCTGAAAGTCAGACTTAGTTATTTTCAAACACTATTAAAAATACCTTTATCTGGGAAGGCGAAGTATTAAAGTCACTTTTTACAGTAAACATTTTAGTCCTAAAAATATTTATTGCAGGGCAGGAAAAGAAGAGGCCTTTTGGAGGGGGAAAACAACATTCAAAAGTACTGCTCTGTCAAAATAACTGCACTCCCTAACACTTCTCTGTTGCTACCTATATTCAACGTAGTCGTTCTTTTCAGGTCACTTAAAACATCTACCTGATACTCACTGTATGCTGCGTGATAGGATTTGGAAACTAGTTCAAATAATTAAAAAAAACACATTCTTTTGTGTGACAACCCACATCAGTTCATTCTAAATGGAATGTTCTGTACAGTTGTGTTAGACCCTGGTCTAATAAAGCGTGTGTCTGATTTTAACCAATTACTTTTCCCACTGACTTCAATGAGACTACTTGCATATTTAAAGTTAAGTCTGTGCTTAAGTACCTTGTTCAAATCTCCAAAATCGACCAGCCTTCAAACTGTTATAATCTGGTGGTGACAAATGCCCAATGCATTAAAAAAAAAATTATGCTAGTCACCTTTTAAAAAAATCTGATTTTGAAGTTCCTTTTTCTTTTTATAAAAACCTATGAAAATAAAGTTTGAACTTCCCCTGGTGATTCAGCAACAATAAATGTGCAACAAAAACAAAAACAACCCCAAACCTTGAGCTGTGCTGGCACTAGGCATTGTGTTGTGTAAATAAGGAAGTAGATCTAAAGATATGGGTTAATTTGACAGCAAAACATAATGGAAGAATTATCTTCACTTTCCAAGAAAAAAAGGAAACATGCAAAAAAGGATATGTCATGATATATTTAGTAATAAAACAATAATAAAAGTAAATAAATTGTATCCGTATACCATGTATACTGTCCTTTTGGCTGCTGCACAAAAGATATTTACAAATTGGGCCATGTGGGGATTGCACAGACAGATCAAAGGCGGCAGCCTATGGCTTCTGTGTTGTAAAACAAAGTAAAAATTGGAAAATTGAGTCTGAGCAAGCATAGAAAACTATTCATTTACACTTCCCCCTTATATTGTAAAAACCATTAAAACTTGCAACAAATCAAATGACATTAAAATTTACATGTAAAAAGTAGTTAATTTCCTTTTTTATATATTATCCCTATAGAAGCCTAAGTATAGAAGCTGTTTCTCTACCTACTTTTTCCTTGTTACTTGGCAAATTTTTTGTTTTTCTGAAGCTGTATTCTTGTTGCCTTTTCTTTATTTCTCTGCATGTATTCTGTCATGTGGAGGATTCTGTGTTTTATTTTTTTCCTCTTTCTCTAGTTCTCCAGAAGTCAAAAGAGCTGCCTGTTATTTACACCTGTGTGTAACACTAGCATAAAGAATGACAAAGTCATCAGTGATATAATCAGGTATGTGCACAGTTCCAAGGGTACAGTGGCAAACATGCCACTCGTGCTCTTTCCTTTATATGAAGGTATGGTATTTGTCAGTTTACTGATGCAGGACAGCCACAGGTAGTCAGGAAGATACACTGCTGATCTAGGCTTCATTTGAACCAGTCAACCATTAACTTCAGTCAAGTTACTCCTAAATTACATTGGTGTGAGAGATGAGAATTAGTCCCATGTATTTTCTTTTTTAAGTCCCATCAATGACAGCTATATATAGATGCAAAAATATTTCAGAACATTTCTAGGTAAAGGAGTACTGGGCTATAATGGAAGAAATGTACACTCCACCAGATTATCTCAGTTTTTAAAGAAGGTCACATTTTGGACATAAACACAATGGCTATGTCTCTTAACTTACACTTTGTTCAAAGTTTTGGCACATAGGAGCAATCAATCTTTTTTCACTTGATTGATGCATGGATATTAAAGCTGAAGTATAAAACCATGAAAAACATGATAACAGCTATTACAGCTGAACAATGTATTCTGTGAGAATCTTGCTATAATGTTGCTGCCCAAGGTAATCTAAATTTAAGGTCAGGTACTGTCCCTTCTCAGATACTAAAAGTGTCAGCAGACTTGTTTAAAGAAAACGGACATTGCAGCACTGATATACAGTACCTTTATATTTTTTCAGGGGTCATCAAGGTTCAACAATTACCGTTGGGGCAATTCAGGCATCCAGAAACTCCTGAGTTGTAATGCTGGCTCTGCTACTGACATGCTATAGGGATGTGTCCAACTTATTCTGAAAGGAACTGAGTGGTTTCACCTACAGTGGGATGGAGGGTACTAACTCCTCTTTGCAGAGACAACCAGCGCTTTTACAGTATTCCCCATCTATAAAATGGGGATAATAATACTTATGTACCTACCTCACAGGGGTGTTGTGAGGAATTGTTTGTACAGTGTTTCAAAGATGGAAAGTGCTAAGTATTATTGCTCATTTTAGAGAGTTTACAGTACATGTATTATTATTTATTATTTGTGTTCTGGTAGCACCTAAAAACCCCAGTCAGGATTGGGGGGCCATTATGCTGCATGTTGTACACTCACATAGCTAGAAATATGAAATTCTACCCAGTAACATTTTTTCTCAGAAATATTCCATTTTAAGCATCTGCTTTATAATTCTAGTGGGTTTCATTCAATGATTTAGTTTTTTCTAACTTGATTATCAGTTCTAGACTATGGCATTTATGGCATTTCTTTTTTTTTTTTTTTTTTTTTGAGCTTATGTTGATTACCAGTAAAAAAAAAAAAAAAAAAAAGACCACAGCAATTTTCTATGGATAATCTAGAATCAAGTCTTGCAATCAGTGGAATTCTACTGTACTTTTGCTATTAAAGCTAAAAGTTAAAAAGATAAAAGTGTGTGTGTGTGTGTGTGTGTGTGTATATAATATACACCAATATATAATATACATGTGTATATATATACATGTATTTTTTTAGTTTGTTACTTTTTTAGTATGAATTCTAAAATGTACCCAAATACAGGAGTCTCATCAGTTCCAATTACTGCTAAAAACATTGCCAAATAGTGCCAGCCTTCAAGAAAGATAGGCAAACTGGGAATCCTGGCAGCAGAAAAGACATATTGTTGCAAAATAGTTAACCCCCAGTGCATTTGCAGAGAAAGTTTCCTAAGTCACAAATGTTAAAATCCTTCTCTGAGTCATAAAGGTCATTACTTAGGTTACGTTGAAACTGATTATTATATCCAAGTGAGTCACTCATTGTACATAATGTGTTAAAATAAATATTTAATTATTATAATTCCCAATGTAATTGCTTGCTATCATTTGGATGTACTATAGAAAACAATTTGCTTTCCCAAATTGGCCTTATATATTTAATATCTTTTAGTATGTAAGACAGTACACAAGTTAATGGCCTTAAGGAAAGAGAATCTTTTTTTCCTCCTCTTATTTATCCCCTCTTTAAGTTCTAACACCTTTACACGTGTTATGTGGCACCTTACAGTATCGGTCCCATTGATTTCACTTGGACTAGCCATGTAACAATGTACTACTGGGTGTGAGCAATGGTGGCAGAATATGGTTTCTAAGGTCTGAAATAATTTTTAATTTGTCTGTTTGTCCTTTTGGAAAAATGTAACCTCTTCCCCAACCTCCCTTCCCTCCTGTTTCTTTTCGGCAACAAGTCACCATTTCTCTGTTTTGCTAGCTTCCTGATTTGTAGATTAGCATCACAGACTACATTAGGAGAGCTCTGAGAATCAGTTTTGTCAGTTAACTGATATTTTTCTGCAACAATAACACTTTTCATCTGTAAATATGCTCATAAAATTAGTAGGTATATTCTGCTGTACATGCAAAGCCAGCAACTGAACACCTGTGCTGGCATGTGCATGAAGATACCTGTTTTGCATGAACAAATATGAGGGGTTTGTTGGTTGCTATAAATTTACTCAAATATGCATTACATAAAAACTGTGTTGCTTTATTAAAATCTCAGTGGAAATAGTAGGAAGTTCTAAAAAGATATTTGGAATAAGAACACACCCTTACAGGTTATAACAATTGTAAAGTAAAGCATTATTATTCACAGTTATTACCTGATAGATTGATATTAAATTGGTTCGCTGTTGTGTGTCTTCAGGGTTGCTTATCCACTAGAACTTTTGCTTTATTAATCTGGCCATTCAGCTCCAATTCTGGTGTCTTTATGCTAAGTAGTTCTCTACTCTGAGGGCAATTGTACTGAAATTAGTGGGAACTCTCTAAAAGTGATATTCAGTATCAAAAGGGAATAGAATTAGACCATGGAAATGAATCCAAATGAGGAGAATGAAACTATACCCAGGGGACAGTACTACTCATTGTGAAGTGTGTGTACATATGACTATATTATATAGTTATATATAATCCTATTTTGAAATAAGTATGCCAGAAATAGATTATACCTTGCCTGTGCACCATACAAGTGGAGAAAAAGTAAGAAGTGTCTTTCTTCCGCATCATATATGCCATATAGGAGCCACTCAGAACTGTAGTGCCGATGTTTGGAAGCTCACAGATGCTTCCAAGTTACTCACTTCTGGAAGCAACTTTTCCAGAAGGTGGGGGAGGCTAGGAAGCTGAGAAGTTTACAATATGTCTTCATGTGGCATGCAAAACCCCTCCTTTCACCATATGTTGCTAAATTACACAAAAGGTAGTATATTGCTTCCCTTAAAAGGCCATAGTAGTAGATGAAGTTTCTCTAGACATGACAGAGCTCCAGGGGACTTGTTCCCCATGTGCCATACTTTAGTCCTAATGCACCATTCTTGATTGCATTTTACACTGATATGTTTACATTCTTTTCATGTGTTCACCGTAGAAAGCACATGGTTTATGCAGCACATGCATTTTTTGCTATTCCTTTTGGAAATTCTACTACTGGGGCTACTTCCCTCAGCAGGGGCCTCACTCTTGAAGCAGTCCCACTGAAATCAGTAGAACTGTGCATGGATTAAGTATCTCACAACAAGCATCAAAGTAGCAGAATTTTGCTCCCTAAAACTGTGGGTGGGGATATGCAAGTATATGTCTCGAATTAAATCCTCTGGCACGTGCATATTAAGGTAGTAAAAGTAAACAAGACTCAATTTAACAACTGTTTTTCAGATAAATCATTCTATTCCAAGACTCACAGCTTGAGAGGACTGACCAATCTTTTTCAGAATCTGTTTTCAAAACTGATTCTGATTCTTCCACACTTGGAAAAAAAAAATAGGGACATACTTGTTTTTTCCCTAAAGCACTTTCCCCTAAAGGTTAAATTGCCTTGTGCAGGGTAGGCTTTTCTTCCTGGCACAAAAAGCAAATAGTGACAGGGAACAAATCTGAATATGACCATGTCTTCAATGGAGCTATTTACACAAGGAAGGACTAAGCCTAAAATGGTTTGACCTATTTTCTGCAAATAGTCTTTAAATAGTGGAGGAAAGTTGTCTTTAATCAAAAATAGAGAGAGAGGTAATTAATTGGTTTTATCTATATATTCATGCACATTTAGTATGTATATATCTACAGTGTCTTAAGATGAGACTCAGTTTCATAGTTGTTAGGATTGGAAGGGACCTCAATAGATCATCGAGTCTGACACCCTGCCCTGGGCAGGAAAGGGTGCTGGGGTCATATTACCCCAGCCAGGTGCTTGTCCAGTCTCCTCTTAAAGACCCTCAAGGTAGGGGAGAGCGCTACCTCTCTTGAAAGCCCATTCCAGATCTGGCAACCCTTACTGTAAAAAATAAGTTCTTGATGTCCAACCTAAACATGCTCTCTGTCAGGTTGTGGCCATTGTTCCTGGTTATTCCAAGTGGTGCCCTGGTAAATAGAGCATCTCCTATTTCTTGCTGCCCCATCCCCTACCCCCCAATTAATTTGTAAATGGCCACAAGATCTCCTTCTCAGCCTTCTCTTGTGGAGGCTGAAGAGATCCAGGTTCCTCAGTCTCTCCTTGTAGGGCCTGGACTGCTCCCCCTGACCATGCGAGTGGCCCTCCTCTGGAACCTCTCAAGGTTATCCACATCCCTCTTGAAGTGCAGGACCCAAAACTGGATGCAGTACTCCAACTGTGGCCTGACCAATGCCACATAGAGGGGAACTATCACCTCCCTGGACCTGTTCATGATGCACCTGCAAATGCATGATAGAGTGCGGTTAGCTTTACTGATTACTTCGTCACATTGGCTCATATTCATCTTGGAGTCAACTATGACTCCAAGATCCCTTTTTGCCGCTGTGCTGCTGAGAAGGTCAGAAGGTCCTCCCCTAGCCTATAGGTGTGTTGGTGATTCCTTCTCCCTAGATGCAGCACTTTGCACTTGTCTTTGTTGATCTGCATCCTATTCTTTTCTGCCCACTTTTCAAACCTGTACAGGTCTGTCTGGATTCGATCCCGTCCCCCTAGTGTGTTTACTTTACCCCATCATTTCATGTCATCCAGGAATTTGGACAGAGTGCTCTCCATACCATCATCCAAGTCACTGATGAAGACATTGAATAGCACAGGTCCAAGGACCAAGCCTTGGGGGACCCCACTGCCCACATCTTTCCAGGTCAATACCGACCCATCCACCACCACTCTCTAGGTACAACCCTTAAGTCAATTTGCTACCCACCTGACTGTGTAATCATCTATATTGCAGACACTCAGTTTGTTTATGAGAATAGGATGAGATACCGCATCAAAGGCCTTCTTAAAATCCAAATCATCAAAAGACCTGGGATCTATATGAAAAACTTATGATGCCAATATTGTAATAATAATGATAAGCACAAATATAGACATTATACAAAAAAAAAAGTTGAAAAGATATTAGCAATTGTAATAAGGAAGGAATAATGCACTCTTAACCTGCATACAAAACTAATATTACTAGTAGGCTTGATATCCTGACTTTCTCAATAAGCATTGATTTCCCTAAAACCTACAGGAGTTTTGTAAGGATAAGGACTGCAGGAGTTATAAAACTTTGTGATGGTTTTTCACTTTCACAGGGGTCTAACATTGTCATAGAGTTACAGACCCAGAATCCATTTTTGCAAACTTTTAGGCAAATTGGATTAAACTTTCCAAAGCACATGAAGGCCTTTGGAATTAAAATCTCATTTTCAAAAACACACGTCTTATTAAAAGTAGGCACGTAAGAGCCTTGGACAATGTTGTTCAGTGAGATGTCTGTCAGAAATAAAGTTTGCGGAATTTGGTCCATATTTTGAGGCACACTATTCACAATGTATAACAAATGTAATATGGCACATATCAAACACACTTCTCTTTTTGTTCTCCTCCCTTCCACTCAGTGTGCTTCTGTTACTCATGTTGTTCCCTTTTCTACCACCTCCTGCAGCTTCAAAATCTCTCTTGTACAACACTGTAACTCCAAACCCCCACAGATACATGCAAGACAGTGAGAGAAATAAATACTTAACCTCACTTGCATCAGTAACCCCAAGCATCAATATATTTAGGACTAGACTGTGATATGCTTTTATGCCTAACATAAAGTGACACACAACAGCTGTATGTTGTGAGGAGCCTCAGGCAAGAATCCTCACGATCATAATTCTTCTTTTGCTCCTTATTCACTTTGGGGTGCAAAGGGATGAAAGAGGGAAAATAACTTAAGGAAAAGGTTCAGATTTCTTTTCCCCAATGTCATTTTAGCATTCCCATCCAGAATATTGTGGAACAGAATCAAGATCAAGACCTTTGGGCCACGCGTGACAAACTGCATACCAAGGGGATGCCCTTTGCTGGGTCCCCCCTGCTGCACAGGCAACCCATTTTCCCTTCCCTGCATGAAGCCCAAGCCACTCCTGGCCATGCATGCAGCCTGTGCAGATCCACTCTACTCCCAGTGCCACATGCAGCCTGGTTCTGCTCCCCACGGCTGTGTGTAGCCCCACTGACCCCTCTTCCACTGCACATGCATACAGCCCTGATCTGCTCCTTGGTGAAAACTGGGCAGTTTCCTAACTCCTGTCATTAAATCATGGTGCAGGAAACACTAGCATATACAGATGTTTGAGAGTTCTTGCTTTTAGAGAACTAAACTCACTAAATAAGTGAGTTAAAGCAAATCAAATCTGACCCTAGAAAAAAATGCAGTGGACTGTTGGTCATGGTCAACCATTTCCTGGATGTCAATCATCTAGGGAAACCCTTCCTCCAGTTTGGAAAGCATCCTTGTGGCATTCATTTATTGATGAAAATGGGGGTTCTATAAACAGAAATCAGTGCTCAATAAACTTGATAGCATGTAATACCCTAAATGTTTTCCAGTTAGCTGAGCCAGACTCTTGCTATTAATACAAACGTTTGAGCATTTCTGCATTGTAATAGCTGGGTCTAAAACCATGAATGAATTGAAACATTTAGCCTCTGATATCTTCTAGCTTGAGAGAAAGTAACAATTTGAGATACAGAGGTACAAGACCTGATTCTGATCACTCTTATATAGGTGTAAGGAATATCAGAATTAAGTTCACAGTGATTATTACCTACTCTCCTCAGAGTAGGCTTTTTTCTTGTCTAAGTCATCTAGGGCACTTTGTGAATTGTTTATCTAATGATGATATCCTATATTGAATATATTATTGTAGAGAAAGTCTGATTCTCTTCCATCTTGCATGAGTGTAACTCCAATGGAAGTTAAGTTGAACCATATACAGATAGTATGTATATATGCTGCTCCTTTTTGCTGTAGATGCCCTCTTTTGTAATTGGCATGGCATAGGCCTGACTTTTCCTAGCAAGACTTTCTGGGGCTGAGCCTTTAAATTTTGTGAGCCAAACTTCTGCAACTCTTCTATGGTCATGTTGTACTTCTGAGGCTTCTGACTACCACAGCTCCTGCTTTTCTTGCTGGTATGTGTTTTGTTTCTGTAATGATTCCTCTTTTTTATTTTGGGTAGGATGGTACATTTGTTTCTACCTAATTCATACTAATGTGAGAAAAGTATCATTTCCATTAAGGGGTTGCTCCAAATTGAAGTCAATGGAAAGTCTCTTAGGTCTTGTTTATGCATAGAGTGATTCAGGAATAGACTCAAAATACTCTTGCTATAGAGTAAGAGTGTCTGTGTGTAGAGTTATTTAGAAGCAACTGCTCCTGAATTTTTGTGCACACAGATGAGCCTTTATTGGCTTCAGTAGGAGCTAGATTGGGCTATAATGTAGTGGGATCAATTAGATTAAGATATGCTATGTAGCAATGCAATAACAAAAGTCCTGGGAAGGAAGCGGGACTGGGAGGGAGAATTTGCCAGTTGTCATACAGCATGCTGTCTTTAAGCAAATGGAAACTTCATGCTGTGGCATATTTGGCTCAAGCTGGCTGACAGCTATGCCTGGATACTCCCCAGTTATGCTTTCACTTAGTGCTATGATTTCAATTAAGAAAAAGGCATGGATTGCAAATTAGTAAGATAACATGTCCCATTTGCAACCTTTTTGGATGTTCAGTCTGCCAGAATATCAAAATTTAACTCTAATAATCTTATCTTATATTTTTGCTTTAGAGCCCTTTGGCAAAGAATGTAATTGACCAATCCACTAACCTGAAACTTAAAATAGGCTTTTGAACTGAGAACTACAAATTAAAAATAGTGTGTTTTCAACTCCTAAACATGAGCACAATTTCACAGGCGTGACTTTGAACACACAGTGATTTCAATATTTAGTTTGCTTTTTTCAGCCTTTGTAATTAAGGAGATTTGAGCATTTCTTCTGATGTGTTGAAATTCCATTAGCAGTTATCTTTAAATGGTCTAGAGGTAATTCTGGCACATTTAAAACACTAATGTGACTACGACAGACATCATGTTCTCTTTCAAGATGAGAATATATTGCACAAATGTGTAGTAACCATCCTTTTATCTTTCCCTAGCCCAATGAAATCACATCTTCACTATTTTTTCCAATGCTGTTGATAGTTACCCTTGATTCCCAAATCTGTTATAATGTGTTTCTGAGGGGCCTACCTTTCAAAATGTGGGATAATATTTTTTTTTAAGGAAAATAGTTTAACATGCACTACAAATTGTTTCAATGGCTATTCAAATAAAAAAATGGCAACATAACACTAAAATGATTGACAATGTTTGAACACTGAAAATAATGAAAGCATTTTTACGGTAATACCTCAGGATCGTTTGCTTTTCAAACCTGTATGCTTGAGGGGACTCTGGGATCCTGACCTTTGAAGTGTTAAACACCTCCCCATTTTGCCTGTTTTGATGGATGGAGCTGCCAGTCAAGACTACTGGTTGCTTGCTGGCATTACGCCTTTGGAAGCTGTGTAATACTGGTATAGTCTCCTTAGCACCAGTTACTACTGAGGAACCTAAAATTCACTCTGGCTTTCTAGAGGAGCCAATGTTTTCTAGCTTTTCCCACTCCTAGACACAGCAAGGTATAGGAAAATTTTAGCTAACTGAAATTTTAGCTAACTGAATAGCAAGTGTAATTGGAGAGTTTGGCTGCTGAAATCCTATTGGGAATCCATACTGAGATCTTGTTCTTGAGCTAATAAAGCAGGCACTATTTTCTATGTTAGGATGCACAACTCACTCTTTACTTGTTTGTGGAAAGGACAATGGATGTAAGACTTGCAGTCTAGCAAAGGACCCACAATAAGACCATGCTGAGAGGACAAAAACTAAGCAGGATACAGACAATGATACTGCAATTCAAAACAGACAGGGCTGTTCTCAGAGGCAGGCCTGAGGTAAAAGTTTAATATTCATTTTGTTGTTGTTTCCAAGATGAGTTTTACACTACAGCTGTAGCTCTTGTGAGATTCTGATACCCACAGATTGTAACAAGAGGCCTATTTTTAACACCTTATATTTGACTTTGGTCCATCTGTAGACCACCAGTAAATGATCAGCTATTTGGAATGTTATTTTATGTCCTGAGAATTGATGCATCTCTTTCTGCAGTGAACTCTACCAAATGAATAGTAGGGCATGTAATTCGTATAACAGTATGAGGCAATGACTTTGCTTGGCCCTGCCCACCCCTGCCAAAAAAAACTTCCCAAATACATTCGTGCCCTCTCTTGACCTTTACTAAAAGTTGTGTGAATATTTCAGAAGTTATGCTCATACCAAAAAGTAATCTCTGAAATGAAAACACATTATTAAGCACATTTTTTAAACGTCCATATCTTTTCAAGACTAATATCAAGTTTTAGCTGACGTGGAGGTGAAAGATACACTGTAACAAATATTGAGCGGATAACATTTTGCTCAAAATTTATTTTGGAATTTGATACTGCACTCTTCATTTATATGTAGGCCTGGGAGGATTTGATTTTTATCAAGAAAAATCAATAAATGTAGATTTCACCTCACACAGACCAATGAAAAAATATTTCCATTGTTAATAATTGAAATGTATAGAAAGGGGATGTAAAAAAACGATGCCTGATGGAGTGTGTGACAACAGTGAGAGCAATCCTAGAGAACCGTGCTGATTGTAGTTTGGACTGAAATTCCCAGAAACCCCAGGAGATTGGGAACAAAGGAAAAAGAACTGACAGAATGAATGAGGGGGAATGGGCGAGTGAGCCAAGACTGATGGCAGCTCTGCCACTCAGCTGGTGGCAGTCCTACAGTGATCGCATTTGTCATTAACAAATGTCTGCCCCCTACACTTCTAATTTCATGAAATCCTGAAAATATAAATTGATAAAAATTGAAAATAAATGCTTAAAAATAAACATTGATAGTATCTGCCAGAATTATTAAAAAATAAAAGTTGAATTCTGCCGATCCTATTTATATGTTAACATTCAATAAAGTGATTCAGATCCTGTATTATTGTGCTGCTGACTCACCATTACATTTAGTCAGTACAAAAGAGCCTCATTCCCTTTTATCATACCTACTAACCACTCCTCCATTCTTAAACCAGACAGAATTCCCAATGATGTGTGCCCAAGTCTGCTTTGTAAAAGCAAGACTTTAGTTTTACTATTACCATGCTCCCTCTGGAAGCTTTCCTGTATGGATGTGCAGGATCTTGGATGATGCATTTCTGCGTGAATTTTAGGATACTTCTCCTTTCAAGATAATTTTAAAATGTTTGTTAGAACAGCACTTGCACAACTTTTGTATATAAAGTTACACAGAGTAATTTAATTCATGTCCTAAACTTGATGTCAGTTCAGATACTATGGAAATGAGAGAATCTGACACAAAGTTGATAACTTGTATCTGTCATGTTGTACAGGCTTATTTAAGAAGAGTAAGCAATAAGTCCCAAATGATCTCATCATAGTAATTGCTAACATATACTCCAATATCCTCCTAGAATCTCACAAGACAGTCACATGCTTAAGGGTTCACACCAGTGGATTCTATTGCACAAAAAGGAAATTAATGAGTATGGGTCAGTAAAAACTGTAAAGGAACAACAATTCACTCCTAAGGTTCTGGCTGAACAAAGAGCTGAACATAAATGAGCAAAAAGTAAGTGATGTTAACACAGTAGACAAGATGATTCTGTACTACACTTTAATTTTGTGTTCATTTTTGTTGTTTAGTAGGATACTAAAACTAGTACCTGAGAGTTAAGTGAAAATGAGGGAAGAAAAGAAAAAGAAATGGAGAGGAAGAGAGGGTGGAAGAGGGGAAGTTGGACTGCACAGTATTTTCATTGACTCTAAGAATCTAATGCACTTTTCAGAAAGTTTCCAGTTCTGGTCATCTAGTGGGTTGGTTTTTTTTAATTCACACTCAAACTGCACAGTCTTTCTTTCAATTGCTTGGTCTTTATATGCCTTAAAACTAACATTACTGTTTATTACATTTGCTCTGTATTTTTGGCTCTGAAAGCCATTTGTGGTTATCAAATTTGTTTTTGCACCTGTGTCTAATTTTCAAGCTATAATTGCTACATTAGCTTGAAGAGGTGCTGGCCAATAGCTGGTTGCTACTGTGCAAACACCATTACTGACTCACTGTGCACATGTGGGTGAAATTCACTCTAGCACAGGGGGACTGCACAAGGTATTAAGCACCAGTTAAGTCCCAAATCCTGGTCCCCTTAAAAACAATGGAAATGTTGGTCTTATTCTGAGGGTGCAGTGATACCATGACCTTCTGTGAGCTCTTAGCCCTGGAATTTTCACAACTCCCAGGCAGCTATAATAAATATTATCTCACTTGGTTCTGTCTCATTAACATGATTTATGTATGGAGCAAGAATGCAAATAGGATCCATATTTAAGCACCTAAGCTACCTGATTTTGAAAAGTTATGAGCATCCAATAGCTCTTAGTATCTACTCAAGTTAGGGGTAGATGAAAGCTGGCAGGCTGAAGAGCATGCTAGACATAACAGAAGTTATGCCGGTGAGGTGAGGAAATAGTGGGAAATGTAGTTGCTCTCCCACTTGAAGGAGAAAAACCTGCCATTGGTAAGGGGTTAAAGTCTACAAGCCATCCTGTTTGTTTGGGGGTTTTAGCCTCCAGTATGAGTTGTTAAAGTCCATTCTCCTTGGAATTTATGTGTGAAGACCTCTCAGCAAATTCTCAGTGCAAAATGCAGCTGCCTTTGTTTAATGGGACTTCATACCTAGACCACTTCATACCCAGAGCATATAACTTTGCTCTACAGTTGCATTTCTTTTCATGTGTTTCCAAAAGCAACTTAAGGTGTCTGTTTTAACCAGTAAAGCTCCAAGTTGTTTGACCCCTGCCTATTGTATAGATTACAACTGTGTGTTTCCACAGCAGTTGAGGTCAACTGAAATGCTAAGCTAACAGACAGCAGGTATCAACTTAAAAAGGAGTGAAGCAGGCTGCTTTCAGTGAGGAATCCTAGAATTTAAAAGTTAGTCTTGCTTGCCATCCTACCCCTCACCATCTGGTCTCTCAGAATCTGAATTTACTGGCTTTGGAAGCATGTGAGACTGGGAAAAGGAGGCTAAATATTGGAGAATGGAGGAAAGGGTAACTTTCTAGATTTTCCTCTGCCCATTCACTATTGATTTAATTGACAGTACTGACTATTAAGATGAGGGTTCTATGAATATGCCCCATTACCTGTTCTTTGATCCCAGGGCATCTATGGAGTATTTAAATTACTATGTAGCCTATAAAACAACCAGAGGGAGATCCAGATGAGGTGCAGTTGCACCTTCCTTTTCCTGCTCCATACAGACTTTAAAACCAGCTCTCCAGCAAGGCAGCAGCATTTCTATTCAAACAGTGCTGCCAGAGTCCATTGACTTCATGGCTCATTGTAATGTATGATTTCTGCTAATCCTTTTTCACTCCACAAGTGTTAATGACCCTTCTCCTTTTTAATGGTCTTGATGTTGCATTAATCAAATTATTCTTTCTTCTGCAATTTTGCTGTCTTGCTATTCCTGGTAAACTAATATCTCTCTCCTGTTTCACAGTCCTGAAGACTGTTTTTAGTTCCAGCTAAAAAGCTTAACTCAGGTGTAATATTAACTCAGGTAAACATTAATTCAGGTGTGGAAATGACGGACAGTGAAGTGTTGCATGCACTGTCAGGATGCTCAGGAAGACTAGATTTTATTTCAGAAATCTGAATGAGATGTACATTTAACTATAATGACTACAGGGCTAATAAAATGGTATTATTGAACTATTTTGCCTTGTGTGTTGTGTTTTTTAAACTTAAAATATAAGCTAGCAAATACATGCACATTCCAATAAAGTTATATTTGTTTTTACTTTGGTCTTAAACTGAATAATATAGTACTGGGCCCCTAGCAGATTAGTAAATCTTCTAAGGTACATCTACATGAGATGTTTATGGTGCAGCTAATTAATTAGCTGCACAGTAAATGTCACATGTCTACATGTGCACCTGCAGTAAGCTAATTTACTCCACAGCAGGGTAGTACTTGTATTTACAAGTACTACCCTGCTGTGGAATAAAAAACTGCCCTGGCTGGCTGGGGCACAAGGGTGCTTCAGTATGGGGGCTGCCTGCTGGTTAGCTCCATGCTGAAGCACCTTCATGCCCCAGCCAGTCCCTCCGCAGCACACTGAGCCAAGTCAGAGCAGCCTTGGGCTTGCAAACTGGTCCCCTGCCAGCCGCAGCTGCTCCGACCCAGCTCAATGTGCTCTGCTTCTGGACACAGGTGCAGACACATACCCAGGAACAATACACTCCAGAGTGATAAACTCCAGAGTTTACTCATGCACATGAATATGCACATGTAGATGCACCCCTAGTTTCTCTAACAGGAGAAAAACGTGTTGTGTTACTTGTGATGATGCATCATACAACCTTCATCCCACCTTTCAAAATCCTAGATCTGTCTATGGAAACAACTGTTACTGATACTGTTAATACCAAAATGCATTCCTACAATACATAAAGATGATTCTGATTTTGTGTACTCTTAAAAGACCAACTTTTTTGGACAAAATCTAAGAAAATTAAATTATTGCATGAACAAGGTACTTAAAACCCCCCAAATCTTTTATTGCATTAGCATTGTAGCTTGAGTCTCTTATACCTATTGCTCACAATATAACTGATAAAATAAAAGCTGTAATACTTTATAGATACAAGTTAATTTACATTCTACCACTGGATATAACTGTCAGAGCTAGGGTGAAAGAGCCAGAAATGCCTAAATCCCACCATCAAATATGACATACCTACTTAGGAGTCTAAGTTCTATTGACCTTGCTGCCAATATGATTTTTCCCTTTTATTTTTAATTAAGAATTGAAACTACAGTTATCTTACTGGGTTTGACTGGATTTAGTTCAGATGAATGGATCCTGATCCTTAAGATCAGTAATGCTGATATTTAAAGAACCTTTAGAAAATATTTACTAAGCTCTTAAAGAAATTTATTACAGTAAATAACTTGTAATGCTAACTTAGAACTATGGTTCTGGTAAAATCAAAGAATAAGAAGTTATAAAAATCAATACATCACTTTAACCATGTACAGTTAATCTGGCAGTTTCAGCACTGTGAAGAGTGGCTTCTAACAGGCTGTCAGGTGTACTTCAAATGGGAAATTCCAGTCTCAAGACAATACATTTTTATACTATTTATTCCCATTACTTAAACTATTTGGCCTACCCTAGTAAGTATTTCAATATTCTTTAAAAGAATACTTGAAAAACAAACATGCTACACCATTTTTTCCAGTGCTCCTTTTTTAAAATTTACAAGGACATCCCATAATAATTTTGAATGTTTGTCCTACTTTTGCTTCCCATAAGACTTGCCTAATTAACAATACCTTTTTTTTCTTACCATTTACAATTTCAGGCCCAGTCTGTTTCTTATTACCTTCATTAACTCATTAGCTTCATAAACAATGAACAATTTGAAACGATAAATAATAAATAACTATAATATACAAATACATATAATTTATCTTAAATTTCTTGGACAACGCCTTTCAGCAAGATTTAGGCTTGGTCTCCCACAAAAAAGTTTTACTGGTATAAGCAAGCTAGTTAGGGTTGTACCAGTATATATTATTTTTATTGATGCCCTTGTGAAGTTTTTACTGGTATATAGACTCTCTTTACAGGTGCTCATGATGGAGTAAGTTATTTGAGTGCAAATGCTTTTAAACCAGAATACCTGTGTCCTGACTCAGGTCTGGGGTGTTAGGTAGAGGGATAGGCCCTACTGCTTTAATTATCTCAATATAGTAGGGTGGCAGACTTTTCTAGAGTAGACAAGCCCTTGTCCTCAAAGGGCAAGATTCACAGAAGGACTTAGGACTGAACATTGCAACACTTATCTCTTAGGTACCCAGCTCCAGCGGTGGAATTTTCAAGCTTGCCTTAGCTGCCTATGTTCCCTCTGCAATGAATGGAGAGGCTTAAGATTTTGTGATTCCAGTCCTGTGCATCTAACACATTGACCAGGACAATGCCCCAGCCAACCGGTAGGAAATGGTGCTCAATTAAGGAATGGGAGACAGAATGGAGGGCAGAGGTCTCAAGGCTCCAGCTGAGTGGGGCAGGATCAGAAGTCCCCTTGTCAGCCCCCCATCTCCCTTTGCATGGGAGATGTGGCAGCTGCAATGGGAAATGTCAGATGTTGCCACCAAAAACCAGATTAATGCTTCCCTGACCCTATAGCTGCTGCCAAATTAAAGGCTTTGGATCCACCTTCCCCATAAAAAACTGCAGCACAGCTGCAGGGTCAGGAGAGAGTTAACAGTACAGTAGGTACCTTGAGCCACCTGTCTCCATTCTGGGGCCCCAGGGCAGAAGCCCTATCAGATACAAATCTGTTGCCCAGGGCACAATGTTTACCAGTTATATCTCTCGCAGTAAGCACACTGTCTCAATCTATAGCTTTGTAGCTGATATCCTTATAGTTAGGATACACTTGTGGGAGAGCCTGGAGCTCAGGTCTCCCACTGTTTGAGCAAGTACTCTATCCATTAGAACAGTATGTAAAAGGTATATGCCACCATTGTATTCTTCCTCTGGCCATGTTTTTAATAGAAGATCCTGTGGCTGCTATGCTTTGTGCCAAAATTAATGCTATTGGGGCGTGCTGAACGTAATCAGAGCACACCTACTAGATTTGAAGATCTAGATGCAGAGATGTTGAAGTTTGAATCCAGACAAGTATGGACATGTGCTAGGCACCAGGGTGACAGTAGTTTTGGGTATCTGCTGTACTGGAATTTTAGGCACCAATAGACTGTAACTAGTGAAAACTTAAGAGGCCACAGGTACTTAGGCATGCCAGCGATTACGAAGAGTTTTGTTGACCATTTAATTTGATGGAATCCAGATGCCTTAAGTCTATGTAATTTTTTTCAGATCTGTTCCTTAGCTCCTGAATCATTTCTAATTTGTGGGATAGGGCTCATCTGTATTTTAAAACGTTATACTAATATACCTATCAGTTATGGATATGATTGTTGCTGTCCTTATTTTTCTTATTCATTTGAAAATGTTGTTTTGCTTATTTTTGTCATTCTTCTGAAAATAATGTGCAACTCTGGGAAATTATTACACTATCATGGCCTGTTTTTCCATGGAAATCTTATTTGTTCTCTATTATTATTCATCCAGATTATGCAGTTCAGTGTTGCACATATTCAAACAATTTTCTGATACAAGTTTTAGTCCCCGCAGACTATGATGTATTCAATGTTTTGTAAAATTATCTGTGTGTTCAGTCACAGTTGCCAGTAGCACAGTGCCTCTCCCTATAATGGGGCTTTTAGCTGAAGTACTGACTTCAAGGGAATGGTACAGTTTTCTGAATCACCACCACCATTTTTTACAACACCTTGAATTTGTCCTTTAGAATTTTTTCATCCAAATACTAAACAGGTTGAACTGTACTAAATTTATCATATCTGAAAGACATGGCCTGAAGTGGTAGAATGACAGCTTGAGGCAGGGTGCTTGCAGAAAGGACGTTTCTAAGATGTAAATGCAATTGATTCAAATTTAAAATGTCTGCCGAAGTAGGCATGTTACATTGTATGTTTTATAAGCCTCATTTACTTCTTTGCTAATTTCTGAGTCATCCGATCTTTTTTCACTCAAAATAAATACCTCTAATTTATTTTGTTGGAAAAAGGGGAAAAAGAGTTCTTTTTTGTGACGCTGTTCCTGCTGCCACTACTTATGCCAGTACTGCTGGGAGAAAATGTCTGGGGAGTGGTCCTCTTGTCTTATTACTGTGGTTCCTAAGTGCTTTGTTTTCTAAACTGAATTTATTTGCTTGTTTTTAGACTTGTATTTGCCTGTCTACATTTAGACTGAATTTGTTTGTTCACTTGAAGGGCACAGTCCATATTTACCTGTGCTCAGACTGTAATGTTGTTTTTTTTGTTTGAACCATATTAAGCCTCAATTTTACCTGAAAAGGTAGGGGGGAAAAAGTCTTCACTAGACGCAATAATTTTCTGCCACCAACTGCTAATATAACCTTTTGTCTGTCACACTGATTAGTTCCATTTTGTTTGCTTAATTTTAAAAAGATTAAAGACCTCATCCTTACCCTACATAAATATGTCCTAGACTTATTTATAGATTTGATTCTTTCTTGAATCCCTTTCACATCAACAGCAATACCAACTTCTCTCTTTCATTTTCTTTCCTACTGATGTCTTGGAGATCTGGTCCATTGGCATTTGTAGGAATCTGATTATTTTAGTAAGTTGGATCAAATCATCAATGCATTTTCCCAGTTGTTTCCTATAAACTAGGCTACCGTCTTTCTAATTCTCATTCAAGTTTCTTAAAAATAACTTCCCTTGTATCTCCCACAAACATAAATCCACAGTAATGTCTTCTCCATCCCATCCTTATATGAAAGGGAAGAAAAAGAAGAAAACTCCTTTTTCGGTGCCTAACCACTTTGTCTTGTCTTCACCCATCTCTGTTTTGTAATTTCCATGAAACAAAGATTGTGTTTATGCCTTGTAAACTAAGAAGCACCTCACCAGAGATTAATACCTAACAACTTCCAGGGATTATAAGAATGTATTCATTATTTAGCTATGCCAGTGGAATTTACTAATCTGAGTAATGGCAGCAGGCACTGGCTCAATCTCTGTGAAGCTTTATAAAAGTACTGCTTTTTAAGTGACAATGTCCTATTGACAGGTGCTTCAAGCAGAGAGAGAAGTTGAGTTAGGAGGCTTGTGCTTTAGAGTTTCACTGACTGAGGTGGCAAAAGTGGAAATTGGGAGTGGTCCCTCTGTTAGACAGTAGGTAGGTAGGTAGAGTGATAAAGTGTCTGGAGAAACTTGCCAACTGCTCCACAACAAAAGCTGATGTTTAGTTCTTCTCATTCATGTTTAACTGTCTTTTATTGAACTCGATAATCATTACGGCTGTGCGAAGCTTCAGTCCCTGATTCGATTCGGCCCAATTCAGTGGCTAAATCTCCGAAATCTGAATCGAATCAGAGGACCCTTTAATCTCTCTGAATCAATTCGGTGATTCAGATGTAGATACAATTTCAAATGTTTTTTTTCTACATACCTCCAGCTGGCAGGGGCTCTGAACGCTGTGATTCTGGGGCAGATGGAGTATCCCACAGAAGCGTGGGGGGGGGCACTCCCCAGCACGCTTGGCAGCAGACCTCGAAGTGGACCAGAAGCACTTCCTGGTCCACTGGGGAGCGCACAGGAGGGGCCCTCTGTGCTCCCCCTGGCCCGGTGACTGATGCCTCTTGGGTCTGGAGGGGGTACCCGGGGTCCCCCTGCAGCCAATCGCCAAGCCAGGGAGGCCCCGCAACACGATCCCTGGCAGACTCAGAAGTGGACCAGAAGTACTTCCAGTCCACTTCGGGGTTCACTGCCGAGCACCCTGGACAGCCCCCCACGCTGCCATGGGACGCGCCATTTGCCCCAGTACTGCAGCAATTATGAGCCGTGCTGCTACCTCAAGGTATGTAGAAAAAAACTTTTAAAGCTGTGCCTGTGTCCGAATTGCTGATTCACCAAATCAGTATTGAATCTTCAGATTCAAATTTGGCTGAATCGAACCAGGGACAGTGATCCAAATCAACAGATTGAATCCCTGTCCCTGATTCAGGCTGAATCCTAATCAAATAGGGCCTGTTTTGCAGAGCCCTAATAATCATTGCAATATTTTGTCACAATTTTCAAATGTTGGTGCCTAAAATGGGGCAACTAAAGACACCCCAAAGACATGGCCATAGTATCTACAGCAATCCTTAGATTGCTACTGAGAAACAAATCTTGCCTGTGTGCTGCCATGCTGTTTGCTGAAAAAAAATGTTGTATGGTTGCATTCCCAAAACGTAAATACTGAGACCATTCTTGGTCACATACTTCAAAGTACCTACACGATACTTCACAGGAGTGGGCAGCATCAGTTTCTGAATTGCCACGAGGTGTTATAGACATCCTTTGCCACTAAATAAGTGGCCTGACTTTCTGAGGTGTGGATTATCCATAAGGTCCTGTTGATATTAGTGGGAAGTGCAAAAGCTCAGAATCTCTCTTAAAAAGTTGATGTATACTTTCGGGAAATGTGGAATTTGTTTATAATTCTAAAAAGCAAAAGTAAATATAGCAAGTTCTGTCATTTTATACTTCTGAATAATCAAGGAGAAAAATCTTACGCATTCTAGGCAGAAATTATGTACAGGGGCAAATTCTCTTCTGTTATATTTTACAATCTCATTGAAACCAGGGTATTTTACAGAGGTTAATCCAAATGGGATGTGGGATTATATATAATAAGTGCTTACTTTCTTGACTATGATCCATTTGTCTAGAAGTGGTAATAAGCACTGAAAAGGATAGTAAAAGCAAACCAGTATCAAGCAACTAGGGTCAAGAGATCAGATTTCATCTATTTAGGGAAATTAAATAATTTATCAAAACAAGGAGCAGATCATAACAAAGCAACTGCTGCTAAAATACAAAAATGTAAGAAAACCCCTGAGACTCCAAGTACTGTGAATTATTGATACAGGTGGGATTTTAAAAGCACCTCAAGAGGATTTATGCTCTTGAACCTTTTTTTTCTCTTTTTACTTATTTTATATAACAATTTTTAACTTTACTCTGAGATGGTAAGCTGTGAAGACAAGCCTTTAGAAGCTTGCTTGAGGAAACCTGTAAGGAGAAGACCAACAAATTAAAGCACCAAAAGAGAACACTTCATGGAGAAACATTCCTGTCCCCAAGGGCACAAAAAGACATTGCCCTTGTGCCACCATAAAAATTTTTATGGTGGCACAAGTTGCAAGCAAACAGATGTCCTAGCCCCTTGTCATGCCCCAACTGCCCCCAAAACATTGCTGTGACCAAAGGTGTGGCCTTATAGGGGAGTATGTCTATTTGCTTATTGCATGCCTTGGAAATTCCTCTGTAGGGGAATTCTTACTATGAGCATATCAGGTTGCAAGCAGAGGAGCCCTCTTAGTGAAAACATAGTCCAAGTTGGTGGAAGGAGCAGTGACTAAGACCTCAATGAACTGAAAGACTTTGAAATACAGGGCCCATAATGAGGCCTTTGCACTGTACTGGCCAAACCCCCCATGGGTTCCCCCACTTGCAGCCACCTGCTGAGTATTGTTCCATAGGATCAGGCTCTTGAAGACCCAGAGGTGGCAGAGGCCCAACCCTGTTGGACAACAGCTCTGGGCAACCTCTGTAAATGCCAGTAAAGCAGATCAGGTGTGCCAGGACACAACCAGGCACAGTTGATCCTGTTCCAAAGAGGATGTCTGTTTATACCGCAAGATAATGCCTCCCTTGCAACTCTGTCAGTCTCCATTATCCATGGAATGAAAGGAAAGGGCAATGCCATAGATTTGAGAAATAATCTCAACACAAAACCCGATGACTGCATGCATGCAGGAATGTTGCACTTGTGATAATTGTGTTCATACATGCCAATTGGGTAAATGCAAATGCCTAGCAATTTAGGTCAAAGAATGCATTGTGTTAGTCAAGTTTGACAGAGTAGCATGACAAAAGACTGAAACCACAAATATTTACTGATCTGAAAAGTTCCTGTTGAGGTTATGAGACAAGAAACAAAATGGTAATGAAAGATGATAATTTTACCCCATGGTCAGATTGGTACAGAGTAGGGTTTTTGCCTCTGTAGTGGGGGGCATGGCCCTTTTCCTTGCCTCTCTCCAGCATATTTTAACACTCACAGCAGCAGGACATCAGACACTGTTGTCCCCCCGCCTTACAGGTTAGGTTATGATGTCTTGTGGTTGTATCAGGGTTGACTGTATAGTTTTACTAAAAGGTTAAACAATGAATTTTGGATAGCATAGTTTGGATAAGGATTATCCTAGCTCTGGCAGGGGGTTGGACTAGATGACCTCTAAAGGTCACTTCCAGCCCTTCTTTTTTATTAATCTATGATTAAACACTTGGGAATAAGGTGGGTGTACCTGATATAAACAGAAAATGTCAGAGTGGTTGGTTGCTTGGATGTGTAGAGGATCTTAGACCCAGAAGCTTTTTTACAAGCTGGCTGAAAGAGTTATTGATATAAGCCAATTTAGCTGCCCCAGTTGTTCTGACATCTGGCAAGAGGCTTCTTGCTAAATAAACTTCTCTTTCTCCCTTTCTGTGTTCTGTGCTGGTGGGTTGTATAATTGTTTTTGTAATAAAGAGGCTCCTTAAAACATCAAGAATTGTTTCTAATCTGAATTACCAAAGTTCCACTCTGGGAATATATATCCAGATTACACTAGGCTACTTGTGAACAGGAGACAGATGTTCATGACTGTGAAACAGATATTTCAATATATTGTTTTTTGTTGTTTTTCTGTCTTGAGCAGTTTGCTACTCAGCCAGACTTTGGGTACAAGGTAATGGGCATATGGACAGCTTTTAATTCCTAATGAAGCAAATATGTGTGCACTTCAGTGGAAGTAAGATTCTGCATGTCTGTGTTTAAAGCGAAGAATAACTAAATATGTACGGTTACAACGTCTTCTGGCTTGACTGAAAATTATGGACAGAAGAAAAATCTCTTGCAAATATGCACATACACAAAAATTACAGTCTGTGTATCTTGATGTAACTTATTGTAGTGTGTACAAAGATATTTTTATATTGCTTATAACATATAATCGCTGCATTGCTCACTCTTGAAATAGGGTTGAAAAGAGAAAACAAAATTAAAAAAGCATTCTTCAAGAGATAGAGAAGGGAGTAAAGATCTACATTAACTTCCTTATGAAAGTAAATTCTTTGTCTTAATTTGTATGGATGCACTTTAACTCCATCCAATACAGAAAAGAGAATAAACTGAAAAACAAGACACACTGATGCATGTGTACAAACTGTGAACCCTATTTTGCAGCCCTTACTTATGTGAGTAAATATAGAAGTAATTCAGTTGAATACAACTACTCTCATGTTACTGATCCAGAAATCTCATATTCAAGACATACAGCGATAGCCAGAATAGAAATGGAAGGACAAGGTAATAGACCTGGGTTACCTGCATCCTTTGATTAACTGAAGCTAACATGTTTTGGGTGGTACAATAAAGCTTTTGTTATAAGATCTGGTTCCATATAGACACTTGAAAGAGATGATGACTTTGATCTATACTGGAAGAATATTCCTCTTGGTGTGAGGGTCTGTTGCTTTGATAGAGTTTTTAAATGGATAATAAGGCCACAGGTTGTTACAAATCAATCTAGACAAGGACCAGGTTGATTCTGAATGTGGGAGAAATTTTCTGGACTTGTTGCCTCTGGAAATGTCCAAGCTTTCTTAAGAAATGTTTACCCTAGAAAGGGGAAGGTAACAAATTACAAGCCTGTTAATTGTGTATATCAGTCTATAGTCATATAGGTCTTTCCCCAGAACTCATTACCAGGGGAATAGTTGGTTTAAAACAATAGCCCTTCTAGTGTAATCTTTTTTTTTTCCTTCCTTTTTTTGGGGGGGAGGGTTGGGGGCTCTCTAGTAGTGATCAGTACAAGAGGAAGGCTAACGCCCCAATGGACGCATCTAGACTTGCATGGATGTTTGGTTCCCTGGGGACAACTAGCAGTGGCACACCTTGCACTGCGGCCACTTGTCCCCCAGGAATGCCTGTGCACTTTGGCATGTGGCAAGTTACCCCAGGTGGGGTAGAGGAGGCTGAGGCCAGCACAATGCTGGCCCCAGCAGCCTTACCTGGGGTCCTGGTGGCCTCCCAGAGCTGCAGCCATGGCAATTCTGCAGCGTAGAGCCTGGCCAGCAGTCGCAGCACAGCTCTGGATGGCCTGGGTCCACTTTTCAGCAGCACGCCCTTGCAGTACAGAGAGCACTGGACTGTGCAATACGTGGCGCTGCAAGCATGTTTGCAGTGCCACATACCACACGACTGCACTTGTCTGGATGTGCCCCATATGTCCAGTTATGGAATTCTAGTATTATAAAAGCCTGTCTGTCTGTTTGTCTGTCCATAATGCTTTATTCGCACTCTGATTGGCTGATGGAAACAGCCAATCAGAGTGCTTCAAGTGTGGGGGAGCTCCGGCATGATTCTGAAGCCATGCTGAGGACTGGACAGGGAGTGGGGGAGTCAAGGCCACTCCGTGTAAGTGGCAGAACAGCGGCAGCATGGGGCATTAGATGGTGGCACTCCGTCCCAACTCCCTCCCACCTCCCCCCAGTCATTCTTGATGGGCAATTGGCTAGTTCTGTGAATATCTACCTAACTTCAGGCAGATGCTGGTTACTTTGGGTCTTAGAGTGTGAGGGTTATTATAATTTACTAATGTTCATCCTCTTATCCATCTTCTGTATAAATAGTTATAATCTATTTAATCTCTCTCTATTTGGAAATATATGCAGACCTCTGATGACTTGCATTATACTCCTCTGGACTTCTTGGCCAGGTACAGAAGTTACAATTGTTGCTCAGTAGGCTCACAGAAAGCACTCTACAGCTGTAACTGAACAGATGGTCAGGGTACATAAAGCACTGTAACAATGGTGAGTCCAGCTCTAAGATATCCCTGGATGGATGTGGTATCAGACTTCATCACTGGAGGTTAGAGCATGGTAACAAACATCTGTACCAGATCCCATCGTGACTCATGGTAGGTCACATTCCGCTAGCAACCCATGGGGCCCCTCACTAAGCTCCCCTCGCAGGATGGCACTCTAGCCTTAGCCAAAGCTAGATTCCTCTGCCTGAGTGCAGGGCCAGCCTCACCCCATGGCTGTCAATGACAATAGTCAGCAAAACCTCTGTCCCCAGGCCCACCTGCATCCTCCCTCCAATTAGCGTAGATCCATCTACACAAATAAAACTGCTTATTGCTGAATTTCTCTTATTGCATATTGTCATGGGTTCAGCTGAGCAAGTGCTGAATGTGGGTCAGCTGCTATTTTGCCTCTGCTTACAGCTAACCTGTCTTAAGAACTGATTCATCTGCACCAATTTCTGACAATGGGCAAGTTCCCTAATGGAAGTCAGAAATATACTTGAACATGCTCAAAATGTACATCAGTACACCTGTGCATACTAATATGTAATATCACTACTTTCCAGCTTGTCTGGGGAAACCAAATGTACGTGTAAAATGTATTTTGTGAAAAGCACTTATACTCCCTGTGCTCAATACAGAATGCAGAACCAAAAACTGATGGGTGCCTGTAGACATGTTGTGGGGCTGCCCCAACACAATATAATTATAGTGTATCGGAGCAGACTCAATTTAATTGAGTCTGCTGGAACGTGGTAATTACCATGCTCCAGCCAACCTCCATGTCTCATATATTAGCATCCCCACACTTCAAAATGGTGGTGGGATGCTTTAACTAAAGCTCGTCGAACAAGCTTTAGTTCAAGTGCCCCCGCTGTCATTTTGAAGCACAGGGACAGAAATACATGAACCACTGCAACACTTTACTTAGAGCAGCTCTTGGAGTAGTTCAGTGCATAGGGCGATGTCTTTGAGGGAGGCACTGAATATCCAAGTTGTGGTGAGCACATACACACCCCTGGACTTTAGGGACCATGTGGGACTTGGACCCTTGAATTTTACAGCCAGGCGGGTCTTGTCGTGTAGCCACAATCACAGGGCATCAGCTGGAAGTCCCTGGACAATTCCAGATTCTGGAGGTGACCTGAGCAGCGGAGCCCAGGTGATGTGGGAGCAGGGGGCCCAAGCCTCTGAAGCAAGAGCAAGAACCACACACTGGAAACTGCACCTTCACACATCGGCCTCTGCTTCCATCTCACAGCCTGACCTTTACTTGCGTATGGACATCAAGATCCCACAGGCATTGCCGTGGACCATGGACAACCCCAACCCATCTGCTGCCACCAACCAAGCCTGGAAATGCAAGTGGCAGTTCAGGGTAATAAAGGATCTCATCACCATCTGGGGTGAGGACGACAACCAGCACCAGCTCCAATTAAGGCATTGAGTCAGAAATGTCTTCAAGAGTACTGCCCAACAGATGCAGGTGAGAGGGCAAAACAGAAACTGGGAGTGGTGCCTCAACATGACCATGGTAATAATGCCTCTTCATCACTATGTGCTTGATGCTACTAAGGGGGGAGTTGGGAGGGTTCTGTGGGCCGGAAGCAAAGCATGCTGTTCTATAAAGACATGTCCTACTTCCTGCCCAATAACAGAGCAGATGCACCCCACCTGCATGCAAATGGGACCAAGGATATTCTGGAGGAGTTACCTGCAGGTACCCTGCCCTTATGGGGGAGGAGGAGGTGGTAACACCGTTCTGCACCAAGCTATATCTGCTGTTCCAGAGCAAGTTCTTTCAGACATCTCTGCATCCCTCCCAGAGGTACGGAGTGCATACTAGGCCCTCCAGTACCAGCACAGTGGCTGCCACCCTGACACAACCCACAGGACACATGGCCACTCCTCCCAACACTTCTGATAAGTCAGACCACACACGAGGACACGGTGTAACCCATAATGGCAAGGTTCATGTGGCCTCCATGTGATCGTGATGGTCCTAGGGGAAATGTGGAGCCCCTGGGGGGAAGGGAAGGGAAGGGAAGGAAGGGGCATCAGGGGGAGCCAAAGCCACCACAGGCTGCAGTCAGCACCTGCAGTCATAGCCCCCTCCCAGCAGCCATTATGGCCAAGAAGCCCACAAGGAAGTTGGGGCTGAGTAGAGTCTGGGAATGCTGGGGCATAGGGGGAAAGTGAATCACTCATTTTCCCACCGCCCCTGTTCTCTTCCCCCACTGAAGCCTGAAGCCCAGCCAAGGCACCAGTTCTTCCCCCCTCCCCCCCCCACTTTCTCTTGGCCACTTAAGAGAGCATGTCCCATTCAATGGGATCCTAAATCTGCCTAATTGACACATCCTTGCCATTTCTGTCAGGGACATGCTGTGCTTCATGGGAGATTGTAGCTTATGCACAGATACCTCAAGCACTTGGACCTAAACTCCTCTCCCTCCCTGCAAAGCACTTGGGGAAAGGGATTGATAGTACTTATTAAACTCAGCAGGCAAAAGGGTAAACAGCAGTTTTGGCAGAGTTCAGGGAAACTGGATACCTCTAGAAGGTAGGTATCTGTAGATACCTCCCAATTCAGGAAAGGGACACATGCGATAGAAGGACTCCTGTGTGAGTACCATTATCTCAGCTACTTGGCTCCCACTGCCAAGGTGACTCCTGGGTTCCCACCTGGACAGGTTGGCAAGCAGCTCAACAGCACTTTTTTCCCTCCCCTCTGATCCAATGTGTGGGTGACTTCCAATGGGCACTAGCTGAGCCCAGTTCTCCCAGCATAGGCACTCACTGTATCGACTCCTCAGGGCAACCCCCAAACCCCCTCCTGTGATCATGGGCTCATCCCAGCCCCAGACCTGTCGCCCCTGCCCCCACCCCCACAACTCCTACAAGCTAAGCGGGCTTCGTATGTGTGCACAGAATGTCAGTTCATGGCGGATGACATGGGGGGTCCAGGATGGTGGCTGAACACCTGCTGAATGAATGAAAGATGTGTGTATGAGGCACTAGTGAAATAAAGGAGAAATGTTACAAACTCTGGTCACAGCCTCTGAGCTCAGGCCATGCAATGCTGGCTCCTGTCACCAGGGGCTGCAAGACTGGCAGGAGGAACCAATCAAGACACATATGGGGGAAATGGACAGGACATGGGGTGCTAATACCCAGGCTGCCAAGTCACATGACTGGAGATTCCAGATGGCCAGCTGCTGTTTGGAGGAGACACCCCTGAAGAGCAGTGAATCTGAGAAAGTTACTGTGCCAGGATAAGAGCACATGGTCCTGGACTACTGGTTGTTGCCTTGTATGCCCTGGCCCCCTAAGTGGTTCCAGACGCATCCCAAACAGGTGGGAGAGTGTGGCCCACCAGCTCACTGGGCCAGGCAGTTGCTAGGGCAGCTTCTGGCAGCAAAACCCAGTGTCCCAAGCTCATACATCCTCCTGCTGAGAGGTCTTCCACTCCCTGGGGCCCCTGTCCTGGCCTGGGTCCCACTGCAGGGAAATGGCAGAACCTTTGAAGGGACAGGCACCCCCTGGCCCAGCTGCCTGACATGAGCCCCAGGCATTGGCAAGGGCTGCAGGTCCGTAGTCTTCAAAGAAGGAGACGTGGCCATGGAAGCCAAAGGGTGAAGGGTCCTATATGGGAGGGCTTGCAGTCTACAGTGCCCGCTGCCATGATGCTTCCTGACCTATAGTCTCCCCTCTGTCCCAGGGACAACGGGACTAGGGGGAGTCCCCGGCCCAGGGCCAGGGGAAACACTTACGTATGCTCTGCAGGAGAGGGGAGCAGCGGCGGCGTGCAGACCGGGGAACCACCCGCGCGGCTCGTTAGCTACGCTTTCATACGGCTGAGGCGGAGCGATGTCAGCGAGAGGCACCACTCAGCGGGAATAAAAGGCGGCCCCGAGGAGAGAGGGGGCGCGCGGCAGGAGGACACGGAGCCCGGGAGGAAGCCCAGGAGTGGAACCGGGCCCCCGCAAGGGGCTTTGACCGTGGGCCAAACAGGCTGCACCCGCGCCGGGAGCAACGGAGGCGGGGAGAGCCGCGCCGCCAGAGAAGAGCGGCGAAACTGACGAGGGAGCCGGCAGAAGCCCCGAGGAGGAGCCCAGAGAGAGGGCCAGCTGGGTCCACCGGTGAGGTAACGGGGGATGAGCTGGCAGAGGCTCCGGGGAGCCGGCGGGAGACTCCGGTGAAGGAACTGGATTGGAGCCGGCGGGAGTTCCGGTGAGGGAACTGGGATAGAGCCGGAGGGAACCCTGGTGAGGGAACCAGGGAAGACCGGGCAGAGGCCCCGGCGGGGGTCGGGGGAAGAGAGCCGCCAAGGGCGAAGAGGGCCCTCGACGCCCAGTCCTTGTCCGGGGACGAGGGACGGAAGGTCCAGGACCCAAGGTGGCGTTGGCCGGGGTGTAGGGGAGGTCGGAGCCCCGTGTGAGCCCGCCCAGGGGCGCTTTGGCTCTGGAGGCCGCAGCGAGGGGGACACCCCTGCGGCAGGCCCAGCTGCAACAGCGGTCGGCGAGTTCCAGGGACGCCCCAGCAAGAGCAGGGCAGGCCCGGTCAGCAGCCCGCGCAAGAGTTGCCCGGGAGCACCTCCTGGAACAGAGGCAGGCACACCCTCCACTCCCCTTCACCCAGTAGCCACCTCCAGGTCTGCAGCTGTCTCAGACGGACACTGGGTCCAGGATCATGGAGCTGTCCAGCTCCTACACAGAGAAGTCCCTGGTCTTGGCTCTGGATCTCTGAAAGTAGGGTGCCAGGTCAAAAGCTCCCTACCCCATGCCTCCCCTCCCAGGTTTTGGGTTTGTTGAGTTCAGGGCCTGCAACATTCCCCCTGATTCCAAACCCCCTTCCAGGTTCTATTGCCCCACCCCACCACTGCCAAAGGTTTGCTGTTTAGTGTTACTTAGGAGGAGGGACCAAACTGAGGCATGGGCAATGCTCAACAGGTTTTCTTCATTAAACATTTTAAACTGAGGCATGTCTCTTCTTCATGTCACAACCTCCCTGCACCCTGGTGTGTCCCCCTGGGAGGGGTTGAGGAGGGAGAAGGAAAGGGAAATGGTGCGTGGGCAACCTGGGTTGTGGGCACCACTGCCTGTGATGTAGGGCCAGAGAAGCCTGTGGCAGGAGACCCATGGTCTAATACCACAGCATGGGCACTCAAAGCCCTCTAGCCCTATTCATCTGGGGAGGGCTCCAGGTCCATGCAGGTGAGGAGGCAGTCAGCCAGGACTTCACAGATCTGGATAGCCTCCCACTGTGTGAGGCCAAGGCCACACATATTGGTGGGGAGTCACCTTCTCTCCCATCTCTACAGTCCATAGTTGAAGTGCTCCTTTTAGCAATCCAGCTGCCCCCCCAAAAGGTTTTATGATCCAGGGCAGAAGAAGGTAGGCCAGGCCCCTGATGAAGACTAGGGGGTGAGGGTGGGGGGTGATGACATTGCCAATGAAAAAATTGGAGACCCTGGGAGCATAGTACCTGCTCTCCATCACTCCAGGGAATGGGGAGTTGCATGAGAGGTGGGCATTGTCCTCATTAGCCACATGAAAGTCAGTGGCCCAGTCATGTCCTGGACACCTGGCTTGTCTGCGTGTGTGTGTCTGCATGTGTTTGTATGAGTGTCCAACACATGGGTTCTTTGTGTGTGATACACACTCTCTCTCTCACTCTCTCTCTCTCTCACACACACACCTCACCCCGCCAGACATACAGGACACGAACATGCACAGCACCCAGGTGTCCAGAACACACACACACACACACTTGAAGGGTGCACGACATGCTGGGTTTGCATGCCTAGGATGGTCAGCTAGTGGCTTATGGTCTTGAGGGTAGTGGTCATGCCAATCAGGGGTGGCTCAGTCATTCAGCTCCACTCTGGAGTTTTCGGCAGCCCTGGAAGCCTGGGAGGCATGCTGGGAGGCATGCAAGAGGTCCCTCTACCTACTGGGCTTGTGCCATGCAGGCAGGCTCTGAGCCCAACCCCCCAAGGGCTAACTTGTGTTCTGCTTGCTGACTTAATCTTGGGTGTGTGAAGCTCGAAAGTTAGAGTGCTTCCGCCTCCGCCTTCTTGAATGCCTGTACTTAGCCCTTGTGTCTCTGCTATACCTCTCCTGAGACCAGGTGATAAACTTCAAACAGTGCTTAAAGAGAGCATGTGGTATTGATTTATATGTTTTCAGTGAGATATTCTCTAGCCTTTTAATGCATCTGAAATTTTGTTTTTAGTTTTTGCTCCTGCACATCAAACAGACATTTTCATTTCAGCTGCACACAATATAATTTAGATTTCTTTTCCTGAGTAATTAGTTAATTTAGAGAAGGCAAAACCATCACTGACGTCAATGGTAAGAATGAGTATGAAATGCTGCATAGAGCCTGTAGATGGGGAACTGGATTAAATTGTTAGTGTGGATTAATGTGCTTTTCCTAATGTGTGTTAAATTTAGTACCTTCAATGTGAAGGTACTTTTCTAGCAAGTAATCAGTGCTAGTGATGACTGTATAGTATAAACTGAAATAGTGCAACCTGTAGTTGTCAGGCTTCTGTACTGTAGAAGAGAGAAGACCAACGAAGCATTGATAACTGTATTAAACTTTGGCTCTCATCATCCACTGATAGCTACAGGTAGATATTTAGGATATTTAATGAATATTAATAGGATATTTATCTAGCAACCTTTACCAAATCACCTTATAGAATTTAATGGAGAATAATATCCCCTGATCTACAATTAGTTGAAATAATATCAAATTGTACTTTTGTATTTATATTTTTAGAGTTTGTCTACTAACCTGTCTCTAGTGGGTTATGGAATAGAGAAAATCCCACACAATTTACTGATTTGTTTTGATGCACTGGCTGGGGGAGTAGTTAACTGATTGCACGATTTCACAATGATTACACGCTTAATTTATACAACACAATTTTATTTTAAAACTCTTTGCTACGTATATAACACTGCTTAGCTTTAAGAAACACCACAAACATTAAAAACACAATAATTACATATATCAGAAACAATGCTCTGAATGCACTTCCTTCCCAAACAATACTATAAGAATTAGTGTTACAAAAACAACTACAATTACAACTAAAAGTTAAATTTGAATCAATACTATTATTTTTCATATTATACTTACAATCCTAGAATTCCAAGAAGCCAAATACCAAAATATGGTTTCATTCCTCAGTAGTACGATTTAATGGGTTGGCCTCAGTAGTACGGTTCAATGAAATGGGCTCAGCAATACAATTCAATAGGCTGGCCTCAGCAGTGATAGGACTAAGTCCCCTTCCTTCAGTCCCTTTCAGGTGCTCCGCGGCTTCAGCGTGAACTAAGAGATTCGTGTTCACGGAGAGGGTGGTTCAGGTGATCAGTCTGGACCCGGGCTATACTTGCGATTTTTCCTTCGTTGTTCTACAAGTATAGTCACCTCCAAATTGGGACAGTAAGTTACGGTTTTTATTGAGCGAGCTGCCGTCAGTGGGCTCCTCCTACTCAATATATCACTGCTCCCAAATTTGGGCTCGGATCTTACTCAACAGATTCTTTTACCTTTGTTGAGCATTTTAAATTACCTTTGGGAAACTTCCATATCACTGCAAATGCCCTTTTCTTACCAACCTGGTCAAAAGGCCTCAGGGTTTGATCTCTTGGAATTCAGGATATCTGCTCTCTTTGTAAAAGATTTCTAAAAGATGAAATTTAAATTAGAGACTTTAAGCGAAGTCAGGACCTTTTGCACATAGTCCCAAAACAATGAACTAGATAAGGAGATAAATCTTATCTTCTTCCTGAAACTGGCTAATGGGCAACCTTTACAAACATTCAAACTATTTCATTCAATATGACATAACCCAGTCAAATCTCTTAAGAAATATTACATTTTATAGAACTCTTCCATACTAATGTAAATCAATTGAGTGGTAATTAGTGGAATTTGCAAGTGCTTAACACTTTGTTAAGCAAGTTGTGCAGTCGAAATACTACCTCTGTGTGATTAGGCTTTTTGTTTTCAAGTTACAAAATACAGTTCTTTAAAAATTTGCAAATTGCAAAGAAGTCCTATTATTTTTCTAGCTATCTTACAAATAATGTATGTAGATTGCCTGAAGAACAACTACTTGCATGCATTAATGCTGGAATGGATATTTTTTGTAAAAATCCATTCAGGCAACTTAACAAAACTAGAGTTAGTTCCTGACTCAGTTGTGCAAATTGATGAATAATTTGATGGATTTATTTATTCAAGTTTACGTATTCATAGAGATTCTTTAACTTATTTCCTATTTTTGCTACCTTGAGAACTTTTTATGTCAATTCATATATATGCATATGCGCATGCATTTTTAACACAGAGATACTCTACAGGGGGAGACTGGATTGCAAGACCAGTTGTAATAGAGGTCACCAGTTCCTCCCCACCCATGCACCCCAATAAGAGGATGGGGAATGGAAGTTGCCTTTTACCAAGGAGTACTTCCAGTTCTGGCATCATAACAATAAAGAGAAATGAACTACGTTTTCAAACAGAATGATGTTTGAAGGCTATATTCGCACTGCAGAAAGACGTGTTTTTATATTGAAAGAGCTAACTTGGGACAGATATCTCACTGTGAAATCTTAGTAAAGACAAGGCATGGATAGCTTTTTGCCTCAGTGAAGCTTGTAAAGGTGAACCTTTTTCCCTCAAGAGGGATATGCTTCATAGCTGCCTGACATAAAAGCTACAGCACCTTGTCTCCAGCAAAAGTTATTTTTTACTTGGAGATAGCTATCTATATAAAAATACACCTCAGTAAAGACATAGTCCAAGTTGTGGTGGAAGGAGCAGTGTCTAAGACCTTGATGAACTTAAAGCTTTTGAATGGTAGGGCTCATAACAAGGCCTTCACACTGCACTGGACGGAGTGAAGTTATGCCAATGTCTTTTTATAATCAGACTACTACAGGGAAATTTTGTCAGGTTTCTATGACTTTGCAAAGGCTCCTGGGGCTTTCCGCCTAACCTTTCACATGCACACAGAGACATGGCCTATACTAGGGAAAAATAGCTAATGAAGATAGTTAAAAATCGACCCTGGTTAAAATAACCAAGGTTCTGCAGAAGCTAGACTATTTTAATTCCTACCTTGGGAATCTTTACAATGGTGTAACATTAAAGCGTAGACAAGAAGAGGCAGAGGGTTTGAGGAAAATGCTGGTCATTATTGGATTTACTGGTTTTTTGTTGTAATTTTTACAGAAATTCTGCCCAGGACATTTGTATCTCTTTAATTTGACAGGTCTAGTAAAGAAATCCTGGCACTCAAAGCTTGCAGTTGTTTATGGGACTCAGTGAAGGCTAGAGTCTGAGGATCCTATTGTTTGGAATATCTATAGCTTTTGTCTGCATACTACTAAACTTCTAGAAGACTGCTGGACCACAGCACTCACAATATTTATTTAGCCTAGGGAACAGAGGGGAAATGCTCACAGACTATAAATACCTTTCTGGTAGAATAAGGTGCAATGGCCTGAAACTAAGGAATGAAACATTTAGACTACCTATTAGGAAAAATGTTCTTAATAGGAAGAGCAATTGGGCAGAAGAATAGATTAGAGGGAAGAGGCCGAGTCACTATCACAGCAGATATTCAAGAATACATTTAAGTTGAGAATAATAGCAGCAACCCACGCTACCTGTAAAAGCTCGCTCTGCTTTAAGTTCATTTAATTCTTGAAATTACATTTTAAAGGCTAGAATCCATTTACCATATTATACTGTTTATCAGGTTTGAGAGGGGTTTTCATTCTCTTGAACTTTTTGAAGCACTGGGTGACATGTAAAATAATTTGTAACCAAAAGGAAATGGATAGAGAAACAGTTATAGGACGTAGACCAGTAGAGGCTGAAATAGATTTTCAAACTTTCCTCAGAAGGACAAGGAAAGAATAAGAAAGAGCATAAAACTTGTAATCTTAGGTGACCAGTTATGTAAACACGATACAACAATTCTAATTAAGGAATGCTATTTGTCTTCCCTATCTGCCTTCAGTGTGCACTCTTCTTTGAGATCTGTGCATCTCTCCCTTTATTACTCCACCCTTCCATGAAGAAACTGGGCATGTCTACATGAGCTCAATGTGCTGCGGTCTCAGGCACATGTGTAAACGCAGCTCCCAGGAGCATTAAACACTAGTGTGATATGCACCAGAGTTTATTGTTCCATGCTAATAGCACATGTAGATGCACCCACTCTGTAGTATTCATGAATTCCTCTCTGGTTCTGGTAGACGTTCTTCTGTGGGAGCTCTATGGATTTCTAAAGGCAAAGACAATAGTGGGATTGGGTGGAAGGTGTGGCTGTTCTGTGCTTGAAACATGAACTCCAGGTAATATAGTTTGTTGCAGTCTCACCTCTCTTTGGTTTCCTTGAATGGCTGTTCCTGAATTATCACATGGGAGCACAGGCAATGCAACTCTGATAGAAGCTGTGCTACCTGGGAGACATGAGCAGTGTAGCCAGATGTCCTCTGCAGACTTTAAGATCTGGATATCTGTAATTCCTGCACTCGGTACAAACAATGCAGAGAAAAATCTGCATGCAATGTATTAATCTTCTCTCCCATAGGATTTTCCATAGAAGAGTAACATCCAGCCCAAAATACAGTAGGGAATTACAACAGATGTAGACTGTGAATATGAAGGATAAGTGAAGGCTCCAGTGCGTTCTTCATAGGGATATTCCTTTAGTTAAGGTGAGTCTTTGGAAAAAAAGGTGGCCCGCTTCTGCAGAAACAGAAGCCTAATTTAATAATGATGGATCAATTTACAAGTACTGCTTTAAAGAAAAAGGAATGGTCTTTTATTTTTCTGTTCATTCCCAAAATAGATTAAGTGTAAAGTTCAGATTTGAAAATCCTGTGATTTACCAAATTTGGATCTTTGGATCTAGTTATTCCGTCATCCTTCATGCTCATAGGAGACTGATCAGGAAAATATCCCCAAGGAGGAGCAGAAAGGGCAAGAGTGTAGGTTTTGAGGATCGTTACCCTAGTTCTACCCGGGAGTAGGTTATGCGAGTGGAAAAGAAAAGAGCTGCTATTTGTCTGGTGGCAGTGGGAAGAAGAGAAATGTCTATCAAAGAGACATTCCTGCACAGAAAATAGCTTTTTACTACCAGAGAAAGGCACACCTCAAAACACTCTAGATGGTTTCAGTAGGTTTTTCTGTTTTGTTTACATTTCTGTATAAGAGACTAGCAACATGTACAGTTATCCATGTCCAAGGATCACGAGTTAACTGGTGATGATAAGAAAACAAACCATTTATTTAGTATTGTGTGTTTTCAAAGCATGATACAAGTTAAGTAATTATGCCATTAAAAAAAAATTAGATAAGGAGAATATCCACTATATAATATTGCAGCCCTAGAATAATAACCTTAAAATGTGGCTTTGTTTTCTACTTCTATTAGAGAATCAGACAACATCTGGAAAAAGTAAACATTATGTCTAGTCTCATGAAATATTCCAAAAGCTGCATACCAAACCTTTTAGTATTAAAAATAATGAATGCCAGTGGAAACATTTTTGTGTTATGACAGAAAGGAAACTGTTAATGTGCTTATTTATTCATTTAAACTATTAATATGAAAACTCAGTCCAGGCCTGCATACATTTTCTGAACTAAAATCACAAGACTGGAATAAATAATGTGGCTGTTGTTTGACTGTAACAGCAAATAGTGACATCAGGATGGTTCAAAGCCACAGCAAATGGCACAGATTGAAGAGTTTTCAAAAATAAGTGTAATCAGGATTATTAATAGTACAACTTTAAGCAATTAGTATTCTCAGCAAGAAAGGATAGTGAAGAGAAGCATCTATAGAAGTTAACGCACTGCCAGAGGGGCAGATCCAGGGAGGTGTAGTGGTGTAGTTGCATCCCCCTTTGATTTCTGGTCCACCAAAAGTTTAACACCAAGTGCCTGGCAGTGGCAGAAGCATTTCTATTCAGTAAGGGAGTCAATTGACTTCATGGTTTATTGTAATCGAACTGATTTCTTCTAAACCCTTAATCTGACAGGTGTTAACAGACCTCTCCCCTTTTTAATGGTCTTGATGTTCTGCTAATCAAACTATCCTTTCTTCTACCAATCTGCTGTCTATTAGCTGCTTCTGGTGATGTAGCTTTTATTTCACAGCCCTCCAGACTTTTTTGAACTCTGGCTATCAACATTAACTCAGGTATGGAACTATTAACTCAAGTAAACATTAACTCAGCTGCAGAAATAACATTCTGTGAAACACTGGATACACTGTGAAGACACTCAAGAAGACTAGATTCAATGAATATGAAAAATAAATGTACATTTAATTCCAGTGACTACAGGACTAATTTGTTTACTAGTTTGTTGTGCTTTTAGTACATATGATATAGCAAATGAATGTACATTCCAAAAGAGATATATTTGTTTTTGCTTTGATCTTAAACTGAATAATATAGCCTAGACCCCCAGAAGATTAGCAAAGCTTCCCATTTTAACTGGAGAAAAATATGTCATGTTATATGTGATGATACACCACACAATCTGTTCCCCATGTCTCAAAATCCTAGATCTGTCCATGCACACTGTTGAAACAGTTGTTGAGGTCTCTGATCTTTTCTCTTATTTAAACTAATGTTTAATTGAAAATGGGATGGCAAAAGGGACTCTTCTCTTTCTCTATATACAAAATATTTGACAATATTGTTATCTGAGCATATGAGAATTTCACTTAACCTTCACCATCCATCAATTGCCTGCTAAGCATTTAATGGCAAGAAGTAAGCTCTTTACTCTTGTGATGTAGGAATACAGTGAGGCTTTCCATTGCATATGTTTGTCATTGCTAATATTGTGTGTTTTATTATACAGTGACCTTGTAACCATTTAGAGAGCAATCCCACTGAGAATTTATTAGCATCATGGTTACACAAAATATCCTTGTCTCCTTCATCATATGATCCAAGTGACCTAATTGATTCATGCAACTGATAAAATTCCCATACTGTTTCTAAAGGGTCTACATTTTTGTTCTGATAGGTAACAGTGTGAATCTTTAAAGCTAGATTGTGGTTTTGCCACAATCCCTGAAGACAGCACTGAGTATAGTTATGCTGCCCAGAAACATCACAGACACCCACATCTACATTTGGTTTGTATTGCTCTCTTGAAATGTTTGTTTTAGTACAATTTACACCCTGTTTCCCACCTTCCTTCAGAAAGGAAGTAATCTGCACCAATCCTATATCTATATTTCCTGTTGGCTTTAGCTGTGATAGCTGATACACTGGGGGAGAAAAGCATTATGGCTTGCCCTCCCCTGCTCACGTTCCATTTACATCTGTACAACTGGAGAATGGCAGTCTATAAGTAGGATGATCTGTGCAGGGGAGTAAGAGGGCACCTAATGTCCATTTTAGTCTTGCACAAGAAACACTTGTCTCTTAGACTAGGGACAGACATTACAGAAAAACTGGTTTAAGTGATCAGAAACTGGTTTAAACCTGTAATAGAACAGACTTTCAGTGCACATAAACCAGTTTGAAAATGGCTGAAACTGGTTTGAGATAAACGTGGTTGAATGTAGTATCAGACTTTACTGATTTGGATCAAACCAGTTTATACAATGTCTGTCCCAGACCCCTTGCTGGTTTAAGTTAAATAAGATTCCCCCAGCATCGCAGCATGCTCTCTGGGTTGGGTGGGGCTCTCTGCTTCACATCAGGCTGGTCCCTCGCCTCTGCTCCCTGGCCAGAGCTCCAGCAGAGACTTGCAGGCACAGTAGGGTCAGCTGGCTTCCCTGTACCCTCCTACTCCCCCTCTCACCACTCACTGCTTAAGCAGGGATCCCTTTCTCCTCTCTCCCACAGCACAGACACTAGCCAGCATGTGGTATGCTAGCTAATGCTGTGTAAGGCAGATAGGACTGTGTCTACTTAGGGCTTTTTGGAGCTAATCTACTGCTCAGCTGTTAATGTCCCTGTATTCCTTCCTTTGGAAACAGCTGTTTAAGAAGAGCTTAAACTATTGAGTGAGGCTTTGTTTTCTGATGGGTTGCTAAATGCTGATAACAGAGCTGATAAATGCTCTGTTATCAAGGAGTTGGGGTGGGGGGAACCCCTCCCTAATCATCACAGCATCCTGCTGGGGACTGGCCACACACCACTCAGTTCAGCCCTGTGGAAGTGAAGGGAGGGCTGCTGTAGCACCCCCTGGTTTCTAGGTTCTAGCCACTGCAGCCACGTGCCTGCATTTCTGGAATGGAAAGAGAATGTCTAGCCACCTCCAAATCAGTTCAAGCTTTGCAGGTTAGATTAACCTGCAAAGATTGAATGAATTCAGGCTCAGGCTTTTTGAGTGTCTGGCCTTAGGCTTAATGTGGATACACTTTTCTGCTCAAGTTTTGTCTTTGAATTACTGTTCATATTGCAAAAGCTCTTTTCCTCTAAGGTAAAATATAAGGGACAAATCCTTTTCCACTTTGTGGGCAGGAAGTCTGGAGGGACGATATGCAGGAACTCTTTCTTCATTCCACTGTAGGAAGCACTGACAACAGCAGCTCTCCCTGCAGCATCACTGAAAGGGCAGCTAGGGAAGAGGTATAGAAATGGCCAGTAGATCTTCAGAATATGCTGGTCCACAGGCTAGAACTGAGTACACAGAGGTCTGTAGTGAATAGAGGGCTCTGCAATAGATAGCCACAGAGTTGCTACATGACTGTTCTAAACCATGTTTCTGAATAGGAAGTGATGTCTGCTCAAAACCATAAACTGCTAACAACAGTAAGGACTGAACCCTGGAGTCCTAACTGGTCTGTATTGAACAGGGACTGTAGGGTCTGATCTAGAGGCAATAAAATTTATAAGGAAGAATTTATGAGCTACATCTTTTAGGGCTATACACCTCTTAGAGCTTCTGTTAAAAAGCAAAAAAAAAACAAACAAACCCCAAAAACTATGTAGTTCAGTAAGGATTATCTATGATAATATAAATTACAAGAATGAAAATTCACAGCAAAATTTTCTCTACTGCACCAGTAGGACCCTAGGAACAGGATTGCAGTGGTGCAAACAGAAAGATGTAGCCACTAATGGTTTACTAAGTTGGCAAATCTTGAAAGATCTTTCCTTGGATAGTGATTAGCTTGTTAAAATGTTATATATAGATATAGATATTAGGATTGTGTGAAGCTTCAGTCACTGATTCGATTTGATGGAGATTCAGCCCGATTCAGTGGCTGAATCTCTGAATCTGAATTGAATCAGGAGACCCTTTAACTCCAAATCAAATCGGAACCCTCCAAATCAATTTGGAGAAATTCAATGATTCAGGCATAGACACAGCTTTAAATGTTTTTTCTACATACCTCAAGGTACCAGGTGGCTACTGAATGCTGAGATGCTGGGGTGGATGGAGTGTTCCACGGGAGCATGGGGGGGTCCCCAGCGCACTTGGTGTTGGACCCGGAAGTGGAACAGAAGCACTTCTGGTCCACTTTTAGGTCCTCCGTGGAGCGTGCAGGGGGACCCCCCACCCCAACCCCCAGCTTGGCAACTGGTTCCTCCTGGATCACCTGATCACCAAGCCATGAGGGGTGTGGGGGGGGGGGGAGTCCCTCGTGTGCTTAGCAGCAGACCCGGAAGTGAACCGGAAATACTTTCAGTCCATGTCCGGGTCCACCACCAAGCATGTGGCCCCCCCTCCCCCCTGCGTTTCTATGGGACTCTCCATCTGCCCTACCATCTCAGCATTCACAAGCCATGTGTGGTACCTCGAGGTATGTAGAAAAAACATTTAAAGCTGTGTCTATGGCTGAATTGCTGATTCTCTGAATCAGCATTGAATCTTCAGATTCAGATTTGGCTGAATCAAATTGGGACAGTGATTTGAATCAATGAATTGAATCACCGTCCCTGATTTTGGGCCGAATCCACATCTGAATCAAATACGGCCCATTTCACACACCCCTAATAGATATAGATATAACATTTTAACAAGCTAATCAAGAAGAAGTCTGGGGAATGTGTCTGTGCACACAAACCCAGAGAGAGTGACAAAATTATCAAACCAAATGAAATTCCTCCAGTATACAAATATTTCCTTAATATTTGAAGAGAGAAATTTTGACAACTGTCTTCAGAGTTTGTGCAGAAAAATGACAACTCTTGCAGTTCAGAGATGTGTGGTCTCTCTTTTGTCTCAAGTACTTTTTTCTTTTAAGGGAACCACTTATCTTGATTATAATTTTTTTTTTTACTTTTGAAAGAGGAGAGTGTTCTGGTGAAAGAAAAGAAACAAGTAGATAGTTTTAATTTTAATGGAGGTTTATATGTTCAGCCTAATGCATATATTTATTATTAGCATACCAAACCATGACACAAAAGTATACAGTTTATAAATACTTTCTTTTTTGGTATTTCTAGTATAATTTTTGCATTACTTTAATAAAATGGATGGTCCAACCTAATAAAAATAAAAGCTTTGCACAAGCTATTTATAGTATTATTAAGTTGTTTTTAAAAACCATAATAGAATTCATTTTAAATTAAATTATTGTTGAATTATGAAATCGTCTGTCTAACATAGAGGTTTTTCATTATTGTGAAGGAAGAATTTTTGTGCTCTGAACAAAGAATGTATTGTGATGCCTTTTTTTGCTAAGAGGTGTCCAAGAAGGCTTGGTACTATAATGGGACCTCTACAACATAGAATCAGACATGGAAATAGAGGCTAGTAGGCACAGCAAGGGGCTTATTAGAGGTCTGAGGTTCTTTGTGCTTCTATGACTTGTTCTATCATGTTGCCTTGGGAGTATCACTTATTCTCTGTACCTCTGTCTTTAATCTGTAAAATAACTGTTATACCAACCTTCAAGGGTGATTATAATTAATCAATATAATATTAACAAGCAATTGCTTTATAATATTATAGCTGTCTAATTAAAGAGTATTGTTTTTTAAATGCTAAAGCCACATACAGCCTGTGTCTACTTTCTTTTGAAAGAGTACAGCTATGCATTCCCCTACATAGGTCCAGCTTTGCTCTCCAGTGGATATTGGAGATGGGCTGTCCAAACCTTCCAGCTAAAGTTCCCTAATATTTTCTGCACCTTTTATAGTGGGTAGTGGCAGTGCCTGCAGTGGTTTGCAACATTCTTTAACGCTCACAGTATGCAAATTCTGTGGTGATAGCTGAAGGGAAAAAGGTCCTTGTGCCTCCACCCCATCTGCATCCCCAAGGGTAGCCACCACACAGTGCTGTCCTTCTTCAGCTGGGAAATCAGTTTACTTTAGAATTTCATTTTTGGTGGAGGTATTGCTGGACTCACTTTCAAAGGCCTGTGAATTTGTTTGAATTGTGGAAAGTAAAATTAATTTTAGTTTCATTCTACTTTTTTGCTTCCTTTTTACCATGTTATTTTTATGTTCTTCATTATGACTTATTCCCCCTCGCCTCCACCCAAATTACAAATGTCCCCTCTGTTGAGCTATGTGCACATGATTATACGACAGCCTCTTTTTGCACTAATAAAATTCCAGGCTTATTTTCACCTTGGGGGGTCACATGCCCCTGTCTTGGCCAATAAATTATTTTGAATTATTGGGCTTATATAAGACTAGATAACTTGAGTCATATGACTCTATCTCAGCCAATAAGACTACATGTCAGTGGAAGAATAGCTTTACCTACCTATAAAATGCAGCTACTTTTGCAGCAGAATGCAGCCTGTAAATTACATACCAACCATTTGAGATGCCGTAACTTACCCAGTTGAAACTACAGGGAATTCAGACAGAATAATTATCTCAGTTGGAATTTAGCCAGGACATTAGGGCTGAACACACTTACTCTTGCAAATCCTGTCTCAGGATCTTTAAGGATTGCATGTGACCAGGACCCAATTTCCACATCTGCTATAGCAAACTGTCATTTCCTTTTAGGCTTGCCTTAAATTAAGAACTATGATTACGATGCAGTACATAAATGTGTATTTTCAACATTTTGTAGAACATTTTTCAGTATAATTGATGTAAGTAATTGACCAGATAAAAGAATGTTAATAGCAAGTACAGTGTAATTTATATGGATCCAAATTGTACCTATCTTTCAGAAGAAGAAAGACACTGCTGTGCACAAAGAGTGGATCAAGTATAAGGTCAAGTGTAAGCACTTCTGTTTAACATGCATAGTCTAGAAACATCAGTCTATGCTGTCAAAAGATAGATGAAAATTATACTTAATAAAGTTATTATGAATAATTGCTACTGCTTCTCTCCTAGCAGATTTGATATAGGAGAGGCAGTTCTAAATGGAAGACCTAGTCATTAGACAGTGGCTTTTCTCGTTTCAACAAGTTAGAGTTGAAAGTCCACGAGTTGTAGCATGGGAAACGAACCAATTATTTTGATTGACCAGGTGACTTGACTGGCAATAGTACATTAGCAAGTTAGATACTGAGTTTCAGAGCATTTCCAAGGCTTCACAAGTCTGTTTCTTACTGAAAGCATCACGGGTAAAGTTTTGTGTTTGGGCTTAAGGGGATCTTGTCGTTCCAGGAATGGCGATGCCTGGAATGTACTGAATGAGATCTTGGCTGTGAGAAGGGACCGAAGAAATCTGTAGTATATATGTAGAGGTAGAAGACTTAGAATATACTACAGGTCTAGATAACTGGTAGTTAGGCAAAAGGTCACAACTTTTGCTCAAATGTCCAAACATTTTCTCTTTTTTTTTTAAACTTCCACAGTACTAATTAGTTATCTGCAGCAAAAGTAAAAAATCAAATCAAAATCTCCCAAAGAAGATTTCAAGTTAGAAACAGACACATCAGTCTAGTTACAGTGGGTGGGGGAAAGGGTGAGGGGGGAGTCTTGCAATATTTAAAACAAATTAAAGCAACTTAATTTAGTAGTAAGAAACTAGTAAAGAGCATCTATGCATTTATTTTCCAGTCATTATTTCATATGATCTGATTTGATGAGGAACTTCTGCCTAAAATTTTCATTTTTCCTCTTATCTGACTTCCTTCTTATGACACATGTTCTCACTTCTCTCTCTCTTTTTCCACTTCAGATATGTAAAAGAAAAAAATCTCTAGCAAGAATTGATAGATAGACTGTTTCAGGGAAACTCTTCAAAACTCACTTTGTTTCTTCTTATCTTCCTTCAGATTTCTCTGAAGGCTAAAAAAATTCTTTCCACTAGCAAAAGCTAGGTAAACGGCAACCCAGTGCCATGTAAATGGTAAGACTGAAGCTACAGATTTCTGCAAATGTTTCAAACCAGGCATAGAACCACCAAAAAAGATTCAGATTTTGTGTTCACTTATAATATTTCTGCAGTTTTGGGGGTTTTTTGTTGTTGTTGCCAGTGCCCAGAGGACCGCCCTCTTCCCTGGTATAGTCCAAACCTAAAACAAAAAAAAGTCCATGTCACAGAAAGCTTACATTCTAAATTTAAGATCAGAGAGATGATGGATGAAGACAAGAAAAAATGAGGCAGTGTTTACAAAGTGTTCCACAGTTCTAATTTCCTGAAATCACAGGGTGGCTTGATGCTCCTTAAAGACAATGAATCTTTCCAAGCTACATGGAAAAAACACTTAGAGGTCCTCCTGAACCATGAGTCAACTGTAGTAAATACCACCAGGGAGTTCATCCCTCAACACCCTGAAAAAGGATCCCTTGCTGACCCTCCTATCCTAGAAGTCTGGCATGCAATCAAGGAAACCAAGAACAAGGCTACTGGACTAGATGGAATACCTGCTGAAACCTACAAGGCTGGTGGTGAGGAACCAGTACTGAGACTCCATGAACATATTCATTAGATTTGGAACACCAAAGAGATCCTTGGGGACCTGAGGAATGCCAACATTATGACCATCTTCATGAAAGGAGATACATTGGAACTATCAAGATATCACCCCCCTTTCCTCAGCACAGACAATCCTTGCCTGCATCCTCCTGAACTGTCTTCTATCTCTCTGAGGATGTTCTGCCAGAATCTCAGTGTGATTTCAGACCATCCTGTGGGGCAATTGACATGATCTTTTGTTGCTCTTCAGATGCAAGAAAAGTATCAGGAACAACATCAGGACCTATATATGGTCTTCATTGGCCATAAGGACTTAGATTCCATCAGTCATTAAGCCCTGTGGAAAGTACTGGCCAAAGTTAGATGTCCTGAAAAGTACATCAAGGTCCTAAGGTTTCTCCAAGACCAGATGAATGTGACAGTTCCATATAACAGATCAGAGACAAATCCATTTGTAATCCAAACTGGGGTTGAGCAAGGATGCAGCATCACCTCAACTCTGTTCTCCATTTATTTGACAGTCATTCTGGTTCTCACTAACGACCACCTTCTTTCTGGAATTGACATTGAATACCAAATGGATGGAGGGCTCTTCCACCTAGGACATTTTTGCTCAAGACCAAAATACTCAAAACAACCATCCTTGACCTTCAATATGCTGATGACTGTATCATCCTTAGACATGAGGGCCTAGAGGGGGATCAGCACTGATGATGATGCCCAGGTTATGCATATGAGTGATAGGCAGGATGGTGGTGATGAAGAAAAGTTGTAGTGGGGTTGAAGGAAAAATTAAGTGCTATATTTTAGCCATTTTTGGCTTGATCTGATGGCTAGACACTTGTAACAAGATGTCAGAGGACAGGTCAAGATTTTAGTTTTAATGTTGCTAGCTTCAAAGTAGTTACTACATAACATCTAACTATCTCTTTATCTAAGAAGATAACTTTCTCTTTATCTAAGTGGATGTAGCACTGAAAGCAAAGGCCCTGATACTAATTGTAGCTTCTATAACTACTGTTACAGAAATTATAAAAGGAAAACAAATATGGTGAGCCTGTTTATTTTCCTACAGCTGTAACTTTGACAGTAGGTTGTTTTTTCATAACCTTTTGAAAATCTCTGAAACAGTGCATCTGAAAAAAAGATATATAGTAATGAGGCCCCTTTACACATGCAGGTAAAACCATGTTTGGATCTAATGTGTGATCCACACAAGTGTGCCTCCTGCCATGATTTGCATGGCAGGAGATGCAATTGTGGGATTGCACATTAGATTCAATTTCACCTTTGCTGAGGGGACTCCCAATTGCTGGGGCCACATGCAGCAAGGACCAAGAGTCCCATGCCTGGTTGCACCACAAGGGAAGCCAGGACTGAAAGCTCCCACATCTGATGTCAGGTGCAGGGACTCTTGGTCCTGGCTGCACATATGGTACAGCTGAGATGGAGAGCCCCATCAGATGCAGGACTCTCAGTCCTGGCTGCACATGTGGGCCTGCAGGTTTCATGTATCCCTGAGCCGTGGGGATTGCTGCCACGATCCCCCCCAGGCCCTGGGGTTTCACGCCAGGCTGAAACAAAGCACTCAACTATATACAAATTTATTTGCTACAATAAATAAATATGAATAAGAAACATTAAATATTTACAGTAAAATGAGTATGTGACACCTTATACAATAACCTGCAATCAACATATTGCACCACTTTGAGGGACTGCAAAAACATGAACCGGGTGATTCATAGCACATGCAAGAATTAACTCCCTGACACAGAATAAGCATTAACACTTTGGAACAGGTAAGTCAAGTCATCAACACAATAAACACATATGAACATCAGCTTAGATAAATGCAGGTAAGTTGAGGTAGCAATACCATAGACGTACGCAGGCAACATTACAGGTAAGTTCCAATAAGAGACAATAAACACATATAGGCAATGAAGACAGATAAACCCATATAAACTCCCTTGAGGAGTACCCATAACTATATTAACCTCTATAGTATGAAACAACAACAATTCCAAAATATGGGGGTGCACTCAGCACCCCACAGGATGTTCCCTGGAGCCCCTCCCCTTTGAGGCCCCAGTATGTGGACACACCCCCTCCCACAATGGAGGAGGGTGGAGGCTGCAGACCCTCCTCTCCCAAATCCATGTCCCCTGTGGGACCCACTTCCCCAGCAACTCCCACTCCCGCTCTGAAGCGGTCCACTGGTGGCCGGTCCCATGAGGGCCTCTCTCTGGTGGTGCCTCCAGCTCCTGTCAATGGCCTGGTGCCCCACACTGGGCACCCAGGTTGATCCCATGAGAGCCGAGCCCTTACTGGCTCTGGTTTCCTGGCCTCACGCTGGAGGTTCCTCCCTTTCTTGGGCCCTGCTCTGGGCACCAGGGCTTTTTTAGTTTAATGCAGAGCCACACTGCAGGGCTTCAGTTACTTGGCCTAGAGCCAGGGCTAATTTGAGCAGCCTCGAGCTGCTCCCAGGGCTGGCTATCCACGTGCCGACCTACACACTGTGTGGGGCCCAAGCAACCTTGAGCTGCTCCCACGGCCGGCTCTCTATGCACCAATCCATGCACTGCCTACCCAGCCACTTGCCAGGTTCACAGGCTCAAGCCACCTCGAGCAGCACCTAGACCACCATGCGCCTATCTGTGCACCGTTGGACAAATGGGCGGAAAACAATAGAATGCGATTTAACAAGGGGAAATGCAAAATGCTGTACCTAGGGAGGAAAAATGTCCAGCACACCTACTGCCTAGGAAATCACCTGCTTGGCAGCACAGAAGCGGAAAGGGATCTCGGAGTCCTAGTGGACTCCAAGATGAACATAAGTCATCAGTGTGATGAAGTCATTAGCAAAGCTAACTGCACTTTATCGTGCATCAGCAGATGCATGACAAACAGAACCAAGGAGGTGATACTTCCCCTCTATCAGGCACTGGTCAGACCACAGTTGGAATACTCCGTCCAGTTTTGGGCGCCACACTTAAAGAGGGATGTGGATAACCTGGAGAGGGTCCAGAAAAGGGCCACTCGTATGGTTAAGGGCTTGCAGGCCAAGCCCTACGAGGAGAGACTAGGGCACCTGGACCTCTTCAGCCTCCGCAAGAGAAGGTTGAGAGGTGACCTTGTGGCTGCCTATAAATTCATCATGGGGGCGTAGAAGGGAATTGGTGAGACTCTACTCACCAAGGCGCCCCTGGGGGTTACAAGAAATAATGGCCATAAGCTAGCAGACAGCAGATTTAGACTGGACATTAGGAAGATCTTCTTCACAGTTAGTGGCCAAAATCTGGAATGGGCTCCCAAGGGAGGTGGTGCTCTCCCCTACCCTGGGGGTCTTCAAGAGAAGGTTAGATAGGCATGTGGCTGGGGTCATCTGAACCCAGCACACTTTCCTGCCTATGCAGGTGGTCAGACTCGATGATCTATTGAGGTCCCTTCCATCTCTAACATCTATGAATCTATTAGGCTCAGGCGGGATCCCGAGGACAGTCATCTCTGGAGCTCTTCTCTCCTTGCCGTCCTTCGCCACATCTCTCCTCAGCATGGCGAGTATGCTTTCTTTCTATATGCTTCAGTGGCTTCACCCCTGAAGTTCTCTGGACCTGGCAGGGCTCAGTCTTGAACCAGGTCCAGACTGCTCCTTGCCCCCCCCTTTCAGGGCGTGGCCTTGCTTACCCTGGCTTGCTTCTGATTGGTGGATGGGCTCCAGCAATTGGAATAGCAGAATCTCGAGCCCAGGACTCATCCGTAGCTCAAAAGGAAAGTCTGCTACACTTTCTTACCCAGAATAAAAAGAAAATTCTTGCACTAGAGCACTGGTGCTCATCCTATCTGGCCCTGGAGGATGGATGAATGGCATAGGGTCAGTTTGCAAACCAGATCTAGCTTTGGGGCTGATATTAGGGATCAGTTTTCAAGTGTGATCTGGCATACCAACAGAGCCCCACACATGGCCCAACCCCTAATGCTGGATGCAGCTACATGCCAGCCTGACCTCGCATATCTGATGCAGCAGGGGAGCAGTGATTCATACTACCATGGCCCCTCCTGATTCTAAATTTCTGGACCTGTGGAGAGACTCACAGGCTGGATGACATGGATCCATGGGCTGGATGGACCCACAAGGCAGAGGTTGAGCATGATTACACAAGAATTAAGAAATAAAATCTGTATCTCTGAAAATAAAGTGGCATGGGAGCTTGTTACATTGATACATTTAATTTTTAGCTAGAGTCAGTAGAGGTTTATTATTGCGAAAGATATATTAGAGACAAAGATTTATCCCTGGAAAAAGAAAAGTGAATAAAAACTGTGAATGCTGAGTAAAAAAAATCCTATACTTTATTCCTATTCCACAACCAACAAGCCTTCCATGGAGATATAGGTGATAGCCTTTCTATGTAAGAAACAGTAAACTTGTAAATTTCTGTTTCAGCAGCAGCCTAATTTTAAAGACAATAGAGTTTCCCCTAAATTTCTACATTTGCAGCTATGTAAACAGGGAGAGAGAAAAAAAACAGCTCTTCAGTCAGTGTTGTAATAGAATAAAACCTAGCTCTGGGAAATTCCAAAAGGTGGAGTTAGCTCATGAGTACTTGACATTTGTGTTAGAGGAGGGCTGAGTGAGGATATCAAAGCAAGATAGGTGAAGGTGGGACACAGCCAGTGCAGGCAGTGTTTGATCTGCAGCTTGGTGAGAACAGTATACCAAAAGAGAAGTGGATAGTTAGCACATCATAAATCTTGCAAAGGTACAGAGAGTTGACACTGATTTAAAAAGTATATCTTGAAGGAAGGTCTGAAAGATTATAACAGCTGGGAGCACCAGATTAACTGGCAAGCACTGAATTCTGTGAATATTAATGGAAAATGAAGCAGTAGAAAAATAGTTTCCTTTCCTGCAGCTATGTAGATAGCAAAGTATAAATTTTGTTAGGAGTATTTTCCTATGTTCAGTTATATGGTGTTCCAATTGGATTATATAGCGTATTAGTATTTTTTTATGTAATTATGGTCTGTAATTTTGCGGGTGTCTTTAACCTTAATGCTTATGTGCATGATTCTCAAATAGTTTCATTGTGTGGAACAGTCTTCTAAAATATAAAATCTTCTTAGAGAACCACCTCCCTCCACCTTTTGTTTTTTCCTGTGGCAAGACAGCATTTGGTTACATAAAAATAATAGTGGGACATTAAGAGCCAAGATGAAAATACAGTTTCCTTAAAATGACGTGTGCAGCTGCTTTCTCTCCCTGTTTGTATCTGTGCAGTACCAGAGTGTAAGACTTTACATGTATTGGCTTGAAGTCTCTTCTTGTTGCTTTCAGCTCTTAAGTGCACAGAAAGATTGATCCAAGCAAAGCATGAGACTTCTCTTCACCCCAAATGGCTGTGCTTAGGCTTTGGTTTGTCAAAAAAAGAAACAATAGGTATCGTGGACTGAGTTGCACCTGGCAGAAAGTTGAAAATAGGTATTTTAAGCTGTTTTACCACTGTGAGACAGAAACTCCACAGACCTCTTGGGAGTATTCTGTGGTTCACAGAATACAGCAGACCAATATCTAGCATAAAAATGAAGTTTTGTTTTATAAAATACTTCATGAGGCTTACATAGCAATAAAAAGCAACTCACTCTGATTTTATGATCAGCTGAAATTGGGGCATTTCTCCAGAATTATGCTGGCATGGGAATGAATAATTGAAATTGGTTTCTCCCCTACCCTCAAATTGGATACCTGAATGGGATTAGAATGCCCCACTTAATCTTAAGAATCTATAGCAAAAAATAGAAGAGCAGTGAAGGTGTCAATTATTTACAAAAATAATCACAGAAGAAAGTTTTGAGCATGGGGCAGAACTAGTTACAAATAGATTCTAAAACCCAGGGAAGGTATATGCGACAAATGCAAGTACTTTTCCATGCCAGTATTCTCTGAGGTAAGCTGAAACCTCATGAGTCCCATAAATCCTAAATTTTGGATAACTGCCAACTGGGTAAATGCAAAAGGATGAAGGAAAAGAAATTATGAAAAAGATCATATAGGAAAGACTAGACTATATATATTTTGGAGCTCATTTCAGGTTGGAGAGTGTTATATAAATTTAAAATTGTGAGTATCATAATAATGTTTTAAATTGCACTCAGCTACCAGTTAATGAATAATGAATGTCAGAAATGTGAATTTTGCCCTCCTTGGAATATTATTTTCACCTGAAATGCCTACCAGCAAATTTACGTTTGGACCAGATACAGGTTTAGGGATTAATATCTTGTGATCTTATGGGTTTTTAAATGAAAATTGTATGCAACATAGGTCTGTCTCCATTTTTTTTTCTAAAGGGATAAGCAAGGTTTGCCATCAACCTTGAAAAGCTTGTAACTATAGTACTTTAAAATCTGAAATTTTAAATGACCCAATAATGACCCAAAATAAAGTAACCCAACCAGAAATAATTTTTTAAAAGCTATTAAATTATCAATTAGAGTGTCATCTGGGGAGTAGGACTGAAATATGCTAGATGCTGCTGAACACAGTCCCTGCCCTGAAGAGCTTACAGTTGTCTTTTGTGACAAGACCCAACAATGTGACATGAAAATAAATTAAATGCTTTGGTAGAGAGAGGAGGTGGATAATTTTGCTTTTAAGCTGTGTAGTCTGCAGACTCATGCCATTAACACCCTTACAGATGCACATCACCATCATAAACTGGGATTCCAGTTTTGTTTGTTTAAAAATTGCAATATATCTGATTTTTAAAAATTGCAAATTCGCTGATTAAAAAACCCCAAATCCACATTTTTCCCTGATTAAAATAAAACACGTGTGTGTGTGTGTGTGTGTAGGTAACAGTTGAACACAATGTTTTATTGATATATTTACAGTTTTAAAGCAATTTGGAAGCCTACCAGTGCATCAATCACTATAGTAAAATACATTTTAAATACCTATAAATTTTGGCATTTGATTTTAGGATTTTTATCATGAAAAATCAGAGCTCCCCCTGCCCTCCTTGCTCACCAGGATGTGGGTTCAGCTATGGCTGTCCACACCCTGGCTAGAAACACACACACACTGCTTTGTGATGCTGAGCAGCCTTGATATGCTTGTTCCCTGCCCATGCCATTGCCCCTCACTCCCAAGCCACAGCCTCCTCAGCACTGCTGGTGCTCCTCACTCCTGACCCACAGCGTCCCACCCCTGGTGAAGCCCCTCACTCCCCACCCACAGCTGCTTGCCTCCCCCTCCCCATCCCCAGCCCTGCCAGAGAGGGCCCCCAGCTGCCAGGGACCCAGGTCCACAGCCTCCTTTCCCCCACCCCAGCAGCACCTGAGCCCTGGTTGCCACTTGTGGGAGGTGGCAGCTGCTGGGGCCCAAGTTGGGAGCAGAGCAGGGAGCGGAGCATGGAGCCCAGCTCCCCATCCCCCATGGATGGCATCTCTAAAGCAGAGCCCATGGGTAAGGGAGGATGCAGGCTGCCTGCTGTGGGCTTGGGGCTCCCTGCCCTACCCCTGGGGACTTCCATGGCTCCTACCAGTATGGTAAGACAGAATGGAGTGGGGAGGCTTGGTGCCACCTCCAGGAGCCCCGCACCACCGTGGCAAGGCACCCCATTCCTGCCTGGCAGCAGCAGAGGGCACAACTCCGTGCCACCACCCCCGCTGCTGCCAGGTGGGCACAGGGTGCCTTGCTATGGCACCATGGGTCTCCCAACAGCAGCACTATGCTTCCCTGCCCTGGTCTGCCCTGCCATGCTGGTCCCCACTGCTGGGCCATGGAGACCTCCAGGAGAGGGGCAGCAGGGCAAGGAGCTCCGAGCTCACAGTGGGCAGCCTGCATCCACTCCTACCCCATGCACAAATCTGGGGGGCACATGCTCCCCCATACCTCCCTCCCTGGGAGTGCATGCAATGACAAGGAGCCAGCCCCCACCCCCAACACAAGCTGCCTGTGGCTCCATCCCACTCCCTGCCCAGGCACTGTGGCCATGCATTCATAGTGCTGGTTTGTTCTGTTTGGACATACTCTTTGGCAATAAGCCTTTCTATACTGTATCCATCTGCGACACATGCTCAGTCAAAGCAACTTCATTTGACACTGAGAAATGAGACTGTTTATCTTCCTCACAGTCTTTCTGCTACACTTGCTGTTTCCCTTCAGGACAGAGTCTAGCCATGCTATGTCTACAACTATAATTTTTACCATGTGAACAGGCTTAGAATCTTGTCTGCTTGAACTGACGAGGTTAATCTCACGAGGTTCAACAAGGACAAATGCAAAGCCCTGCACTTAGGACGGCACAATCCCATGCACCAGTACAGGCTGGGGACTGACTGGCTATGCAGAAAAAGACCTGTGGGTTATAGTGGACAATAAGCTGAATATGAGTCAGCAGTGTGCCCCTGTTGCCAAGAAGTCTAATGGCATATTGGGCTCATTGGTAGGTGTGTTGCCAGCAGGTCAAGGGAAGTGATTATTCCTCTCTATTCAGCACTGGTGAGGCCACATCTGGAGTACTGTGTCCAGTTTTGGGCCCCCCACTACAGAAAGGATGTGGACAATTGGAGAGTCTAGTGGAGGGCAACAAAAATGGTAAGGGGGCTGGGGTGCATGACTTATTGGGATAGACTAAGGGAACTGGGCTTATTTAGTCTAGAGAAGAGGAGACCAAGGGGATTTAATAACAGCTTTCAACTACCTGAAGCAGGTTCAAAAGAGGATGGAGCTAAACTGCTCTCATTGTTGGCAGATGACAGAACAAGGAAGAAGGGTCTCAAACTGCACCAAGGGAAGTTTAGATTAGATATTTAGGAAGAATTTTCTCACTAGGAGGGTAGTAAAACACTGGAACAGGTGACCCAGAGAGGTTGTGGACTCTCCATCCTTGGAGGTTTTCAAGACCCGGCTAGACAAATTATTGGCTGGGATGATCTAGTTGGAGATGGTCCTGTTTTGAGCAGGGGGTTGGACTTAGATGACCTCCAGAGGTCCCTCCCAACCCTAATTTTCTATGATTCTAAGTGTCTCTATGGGTTGCTACATCAGGTCTCTTGTTGTTCAAGCACTTAATACTCACTTATGAAAATTTTTCATTAAGGCCTTCTGATCCTTTGAAGATGCACTCTTTTCTGAAGGTGCTTCCAGGAAATAAATGTTTTGTAAGTTAAGATTAATGGAACCTATCCTTGACATTTTCATCTAGATGTTTTAGCAGGTAACCTTTCCACAGACCCTAAATTGCCTCTTCAGCCTGGATTGAAAGCAAGAACAGCCATAGACGGCAATTTTTCACTTTATGTTTTCAAAAGGAACAAGCACATTTCTTGGCTGCCTCTGTGCTACATGCTAGCTAGATCCACATGGTCCTCAAACCTTGGCTTCAGCATCTAAGTGCCTTAAGATCTATGGATAAATATCAACTACAAGATGACATTTGACTACATTTTTCTGTAGTCAAAAAACAAGTGAAAACTAGGACCTGGTATTTTTGGAGGGTTGAACCTCTAATGTTTACGTATCTTCTTCACAAAAGTTAATTCTAGAGAAAAGGAGAAAATGGAATAGCATGTACTGTTGTCATGAAAAGTTTTTTTCATCATCTTCAGCTGAGGAAGCTATCATTCCATCAGGGCCTAATATAATAGATGTTTTCAGAGGTATTATGGGAACTACTGTAGAGAATGGCCTAGACCTTTTGAGATACCTCTCAAAATAGTACACGATAACTAAGCTTTTGCTATCCTGCAGCCAGCTGCCTGAATAAAAATAGCTTTACCTATTAATTATGTTAGAACTGATAAAGGTTTGTGGGTCACATTAACATTTATTTCTGCAATCTCAAATCACACTGGTCAAAATACCATGGCTCCTCCAGGGGTTTTGAATACTTGTGTCCTTGTGCAGAAGGTCAGTACATTGCAGGTAAAACTGAGGTAGGTTACAAAGTACAGCCCTAAAAAATAGGTACCAAGACACTAGATCCCTGGGGGCGGAAATTATTTTTTCTTTACTGTAGGTCAGAATAATTAGTTATCAAGCTATGTTATCAAAATACGACAATATCCATGCAAAGAGTAACAGATTTTGGAGACAAACTTCAAATAGGGATATACCTCTCTTAATTTTATCTGATCTCAAGTGCAGGTAATTTCCCAAACATCTGTATAGGCAGCTGTGAACACAGCAGTTACCAGAGTTGTACTTCCCTATAGAAATCAGGAGGGATTCCTGACTAGCTGCCTCTGTCTTTTCTGAGGACAGAAGTCAAAGATCTGCCTTTTGATGGACAAGACTTATTTAGTTCAGTGAGGACTATGCACATGCTGAAGAATTTTAGATCTACCTTGTAAGATCCTTCAATCTGTATATGTTTTTTGTAGAAAGAAACGATTTAGACCTCCATTGCTAGTCCACAGTCTTCACCTAAATAATTCTGCTATCAGAGAATTATAAATAAAGGCACAATCAAGGAAACACCTAGATTCCAGAAAAAGAAGTTGGCATCCTCCTCTGGCACCTCCCAGTCTGGTCATCGGCATAACTGGAAGATACAACAGTTAAAAATTATAGAATAGTCTTTATTGATCTATACCATTTTTTTTCCCTTCCTTTGGGTTCTTATTCCAGACCTTTCTTCTTTCTCACCCCCAACCTGTCCCTTTTCATGGATCATTCTCAGGTAAATCTAATACAAGATACAGATTCCCTGCCAGAGATTGGTGCAATTAAACTCACCGTTTTATGTCCACAGGGTTTTTATTCCCCCTATTTTCTGATTTCAAAAAAGAAATGAGAATGGTATCCTATGCTAAATGTCTGTTATCTGAATGTATATATTTGCTGCTTTGAGTTATACATGATGACACTCCTATCAATCATTCCCTTGTTTAAATCCCATGGAGTGGTTCATTAACCTCAATGTACATGATGCTCACTTCCATGTGGTAATACATCTGGCTCTCAAACAAATTTTTATTTGTGGTACAAAACATTCAATGCCAATTCTTAGTACTTCTGTTTGACTTCTGACCACACTATGAATGTTCCAAAAATCTCTGTTGGTGGTGGCAGCTCATCTTTGGCATTGAGCCATGTAGGTGTATTCAGACCTTGATGACTGACTGATTTGGAGGAAATCAGCTTCACAGGTTGCAGAACTGATCCAAATAATTCTTCATCTGCTTTTCTCTTTAAAAATCAGTGTCAGAAATTAAACATGAGCCCTCTCAGTCCATAGAATCTATAAGTATAGTATTGGATATCAGAGGAGCAAGAGCCTTCCTTCTCCAGAAAAGGTTTAAAATAATCTGATGCCATGTGATGTCAGAACATTCTGCAGTCATCAATAAGGATGGGCCTCAGGCTGCTGGACTAGAAATGCCCAAGCTACTATGTGACACCCTTTGTCAGGAGGCATTTCAGACCATTCCATGTGTTGCTCAAGTCAATACACAACCTGAATCATCATAGTGACTACAGGGGTAACTTGTGACTCCTGAGCCTGCGGGGGCACACTGCGGGCAGGAAGTGGCTGGCCTGGCAAACTGTGGATCACCGGCCAGAACACAGGTAAAGCTACCTCCACCCCCTCGGCAGGGGGGTGGGCTGAAACCTCAACCATTGCTGCCATGGGCCCTGTGAGAGGCACTGTGGTCTCTCTTCCCGGCTTTGTGGGGTCACGGTTTGCCGTCCTGAGTAGTGCTGAGTCAGGGGCCAATCTAAGGAGGGGCATGTGCCCCCCCTGAGTTCCCCCTACCAGTTGCCTGTGAGTGATTCTGTTCATAAAAATTCTGGAACATCGTATTTCATTCCTTTGGTGTGGGTGGATCAGGAAAATCTGTTTGCCTAGAACAGTGATTCTCAACAACGGTGACATGGCACCCTGGAGTGCCTTGAAATCCTTTCAAGGATACCACAGGGTACCAGAAAATGTTAGCACTGTTAGGTGTGAAAACATGACTCTCAAGATTAAAACCAGAAATTTCAAACAGTGAGCCATAGTGTTAAACTTTCTGACCTGTTGTTGGCTAAGTTTATTTGGAATGGAAGAATTGTATTTTTCTGTACTCAAAACACAAGTGAAAACTAGAAGCTGGTATTTTCAAAGCAGTCTATTGATGGGTGCCCCAAGTCTAAAAAGGTTGAGAACCAGTGGCCTAGAAATTATATTTTCTCCTAAGATGTTGGTCACCAATACCTCCCAAAAGTGATTGGAAGGGGCACAACTGAGTCAGTTTCAAACATATGGATTTTGGTCACAAGCAGAAGTTTCTGCCATTTCTGAAAGAGAGAGCAGAGTTTCATTCCTAGGTTTAATGAGAATAAAGTAATAGACATGTATTACATAGGTAGAGAGGAAAGTACAAGATCAAGCTTTTTATATCAGGAAGCAATCCTATTTTGGGAATCATATATCATAAAGCAAGTAAACTTGATGGCTGTAACCTCTCTGGAGAGATCAGTAAGCTGGTAGACCATCTGGGCAGCAAAATTCATTTCACACAAATGGTCTCTAAGAGGACTGATTCTGACTTAAGTCTTTTGCAAGCAAGGAGTCCCTCAGATGGGAGTGCTTGCTACCAAAGCCAATGCAAAATGTCCTTCTATTTATTTTCTAGGTGGGAAGAGTCCTAGTATTAACAGCAGGAGCTTTTTATGATTCAGCAGTCTCCTCTACTGATGGTCTTTCACTCTTTCCAATTATTTTCAGGGTCTTTGTCAATTTTATTTTTTAGATCTTCTCTGCATATCCAGCTGCAGGTATACTACCAGCTTAAAAGGATGTAGTCTCTCAGAAGTCTATTTTTATTCTGAATATAGTGCCAAACTCGGTGCAACTCACAGGATGGATAATACCTGGAGAAAGTCTACCAAACGGAGTCATTCTGCAGAAAGGCAAAGCACTCTCTTGTGGAGGAGGAGGTCCTCCATTCTGCAGTCTTCTGTTCCATTTATTCTACCCTAAATTACCTGTTGGCGAATGCAGTTTGGGGATGCATCAATAGAAGCATTAGGTCCAAAACACGGGAAGTGATGGTGCCTCTTTATTCAGCACAGGCTGGGCCTCATCAAGAGTTTTGTGTGCAGTTTTGGGCTCTGTATTTTAAAAAGAACATGGAGAGGTTAGAGAGAGTCCAGAGGTGGATGACAAAATTGATGAAGGGCTTAGAAGGCAGATCATACAAGAAGAGGTTGAAGGAAATAGGCATTTTATCTTACAGAAAAGGCACTTAAGAAGGGACATGATATCAGTCTTCAAATATCTGAAAGGCTGACACAAAGAAGAAAAAAACACCTTTTCGCTCTTGCTGCAGAGTAGAACATGGACCAATGGCTTGAGGTTGAAGCAAAATAGCTTTAGATTAGATATTAGGAAAAACACAGTCACTGATAGAACAGTGAGGCAGTGGAAGAGACTACCTAGGGAAGTTGGAGGTGTTCAAGAAGAGGTTAGGAAAGCATTAATCAGGTATGATATAGGAGCAGCTATACCAATGTTCTACTATGGGTATTTTCCATGTTTCTGGGTTTTGTTGGTTGGCACGGGGGGCCAAGAATGATTTTTTCCCCCTTTCCTGCCACTACATATGTCAGGGTTTTGTTTTGGGGTTTGGTTTTGTTTTTGAAGCCTTCCTCAGAAGCACTGGGTATTGACTGCAGCCAAAGCTGGGAATTTTGACTGGGGTGTACCAGTGCTTCTGCTGGGACTTAAAACAAGGAGGTTTCTGACTAGAGGGTCTGCCCCTTTGCTCAGGGACAGACTGATTTTGGGTCATGAAGGAACGTTACCCTATGATCAGACTGGTATGGACTATGAGGGTTTTTGCCTTCTCTGTAGTAGGGGATGTGGTCCTCTTCCTTGAATATCTTGATCATATTTTAACAACCTTGTAGCAGCAAGATGTTGGCCACTGTGCTCCCCCTGCTTTACCTCTGGCAGGCTAGGGTGTCATGTCTTGTGGTTGTCAGGGCTGACTGTGTAGTTTTGCTAATAGCTTATATAGTGGATTTGTATAGGATGGTTTGGATAGGGAGGATACTGCCTCATGCAGGGTTGGGACTAGATGAACTCTAGAGGTCTCTTCCAGTCCCTCTTTTCTGATTCTTGTTCTCATTCAAGCAGACCAAGGTGGAGCTGTTTTGCACTTTTAGTTCAATCCTCTGAACAAGGCAAAACTTTGTAAGGCCAAATATATGTAGAAAGAAACAAGCCTCCAGGCAGCAAGAGCCAGATCCACCAAAGGGCTACCATCTTAGATTCCCAAGTCCAGAATTTAGATTGCTCTCAGCTGCTGTCTTTTGCTAATTAACATCCATGTGGAAAACTGTCTGAATCCTGACAATACTGAGTAGCAATGTGCCTATCTGTAATCCCAGTGGGGCTGTGGCATTCCTCCCCCTATGTTGACTGCATACCCTAATCCAGTAATTGTTTTCAAGGACATGTTAAACCTCACAAAATCCCCACTTGGAGGAGAAAGTGGAGGTGGCAGTCTAAGCCACAGCCTTTTGGTTAAATCACTCTCCTGAAACTTGGGTTTGAGTCCTCTCCAGCAGAGACCTGAGTCTCTGGCATCATAAGTGAATGCTCTAACTAATGCTGATACAACTGGAAATGGTGCTTCCCACTTATTTCATGATATTAAGGGCTGGCTTAGATGCTTCCTTTCAGGCGAGCACTTGCAGCTAAGAAGCACAACCAGCTGTTAAGAGAATTACTGGTGAGGGGCAGAGCTTAAACCTCACTTCTGTTGGTATTTTCTACTGGGTATATTAACTGGCCTCCCTGATCAGAGCATTAGCTTTTGTCCCACACTAAGTTGGCTAACTCTGGCTTCATTGCATAAATAGCTTGGTTGCCTAACTTGGGACTGTGGATTTCAAGAGGTGACAAGAGTCCTTAAAAATGAGGTGCTGTAATACAAGCCTTACAATGCCTAAGTCCTTCTGTGAGTGCAGTCAATTAATGTGTCAACAGCACAACTAAAGCAGGAAAAGAGCATTGTTTGTAAGCAAGCCTCAATTATGACCTAGGAAGAGCATCTGTAGATAGGTCTTTAAAAGGGTACTTGATGTGGTAGATTTCTGAGATATAAAGATGTGCCCACTAGACCCTGCATGAAACTAGAAAAGCCATTTTGCACATAATAGCCAGCCAATGCTATTACAACTTCCATCTATTTTTTCTGGTAAGTCTTGTACCTATCCTGTAACCATTATAGAGATGCTATCATTTGTTATTGAAATGAATAGGACACTCTAGGGCACTGATTCACAAATGTTTGGTTGTCATATACCCCCTCTTACATTTGTTTAGGCTACTATACGCCCCCCTGTATTATGAATTATTAAAAAAAACTCACTAATACTGTAACCTTCCCACCAATGTAATAGTTATTGTAGTTTATTCTTCATTTTTCCTTCTTTCTTTTCCTTCCTCTTCCTGTTTCTCTATTGCTCATATCATCTAGGGTAGAGAAGGAAGAATGAAAAATAAGAGAGCTCTATGTCTGCTACAGCAATTCAAGTATAGAGCTTCTCAGGTATCCACACTTCTCCAGCTTACTGTTTTTACAAGCAAGCCAAAAGTTTCCAATCAGGATACCTAGAGTTAAGCATTTAAATAAAAGTGTAGGTACTTGGGTCAAGCAACTGTTGCTTTTCTGAAGTACTGATCCCTTCCGCTTTTGTCTGAAGCAGTACAACTTGCTCTACTCTTTCTCTGGAAAAAGAGAAGTCTTCTAAGCCAGTGGGAGATATAAGTGTTCAACCATTTTGTGGGGAAGAATGGGGAAAAGGCACCTATATTCAGGAGATTTTGGAAGCCACGTTTGAAAGTCAGCCCTAATGTGACCTCACTTTACCACTTGATGAAATGGATATATTGTGTATTGCTTGCTTTTTACAATGATTTTTGTCCTTTGTAAAACGTACACTGTACGTGTTTAAGATTTCTCTTTCAACTCTTGCCACCATACCTAGTTGTATTATGAAATTTGCTGAACTCAACTTCCAGTCTGAGTTCATGCTCTCCTTTAAGAAAAATAAAACTAGATTTTTCAAATTGAAGTGAAGGAAGGAGGGGGGGGGGGGCATTGTCAAATGCACTTTTGTAACCTCTTTGCAACTTTCAAATATGAAATTGGAAGTAAGCTGGGAAATTAAAGACCTTTATTATTGCTCCCCCATACCATCTCTATCTATATTTTCCTTTTTCCATTTCTTCCTCTCATACCCTCTGGTGTTTAGTGTTTCTTAAATTGGGCTGCACAGCCAATCTAAACTTAAAAATCTTGTATCATTAGCTATGTGAGCATCAGAATGATGAAAACTAACTGAAATACACACAACTAAACGCCCATCTCCACAGAGGAGGCACAATAAAGAGACAATCACTTTGTGGGGGGGAAAAAACAGCAAAGCTTTTCTGCACTTCTCTTAATACTTCTGACTGTTAAAAAATATATATAAGTGAGAGTTCCTTATTTTCTCATTAGGGCCAACCTTTTTTGCCTTGCCCACCACAAGTTAGCCCCGCACCCTTCCCAAGCGCTCCTCTAAACCTTGTCCCTCGCTTGACCTGCTCAGCTTTCTGCTCCCTGCCTGAGCTGCTGCTCAGCTCCCCACCCTGTGCTCCCAGCTTGATCTGCTGCTCAGCTTTTTGCTCCCTCCCCTGGGCACCCCACCTGATCTGTTTCTTAGCTTTCTGCTCCCTGCCTGATCTGCTCCTCTGCTTATAGGTCCTGAACTCCCAACCCTGATCTGCTGCTCAGCTTTCTACTCCTTGCCCTGTGCTTTTGGGTTTACCTGTTGCTCTACTTCCTGCTCCCAGCCTGATCTGTTGCTCAGTTTTCTGCTCCTTGCCCAGTCTGCTGCTCTGCTCCCCGCACCGTGCTCCCAGCTCGATCTGATCAGCTTTCTACTCCTTGTCCTTGCCCTGTACTCCTATGTTTAGCTGTTGCTATGCTTTTTTGCCTGATCTGCTCCCTGCCATGTGCTCCCAGCCTGATCTGCCGCTCAGCTTTCTGCTCCTTGACCTGCTCAGCCTGCTTGATCTGCTGCTGAGCTTCCTGCTCCCTCCCGGCCTGCAAACCTCCCGCCTCAAAGCTGCTCTCTAAAGGAAGCAACAGGTTCCCGTAAACCCTCGGGCCCCGCCCCTAGACGTCATCCGCACGAAGCCCCGCCCCCTTGTTGACACTGGCCTCGCTCCGCCCCCGACGCTTCGCATCAGCTGCTTCTGTGACGTCACGGGCCCGTGGCCCGGCCCCGGCGCGCGCGGCCGGGTGACGGCGGGCGGTGGTTGGCGAGTCGGTTCCGGGCCCCGGCGGGGCGGGGCGGGAGCGCAAGATGGCGGACCAGATCCCGCTGCGCCCGGTGCCGCGCAGCGCCCAGCGGAGAGCGGCCTATTACACCAGCGCCTCGGCGGCGCAGAGGCACAACAGGTACCGGCCAGGGGCGGCCCCGAGCCCTTGTACTGCCGCCGCCGCCGCCACAGCAGCTCGGGGCGGGGCTTCTGTGGGGCATCGCCGGGGGGAGGGGCTTCCGTGGAGTGGGGGAGGCGGGTAGTGGATGCCCCATCCCCAGCTGGGCACGGAGGAACCAGGAAACAGCAGGGAAGGAGATGCCCTGTGCTGCCCCCAGACTGCTTGGGTAGGGGTAGGGGTAGGAAGGGTCTCTCTCCTGCCTGGGGGTTGGGACTCTGACCTCTGGAGGTCTCTTCCAGCCCCACTTGTTCCTTCTTGTTCTCCTGTGGGCTGGCCCAGGTGGAGCTGTTTTGCACATTTAGTGCTCTACACCTTGCACAAGGCAAAACTTTGCAAGGTCAAATATGCATTGGATGAAACAAGCCTCTGGGCAGCAAGAGCTGGATCCAGCCAAGGGCTGCCATATTAGGGCCCTAAGTCCAGACTGTCAGTGGTTCTCAGGTGCTGTCTCCGGCTAACTCGCACCCCTCTGCAGAACTGTCTGGATCCTGACAGCACTGGGTGCATCTACATGGTCAGCACCGTGACTTAGTTACTGCCTGTTTAGTTGACTACTTGTTTAATGAAGTAGTAACTAAATGCGTAGTAACTGGAGTTACTGAAAAATAGTGCTGGCGCACGGTTATTTTGTGATGCTGACTGCGCATTAGCCTAATAACACTGCGCAGTGAAGGTGCAGTTTTGCCCAAACAGAACAAAACAAAATGTTCACAAACTAAGGGCATTTATGCACATGCTCTGGGAGTGGGGCAGGGGGCACTTTAATTCAAATGACTCCAAGAGCTGCTCTAATTAAAGCACCTAGAATGTCATGTGTATCAGCATCCCCATGCTGAAAAATGCTGGTGGGGGCACTTTAATTAAAACGTGCCAAACAAGCTTTAAAGCGCCTCTGGCATCATTTTTCAGCATATGGATGCTGACACATGTGATGCTGGAGTTTGGTGGATCACAGTAATTGTCATGCTCCGGCAGACTGGATTAAATGAGTCTGTTCCAATGCGCTGTAATTACAGCACATCAGAGCAGCCTCTCTGCATGTGTATAGGCACTCAAAAGTTCCAGTGTCAGCGTGATTTGTTCAAGTGGAAAAAACAGCAGTGTGAAGGGGGATGTTCAGGGGTAAATCTGCAACTGCTGAGGCTGCTAAGGTAGCTGCTATGATTGCTGTCATGGAAACAAGAAGGAAGAGCCCTCATGTTTTTAGCTTGTTCTTTAGAGAGTTGCATGACCAGTCAGTGTTATTGTCATCAGCTGGTCACTTTTACTGCTGTATGACATGAGCTTGTACAGACTACAGGGGAGGCCATAAATCAGGGAAGTAGGCATGAGGGTTGGGCAGATGTTATAGCATCTGAAATGACTGAACTGTCTAGTTTTGGAAGTTGATGATCTGCTTCTAAAGGCAAGGTGATGATCGGTCACTTTCATTGTCAGTGGGACAAACAAATCTATTTTCACTTAGTTGAAAAATTCAAGAAGCGAATGTGTAATATAGCAGTGAGATGTAGATAAGATTTTTAATACTTTTGGCTTTGGTAAAACAAACAGATATTTGGATTCTTCTTTGGTTTTGTTTTGTTTTGGATTGTTTGTATCACTATGACCAGGTACCCTTTTGTTCTTTCTCTTGTTTATATCTCTTAGATTCTTATGTGGCCTCTTCTGTAATACAGGAGCTCCTCATCTTACTTTATTTGCCCTCATGTGGGTATTATTATCCTTGTTTGACAGATGGGGAGCTGAGATGAAGTTGCACTAAGGGACTTGTCCACATTCAGAGAAGTCTGGCAGAGCAGATAATCAAACTGATGGCTCTCAAGTCATGGACTAGAGCCCTAACCACTGGACTGTCCTGCCTCTCTAATTATGTATCTTTACAGTGCACTCTATCCAAGTGTGTATCTTGTAGCCTGAAAATAGTCTAGTCACTCGCTTGGGGTATGTATTTATTTGAATTTAAGCACTGTCCAGGTTGTGGCATTAAGCACTCGCAAAATGGATTAGTTTCCTTCATTTTCAAGGTGTCTAATAGTTGTTTGATAGCTGCTTCCTCATTCTAGCCTAGTTACATATAGTTAAGTGACAAAATAGTGGGGTTGAAAGAATGCTACACTTCAGTGGTTTATGCCTTTAATTGTTGTGTAGGTAACTGGAGTTTGTTACAATGTGAGCAATTGGCCACATGTTGGGACACTGGAGTTTGTTACAATGTGAGCAATTGGCTGCATGTTGGGACTAGCATTATGTCAGACAGATAAACAAATTGTACATTTACAGAATACATTGTATTACCTTCTGTGTAACAATTCCTGAACCTTGAATTATAGTTGAGGCTGCAGAGAAGGCCCCTGCCCTACAAATCCTTCTGAAACTTCATTTTTATATGAAGTCACTGAGGGTTGCTCTCAGGAAGAAAGTTAACACCTGCATATGTGCTTACAGCATCAGAGCCTTTTTGCTTGTTTTTTATTTCAGAAAATGTTTAAAGACAAATGTTTGTTGAAGTATGATGGAGCACTGTCTAGGGGCTAGTGCAGGAACGTGGCTTCTAGTCTATACCTTGGCCCTGGCTTGCTTTGTGACCTTGAGTAAGCTGCAAAGGGTTTGTCTTCACTACAGGATTACCTTTATTTTACAAGATGAAGTCTCCTGTTCATGTGGTGAAATATTAACTGGAGTGTGACAAAGCTTTCACTGACGTTTGGCTGACCCTGTGGTGTACACCTTGAATTAGCACAACTCATCAGCAGTTAACACAGTTGCTCTGTAGAACTCATGTGTTGGTTTGTATTGTGGCTGGTTTTACTTGAATGAGGTTAATTAGGGAAGAGGTAGTTTTAAGTGTAACTCCAGTTAATTCTTACTCTTATAGCCTATGTGTTTGATTGACTTAATCATTTCAGAATGACTAAAACATATTTATAAAAACTAGTGCCAACCTTTTAGGCAAAGTCTGACGAAGATGACATGCCTATAATGTTTTTCTCTTGTCTGGATAGTGGAAAAAAATGGTTGCTTGATGTTTAAGAGCTTGAGAGTCCTTTTAGGTTCTCTGAATGGATCTTGGTAAGTTAGTATTATTTTTAAATGTTTGACCAACAAAATCAAAATAATAAGTGATTTACAATGGTGAAGTTGTGCATTCCTTTTTGGTTTTACTTAAGATGTATGAACAGGGATGATTTGCCCTTTTCCACCATCACTTTTCTGATTTTGTCTGTAGTTTAGGCTAGAAACTCGACTATTTTTTACTTTTTTTCCTGAGATAAACTGTAAACTACCATATTTACTCAAATATACGGCAATTCCTCCCTCCCCCTCCCCCTCCCCCCCAATCAGCATGGGTGTCATCAAGCTTCTGCTAGAAGCAGCATGTGCTCAGTCATGGAAACCAGCTATGAGGTTGATTGAATGCAGCCCATGCAGAGCGTGCTCATAAAGCACATGGCCCAACACACTGCTGGGGACCTACCATAAAGCTAGGTTAGTGCAGCCCATCTGAATAAGATATAGTGCCCATTGCGCTCAGTCGCCTTCCATTCCAACTTGTTTTTCAAGTCGCAATGAACCACTACATCAAATTTCAGGGTGGATAAAAATCAATGTTTAAAAAAAAAAATCAATAAATTGGATTTTTATTTAAATCAGATTTTTTTATTTAATTGTATTTTTTGATTTTTAAGATGCTTTTAAAAAAAATTAAACATGTATAAAGATAGTTTTAATATAAGATATGTTAAAGCTTGAAGTTATCATCATGGAATAGAGATTATAACTTCTAATTATATACTATTTGAGACAATATATTCATATAACCTTTTTAGAAAAGTTTTATAAATAGGTCACAACAGGCCATGGACTATATTAGGGGCCCAGTCATTTGGGGTTCAATCCTCTGTAGCTTAGTAAAGATTTAAAAAAAAAAACAACACTCTACCCAGTGGGACTCAGTGCTCAGTCTAGACAGTCCCATTAAGCATCTCTGTGATGCTTAGTTTCAGTTCTCATACCATGGATTTGTGTCCCCAGAGATAACATCCTTCTTAACAGCAGTATACGGAGATGAGAGATAACAGACCTGATTACCTACCCATCAGCCCTCTTGTCTCTCTGCAGGTTTGTGTACACAAGAATCAAGTCCTTACCTCTCTCTAAAAGTGCAAAGTTTCAAGAAGTTAAATGAGTAGAGGATAGCAAACAACAAGAATGTACTTTTTGTAGGAAACAGTGATTGAATCAAGGCTTCCTGACTAGTGATTTAAATTTATTTGACTTAAATCAAATCCACCCTGACACATTCTGACTTCCTCTTAACTCCTACAGCCAACCAGTGCCTTTCTTTCCCATTTCTGCTGTTTCCTAAGAGACTCTGTGGCCCCTTCTCTCAGCTGTTGCATGTGATTAATGTAGCCTCACCCTCTGTTGGGTGGAGACAGACCAAGCAGCCCTGCATCTCACCTGCATATACATTTTTGGAGAGTCCCAAGACTTGTGACAAGAACACATAGCTCCAGTTATGACTGGGGGGGGGTCTAATAAGTACATGGTCCTCTGGGGGTGTGTCTGGAGTACACATGTGTAGTGACCAGTGCTGGGCTGTGGGATCACCTAGCTTGAAATGCTGTTGATTTTGCTGGGGCCCAGCCTAGTGAACTACAGGCAGTCCTTGACTTACAACGTTTCACACTTACAACATTTCTCAATTGATACCCTGTTTCAACTTTGCGATGCTAGTTTCGACTTTTACAACGCTTGATCCGATGTGACGCCACACCAGCGAACAAGTTTGCTGCATCGCTCATCTCCCTGGAGAACTTCTGTCCAAACTTCCTTGGACACTTTCTTTAAGAAAGCAGACAAGTCTCTAGAAAAACCTGCAGCCAAGGCTCCTGAGAAGACTTCAGCCAAGAGCCCTTCAAAAAGTCCAACCAAGAGGCTTTCAAAAAGTCCAGCAATGTCACCTCAAATAAGTCCTTCCAAACCAATATGATTGCTATTTTCAATATAAATACATTAATGTAACTATATTACTCATCTATAATTCATTGAGTACAAAATTCTGTGATATTTTTGGTGAAAATAGGGTATCAGGCCTTGGTTCAGGAACCAATCCCCTATTTATAACATTGTTTCTTATGAGAAAATTGGTTCCAAGTTACAATGTTCAACTTAAGACACGGTTTTCAGAAACCAGTTGTGTCATGAGTCCGAGGACTGCCTGTATATGATAAGTCATGAGCCATTCCATTCTGGACTAGTATCTGTACTTCTGGACTTCACACTATATAAAAAATAGGTACAAAAGTGGTGCTCAAAAGTGTGTGTATGGAGTACCTGTGCTGAAATTTGCAGCAGTCAGGATTGGAACCACAGCAGGCTCCAGTTTCCCTCTGCAGTTTCTGCCCTCCTCGCTGTCCTTTTCCTTCCCACCTCTCACCCCTTACTGTCACATGCAACTTACTTCCACACTGTGCTTGGGGAAGGAACAGCCGGAGCAGGTTCTGACTGTAATGAGAGGGTGGAGACAGGAAGGCTGTGGAGGGAAGCTGACAAGGCAGAGGGCACCCCCTCAATGCTATTTTTCCTGCTATAGCAGTGGGAGGGGGGATGAATTAAAGACAGCACTCTGATAACTTGATTCTATACCTAGAAAATTATAACAAATGGAAAATTTTCCATATATAGAATCTTATTTTTGTGTATGGGGGGTCATCTTATATTTGGGGTCGTCTTGTATTTGAGTAAATATTCTGATGCTGGAAAGTAGACAAGTAGAACTTGAGAGGACAATTACTTCTATTGGGTGATTTAAAACTTTGAAATTTAATTGTTGGAGGAATGTTTCAAAGATAGATTTTGATTCCATGAGTTCATTCTTTCTGTGAAGATTTGGGAAAGACTGCAGCAGCCTGTGAAACTTCAGAGTTCTGCAAAGACTAGGTTTTGGCCTGCTAGATGCATTTAACATTCTGCTTCTCCCTCTTCCTCCAAACTTTCACATTTTAATATACCATGAGGAAGCAAAAAGTTCCTCCAGAACTCCAGTTTCAAAGGTTACCATTTTACAGTGAATTAAAGAGGTTTTTAAAACTTGTTAGGATTTCTGTTCTGAAATTCAGTGGTTTATATTTTTATTCTGGAACAGTTGATTACAGAATCAATGCTTTAACATAGTAGAGCGGTTTCACTATTACCTCATTGTGAGTGTCAGTCACCAGTTTTTTTACGGTATAAGTCTTGGCATTCTTTAGAAGTAATAAGAACTTTACTTAAACTAATTAAGATAAAACACTTTCAAGTGAATGTGGTATGTATGCAGGAGAGTGACTTACATTTTGGTTAAACTAGTTTCTAAATACAGTTTTTATCTGTGTGCAAGACAGTTCTTTAGGACTGATATTAGTGGAAGCTTGATTCTCCCCAAATATAACATCTGAATTTTTTTGCAGTTGCCTGGAAGTTGGTTACCTGGAGCAGCTTTAGAACTGAACTGAAGGACTTAAGTTATTTTAAGTATTTTAGATTCCCATGCAGTATACAGGAGTATATATCTTTACCAAAACTTTGGAGCACAGGCATATAGATCTACATAATGGGGTGGTGTTGGACACTTCCAGGAGAAGGAGTTTTCTCAGGATCCATTCTTCCTGCTTTCAGTTTTAATGGTGAAATTGTGTACCTCCTCCCTCTTCTCACCCAAAGGTTGGAAGGTTAAAGGTAGACTTCATGTGGATCTTGAGTTCCAAAACTGTCTTGCCTCTCTACATTTGGTCATTAATGACATGATCAAAAAGGAATGGAAATGTCATGTAAAAGGCTCGTACCTTTTCTTTTCTTTTCTTTTCTTTTCTTTTCTTTTCTTTTCTTTTCTTTTCTTTTTTCTATTATTTGCAATGGATGTGGCATTAATTCATGTAAGAAGCAGTTATTCCTAAATACGGCTTAATTTTCTTTAAGTATGATTAGATAGATATATATAGGCTTTGTCTTTTCCATATAATGCATGAGACAGCATCCACAGCCTTGAAAACCTCAGCTGCTTTTTCCTATTTTATCGGGTTGTCTGAATGGATACAGTCTCCAAATTTCTTTGCTAGACAGTTAAGTCAATGCTGTCCTTGAAACTGTAAATATGCCTAAAATAATTCTGGAGTTTGAATGTATGAGCTTCCAAACTGTAGGTGAGATTTACGGACTGCATCTGCCACTTCATGCAAAGAAATATTTTGACAGGGAAAGAAGTTACTCCATCATTAAAAGCCCTCAGGGTCTATTGTGATACATTTCTGGACATCTTGGTACATAGATGAACTAGCAGAGTTCATGATGACTGATTGCTCCTGAAGTTTAGGCAAGCACATCCACTTGCCCATGTTTTTCAACATGGGCAAGTGGATGTGCTGTTTTGTCCTCACAATGTACCATCAACAAGGTGTCCATGCCAATAATGAATTTGGGTAAGTAACTGCTGTCTGCACTGGCTAATGAAGCTTTTGTGCCTCAGGGGTTCTTACACACTACAAACTCTGCAAATTTGTACTTTGGTATTATCTATCAACTTGTGTGCACTGCAGAAAGTTTTTAATGCTATGTATGTTTTAGGGGTATGCTGTGCACTCTTTTATCTTAAAAGACAATACTTTCGCATTGAATGATTCTCTGATGATTATGATTTAGGGTGTAGACAACTCACAAATGAACCTGTTACAGGAACATAGACTAAAAGGAGTGCAATTTGAACTGTGTGGTAAGAATAAGGGAGCCAAATAATGGTACATTTGGGCTGTTTTCTGCAGTATATGGCTATTGCCTTGCATTCAGATGCCATTTCCATGATTCTTTCATTTTGCTCTCCAAGTTGTTTTTATTTTAAGGATTTATCCTAAAATTAGAATTTTGAATGTTCTTTCTTACAACTCTCAAAAATAATCTTTTAGGAGGATGAGATGAGAGGAAGGGACTGTTACTAGAAGACATAGCAGAATTGATTATGGTGTACCCATTTGAGCTGGAATGGAAGACAGCCCACTTATTCCTGGTATCAGGGGAGAGACTCTTCATTTATAGTAAGAAGATTTGTGCTTCATGACAGAAGAACTGTACTGGAATTTCAAATTACCATGATAGTAAAGGGAGGCTTATCTTGCCAAGGAATTTGGAAGAATGTCTGGCACCTCAATAACAGAATATCTTCACGTATTTTCCAGAATCAGACAAAAGTCTGATCAGAAATTAATCAGCTACTTTACTGGTAGCAAGGTGTCTTTGACATGCAGGTAACTTTAGATGGTTGCAGGTGTCTCTTACCATTTATATTAATGCATTTTTCTTGTTTTCTTCTTTTGTCTGGCATTCTGAACAGTATAATGGGGGAGAAGGGAATGAGTATAATGTTCTATTTGTATTCAAGTTGATTCTAAAGCTGTTTTTCCCTTCTTTTTTAATATACCCTATACAGTAGTAAATGTAAGAAGCTGGCATTCTGAAAGAAATCACTGTTCTGGGTTCTTCCTCTGATAGACAAGGGAACAGCTCTTGTGCATTTGGGACAAGATCCTGTCTCCCCTCTTGATTCTTCCTCCTCCCTCATTCTTTTGGTTGGTAGAGTGATTTTTGGATAGATCTTTCTAGCCAGGTCTGAACCCAGTCCTGCCCCAGATGCACAGAATTCTCAATTAAATCATAGAAAAGTAGAGTTCCAGAGGTCATCTAGTCTAATTCCCTTCAGGATCATCCCTATCCAAACCATCCTATACAGATTTATTATCTAACCTGTTAGCAAAACTACAAGGCATAACGTATTAACCTGCCACAGGTAGAGTAGGGGGAAATAGGGTTCTGTGTTGCTTGGTGCTTTGAACACAGGCTAAGTTAGCATAAACCCACAGGTGGTTGGGACAAAACAAGGTCTTCTAATAGTGAGTAATCTGGCTTTCCTATCTCTATCCTTTACCTTCTAGTTATTCTCCCTAGAACCTTTTATCTTTTCCCTGCACAGCTATCTGGCCTGTTCAATCCCACATTCTTTCTGCAGCTTCTTTGGTATACCCTCATAGAGTGTGAGTACAATTTATACTGCTCAAGTCATGGACTTTGGTCACTTTGACTCAAAACTTAAGGTTCTGGCATTCTCATACAGCCAAGTGGTTGTAAAATGGGATGGTTTTATAAGAAGTCATTGTTCTGCTTCCAGTACCAGAGTTTGTAAAGCCTGGAGAAACTGTAAACAGCATGGGACTTTGGTGGCTGAGTGCAGGGGTATAAAAGTAGACCATGTCTGGTCAGGAGGTGGAGCATAGATGAGGAGATGATGTGTAGCAATTGGTGTTTTGTCCTTGTCCTTAATAGGACAGGATAGGAAGACTATTTTACCCTGATGTGCTGTGCGGTCCTGTGGCTTCTTGTGGTCACATCAATAATTTGTAATAACCACACATAATAAAAGCTACTGCAGGATCTATGTGTGTTGGCTGCCTTGTTGTGTGCCACTGATTGTGGAGCATAAATGTGGTCTGTGTTCAGGGGGAAACTTGGGTTCAACATGAAGTTCAGGGTGGATAAAAATGAATGATTAAAAAACAATCCCAAAAAATTATATTTTAAACATTGAATTGTATTATTAAATTTTTTAAAGATGTTTTAAAAAAAACAAACCAAACACCTTATATAAAGATAGTTTTTTATTTAAAATATGTTAGAGCTCAAAGATATCATCATGGAATAGGGATTATAACTTCCAATTAAGGCATTCTATTTAAGATGATATATTCTATTTGAGACATTTATTTGAGACAATATATTCCTGTAACCTTTTCTAAAAAGTTTTATAAATAGGTCACAACAGGCTCTGGGCTATATTAGGGGTCCAATTTTATGGGGTTCCCAGAAGATCCTCTATAGATTAGTAAAGATTAAAAAGAACCACTCTACCCAATGGGGCAGAGTGCTCAGTCTAGAAAATCCCATTAAGCATTTAGTTTCAGTTCCCAAACTGTGAATTTGTGTCCCCAGAGATAACATTCTTGTTAACAGCAGTATACGGAGATGAGAGATAACAGACGTGATTACCTACCCATCAGCCCTCTTGTCTTTCTGCAAGTCCTTACATCTCTGTAAAAGTGCAAAGTTTCAAGAAGTTAAGTGAATAGAGAGAGGATTGTTGTGGGTGGACTAGATCTGGGCGAGGAAGAGTCTGGAGATGCATGCAAGGAGGGAGGAGCAGTAGAAACAAAAGAGAAACATTTTGAGCAGAATATTCCAGAGGTTTTGAGGGATACATTTCTGAGTATAGCCTATCCATTGATTTGAGATCTAGTGAGGGAATGATATGGTAGAAGGGAAAACCTATCATGGCACCAGGCTTGCCGGGCTGTAAAAGAGACCCTGTTTGGGAATATTTTAATGAAGGTTGTATCAAGCAACAAGAATGCACTTTTATAGAGAATAATGATTAAATTGAGGCTTCCTGACCAGTGATTTAAATCAAACCTACCCTGGTGAGGTTGGAAAGCAGTAAAAACAAAACAAAAAAACAAACAAACAAAAAAAAAAGGTGCTGCACATCTAAAAAATGGTCTTCTCTCTATTTGCTGCTAAACCTAAAATATATTCTTCCTGCTGGATCTCCTTTTTTCTGTTGACCTTCTTAAATTCCTGGTTCCATTTCCAACAAGCAGATTGTTCTTTGCTCCAAAGTAGTCTTCTGAAGATAAAGCACCCAAAGGATTGGTAAACATTTAGAAACTCCTTTATTCCAAGAAACCGTCTAAGATAGTGGGGGCCACCCTCTTTGGGATGTCTTCCACACACAAGCTTCTCACGCTTCCTGACTGATGACTTCTTGAAATGGTGATTTAAATCTTTTAGCTCCAGTCTCCCGAAGATTTTTTTTTCTCTTTAATATTTTTCAGGCATGGCTACCCTCAAGTCTCTATTAGATTTGTCTGCAAGGGGTGTCTCCATGTTTACTTATAGCACAGCTATTTTATATTACAGTGTTACCTTTTTGGCTCAGCCACTTCTAGGGACACTTAGAAAAGTGCTTGGAGCACTGTTAGGATCACTAACATAAGGATTACCTATATGTGAAGTCTTTCTGAAACCTCCTGATTTAATTCCCTGGTCTGGAAAATGGCATCTCTTTGATCCTTTAGTTCCTGCAGTGGAAAACTGCAGTTTCAGTGAGATCTGGAAGCTAGCCAGGCACCTTGATACAGAGGACTCTTCACCTGGGAATGAGCAGAATACTGCTGCTATGGATATTGTCACTTCAGTATAAATAGTAAGTCTGGCAGAATTCTTCCCTGGCTGAGCTTTTTTCATCTTTTAGCCAAAGTCAGGTTATCCTTCTCTGTATTCGTATTCCACCCTGCTACCCCTGTCCGTCCGTCCCCCCCCCCCCCCCCCCCCCCCCCCCCGCCTATAGTGGTTGGTGAAACACAACCATAAAGCAGACATGGGAAAAATCTGATTTATTTCAGTTGTTGAAGTGATGTCATAGGGGTGATGGTCTAGGAAATATGTGAGAGGCAGTAATTTTTGTGGACAGTATCTTTTATTGGACCAACTGTATGGTTGGGATAGATTTAGGCAAGCTTTCAAATGCAGTCAAATGCTTGCAAAGAAGAATTTTTCTAACACTTTAGTTGGTCTAATAAAATATAGCAGATTTAACCAAAGAACCCTGTCATCAGATGACGAAAACACCTACAAAAATCCTTGGTTCTCATATGAGTTATTTCAATCGTTTTTTATCTAAAATCAGTTTTTAAGCAAATACATTTAAAAATTAAACTTGAAATCATGATAAAATGTATTTATTAAAGGTGCGCTGAAAAATCAATCCCATTCAGATCAACACTGATATAAGGGAAATTGACAGTATTGGCAGTCGGCTTTTTTTGGCGGATGTGGCCAATAATGTTGCTGGTAAATGTTTTGGGCATGCATGCAGCCGCAGCACAGCACGTGTTGTGGAGATCAGCTGGGTCTGGCTGGTAAGTCTGTTGTGAGGGAAGGAGTGTGAGAGGGGCAGATTGAGACCCCAGTGATAAGGGACCGAGTGGGGCAGGGGCAGATGTTGCATGGACAGGGCACGGAATGGAGCTGTGGCTTGTCTGGGGGGTGGCTCCTCCTGCTGCATGTACCCTGGGAGGGGATGGGGGGCATGTGCCCCTGGATCTGTGTGTGGGGCAGGGCAGGCTGCCTCTGGGCTGGGGCTGAGGGTGGCACCGGGTTCTTCCTGGAGGCTGCACTCAGGCCAGGCAGCAGCAGTGCTGTGAGCGGGGACTACAGTGAATTTTGGGATGCCTATAGCCCCCTCCCAGTGCCACCACCGCCTGCTCCTTGCTGGGAAGAGCTCGTGCCGCCCCAGCCCCAACCCGCTTTTGCCCCATATTCAGATCCCCAAGCTTTCTGGAGTGTGTGCCACCCCCATGAATGAGCTGCTTGCAGCTCCATCCCATGCCCCTACCCTGCCTGTACGCCCCAGCCCCACTCCCTCCCTCACCACGGGCGCTTCGATCTACCCCACCACACCGCTTCTCTCCCCCCCCTCGCCCTTTCCCCCACAATAGGCTTACCAGCTGGACGCTGCTCTCCAAGCCACCCAGCTGCATATCGGTGATTGGATCAGTATCAGTCGAAATGGCTAGCTGACAAAAAAAACCCCTAGCAAAGTCATAAATTTTATTTGTGTAAAAAAAATAAAATAAAAAAATTTAAGAATATAAATAAGCATATATTTAGCTATGTAATTCTATAAAAGTGGATGGATGTAATGTATCTTCCTGGTTAAATTTAATGAAAAGACTGTGTTTGCAAGTCAACCTGTTTTAGTGAATGTATGAAGCAATGACAATGAAACATTCTTTGTGAAAATAACTACAATACATATGCAAAGCAAGATTAAATCAAGGCTTCCTACTTTTTGATAAAAAAAAAAAATCACTTTGATTTATATCAATCCACCCTGCTAATGATTGAAGTGGAGAATGGAGGTGAACAGCTTGGAATGCTTGAACTATTCAGGAATCTGAGACAAGAGGATTGTATCAATTTCTTGGACCTCAGGGCAATATTTGCTATGTTATGGACTTAGGGTAGTGATTCCACTCATTGGAGTCGAGCATTTCATTCACCCAAACTGACTTACTTAGATTTAATGTAGGTGCCTGTTTTGTTTTGTTGTTTATTTATTTGTTTGTTTTAAACATGAACTGTTAGAGGAGAGATACTCAGCACGATGTATCTTAGACAAACTTTACCTGGTTCACTGGTATTTCCTTCTTCCCTGTTTTGTTTTGTCCAGCTTTTGCACTTTCGTAGATTTCATAGATGTTAGAGCTGGAAGGGACCTCGAAGATCATCAAGTCCAGCCCCTTGCCCCAGGGGCAGGAAGTCAGCTAGGGTCAAAGGATCCCAGCAAGGTAAGCATCCAAGCATTTCTTGAATGAGTCCAGAGTAGGTGCCTCCACCAATTCTGGAGGGAGTCTATTCCAGGTCTTGGGGGTTCGGACAGTAAGGAATTTTTTTCTTATGTCCAGCCTAAAACAGTCTTGGAGGAGTTTATGACCGTTGCTCCTTGTTTTTCCTTGGGGCGCTCTGGTGAACAGATGGTCTCTCAGGTCCTGATGTACACCCCTTATGTAGCCACCAGGTCCCCCCTGAGCCTGCGCTTATCCAGGCTGAAGAGTCCCATGGCTCTCACCCTCTCATCATAAGGCCTGTTCTCCTGCCCTCTGATCATGCGTGTGGCTCTCCTCTGGACTCTCTCAAGCTTCTCGACATCCTTCTTGAATTGTGGAGCCCAGAATTGGACTCCAGCTGCGGCCTCACCAAGGCTGAGTACAGCGGGAGAATGACATCCTGAGATTTCCTTGAGCAGCATCTATGGATGCAAGCCAGAGTTTTGTTTGCTTTACCAGCTGCGACATCGCATTGGTGGCTCATGTTCATCTTGTGGTCAGTCATGACCCCCAAGTCTCTTTCAGCAGCTGTGTTAGCAAGTGTAGCTCTGCTGAGCCTATAAGTATGCTGCGGGTTTGTTTTTCCTCGAGGTGGAGTACCTTACTTTGTTATAAACTTTCTAAGGGCAGAGGATACTTTATTTGTACGGCATTTAGCACAGCAAGGTCTCTACCAATAAGACAAGATAACAAAAAATCTAGTACCAATTTCATTCACTCTTGAGATTCAGTATTTAATATAAGGAAAGATCAGCTTTAGGACTCTCAGGTTAATCCAGCGGCTAGTATTTTTTAAGGACATACCCACATGACTTCAAAGTGGCTTACAGATTCAAACGCCAACTTTGCTTTCCCTCCTGGTAACCATAAAACAAGGATTGCATGAATGTGAAGGAATTTCAGAAGTTGTTTTAATATATTCACATGTCTGAGGCCTTTCCTAGAATCTAAATCGAGTTTCTGAACCACATCCAAACATTTACGCTAAATACCTGGCTTACACATCCATCTGCTTTACACAATTCTGTAACTTTCTTTAGAAAAATATGCTGCAATCCTGATGCACTCACTTAAGACTACTATTAGAGGCCTTGAAAATGAAGGGAACTATTCAGTTTTAGCTGTTCAGCTGTTAACACCACAGCACTGATAGTGGTTGAAATGGTCCATTCTGTACTATCATAGAAGCATAGAAGGTTATCAGGAGGTCATCTAGTCCACTGGTCACCAACCAGAGCCTCTTGAAGTTGATCCTGGGCTGTGGGGGCTGAGCAGCAACCCTAACCGCCCCCAACCCAGCAGGTCAGTTGGTTGGGGAGGGGAGGGAAGGGACAAAGGCCCCAGGGGCATGTGCAGTGGGGCTCGGTGCAAAGCCCAGTCGGCAATGCACAGATCAGGGGGCACATGCCTGCCCCCCCCCATGCAGGGCTGTACTGGTGGCTGCAGCAGCTCTGAGGTAAGGAGAGTGGCAGGCCCTACACAGCCAGGGTGGGAAATGGAGCCACAAGTGGCTTGTCTGGGGGCCATGGGGTTGGGGGGGAGTGTGCAGCCTGGGAGGTCATGGGGGGCATGTGCCCCCGGATCTACATGCGGGGCAGGGCAGCGCTGGGCTCTTCCTGGCTGTGCTGTGCTCAGGCTGCATGGCTGTGGCAGTGGCACTGGGAGCAGGACCACAGAGGGCGCTGTAACACCCCCTCCTCCCCAACCCCTGCTCCCAGTGCCACTGCTGAGATGAGTACGGGATAGGCCCAGCAGGAACAGCCCAGCACAGTTGTCCCCCTCCCCTGAGGACATGGGGGCCAGGGGCTGGTGGGCTACAGCTGTGGGCTGCAAGGCTGTGCCAGGCTGTTCCCACGGGGCCTGGCCCATGGTGGCACTGGGAATGGGGGTTGGGGGGGGCTACGGCCCCCCCTCCCTGATGGCCACACTTCCAGTGCCCTGCCTAGCCTGAGCGCAGCCTGGTGCCACCCCGGCCCCAGCCCGCAGAGCTCCAGGCCGACCCTGGCCTGCCCTGCACCCACTCTAGACTCATCTCGGCCAGAACGGATCAGCTCAAATCATAGCATACCCTGCACCTGCTCTGGACTGCCCATCCACGCTGAGCAGTGGTGGTAGCCAGGCAGAAGCTGCTGCTTGGTACTGGGGAAGAGCAGCCTCACCACTGCCAGGCCCTTGCTGCAGCTGCCTGGAGCCCATGCCCAGGCTGCCCTGAGGTTTCTCTATGCTGCCATCATCCAGTGGGGCAGCAGTGGGAATGCACAGGAGCCATAGGGGAGTCTGCGTGCAGGCTGTGGGTGGCTGCAGCAAAAAGGTCCTGATAGCAGCGAAGGGGAGGGGCTACTTTTCCCTTGTGCTGAGTAGCAGTTTCTCCCTGTCTGCCACCACTGCTCAGTGTGGGCAGGTTTGTCTGGAGCAGCATGGGGCAGGCCAGGGTTGGGGCTGTGCATGTGGTTCTGGCTGGTCTGGTCTGCTCTCCCAAAGGCTGTATTTTGCCCACCTCTGATCTAGCTCCATCCTCTTTGGAACCACCTTTCAGGTAGGTGAAGACTGCTATTAAATTCCTCCTCAGGTTTTTTGTTTGTTTGTTTTTTGTTTTAGGCTAAATAAGCCCAGTTTCCTCAGCCTCTTCTCAGAAGTCCTGTGCCCCAACCCCTAATCATTTTTAATGCCCTCTGCTAGACTCTCTCCAATTTGTCTACAAACTTTCTGTAGTGGGGGGCCAAAAACTGGATACAGTACTCCAGATGTGGCCTCACCAGTGCTGCATAGAGGGGAATAATCATTTCTCTTGACCTACTGGCTACGCTCCTACCAATGCAGCCCAGTATGCTGTTAGCCTTTTTGGCAACAAGGGCACACTGTTGGCTCATTCAGCTTATTGTTCACTGTAAACCCCAGATCCTTTTCTGCAAAGCTGCTGCCCAGCCAGTCAGCTCCCAGCCTCTACTGTGCATGGGAATGTTCTGTCTCAAGTGCAGGATTTTGTATTTGTCCTTATTGAACCTGATGAGATTTCTTTTGGTCCAGTCCTCCAATTTGTCTAGGTCTCTCTGGATCCTACCCTAATGAACATTGTTTACTTTAAGCTTGAGTAAATACATAGCTTTTTTCTGTCCTGAGGTTTTTTGCTTAAATGGCATACATGGCACTCTTCTTTTGCCATGGGTAAAGTCATCCAGTGGAGAAACTGACATTTAAAATGTACATACTGGGAACTGACATTTTTAGATCATCATTTTTATTATTTATTTTTGAGCATGGCAATCGGAGCTTATAAAGTCTATGTTCTACCATTGCTAGATGGCTTGGTTGATAAATATAGTTCTGCAACAGCAATGCAACTTCTTGGGCACAAAAGGCATCGTGCTTTCCACACGAGAGCCTATAGAATAGTCATAATCTCACTAAGTACTAAATATTGAAATATTAACAGATGTCTCTTTTAGTGGATGTTTCGTGAGTACTTGATATTATATACACTATTTTTGTAAGATAGTTTGTATATTGTTAATTAGTTTTAATACCTTCCTTACTGTATGCTGCTGAACATTACAAATAAATGCTGAATCTGTAGACCTTCCTGAGAAAAAGAGGCTTTTTGTTCTAACCTAGAAATTTTCTTTTTTGGATTTGCATCTCAATGCACTTTACCCCATTTTTTAATTGCCCTAAAAGTTGAAAAGAGAAGGAAGGACCTAATTAAGTTCTGTGGTCTGCAGCAAATAGTATTGCTAGGTTGAGTTTAGAATTACATTTCACAATAATTAAGATTAAAGTTAGAACAACATTTATTTAGTTGAATGCTGGAACTTTCTTAAAATATTATATTTTTAGGCTTAGGGTGAATATCTAGCTTTTTTCCTTGGCCTCTTTATAATTGAAGTCTTAAATCTATGATTGACTCTGTTTTGGGGAAAAAAAAGTAAGGCTGACTTGGCAAAATATTTTCTTGGTTTTCTGTTTCTGGTTGTAAGAATCTATTAAGGAAGAAAACTCTTATAGTTCCCTGTTGTATTGTCATGTGTAGGCATTTTTGTTGGAAATTCATGTGACCAAGTGAAAAATAAGGCCTATAAGGCCTTTCCTTGTTTTGGGGTAGGCCAAAAGGGACTACAGTAAATTGATAGTGTTGGGAAATGCTGCATTTCTTACAGTATTTTATCTGTGTCTGTTTTGATCACAGTTGGTAACAACATTTCCTAGAATAGAAAGGTAAAATCATAAATGTTTGTGTATATGACTTGTTAGCAGAAATTGAATTATTAATTAATACTCTAGCTGAAATATTTTTAGTGAAAGAGAAGCAATAACAGCTTTTAAAAATATATTTTAATGTAAAAGAAAAAAAAGATGTTGAAAAGATGCTCACACTCCATGTGAATTACTGAAGCCTGACATGCCAAGATGCATCTTGTGGTTTTCAATTTGAGGACATAATACTCAGTAGTAAATCCCTAATAGTTTTCAGGGTAAATGTACAAATTGCAATCTAGGTGTACAAATGTATGTGCCTCTTGAAACATTCCCAAAGTGACTGAAGCACTCCAAAATAATGCTGTTTAAACAAGGTACCATTTTGAAGAATTTCACTTTTTTTACATGGGCTCAGGGACAGCCCCCTGCTAGATCTCTTGCTTATACTCTATGCTGCTGTATCTGGAGCCAGGCTGTCCAGCTCCCAATTCCCTCCCCACTTTCCTGCTCTTCTTACCTCAGCACTCCAGCAGGAGTTGGAGGAGGAAAGGTTTGAAGGCTCCAGCTGTCCCTTCCCCCACTAGACCCCTGCTTGCCTTTTCCTTCCCCTCCCTATGTGGGATGGTTGTGGGGAGTGGGGCCATAGGATGCCACAGCTTCCTGTACTCTTGATTGGAGAGCTGTGGCTGCATTAACCTTTTCAATTTGAGCAGCACAGTAGGTAATGTACATGTGTCCCGCAACTGAAATTATATCCCTTTGAAACATACCCGTTACACTTGGAAATGTTTCAGAAGTTACTTGTCTGCACCCTTACTGAATTACTCATTTATTGAGTTGGTAACTTGCATTTGATCAAATTGTACTTTTTAGACGTGCATCGAATTTTCAACTTTTGGAATCTTCAAATTGGGAACCTGCTACTTCTCTTGCAGATCATCTTAATGATTTAATCACCCTGACTAATTAAAATATGCTAATATAAATATACTCATAAGTGTTTGGATTGAATATTTAGTCTTTGGTTCTTGCTATTCTGCTCTTCACTGTATTAAAGAGCCCTATTGATACCAGTATTTTTTAATGTTTGATGACACTTATATAGTGATCCTCAGGGTGGATTTAAATCAAATAGATTTAAATCATGGTTTAAATCACAGTTTAAATCACTGGTCAGGAAACGTTGAGTTAATCATTGTTTTCTACAAAAAATGCATACTTGTTGTTTGATATCTTTTATTCATTTAGCTTCTTGAAACTTTACACTTTTAGAGAGAGGTAAGGGCTTGTTTGTATACAAACTTGCAGAGAGACGATAGGTAGGGTTGCCAACCCTCCCGGATTGGCTGGGAGTCTACTGGAATTAGCATCAATCTCTCGGTGACTATTGAAAGCAATCTGGGAGGCTGATATTGTGAATGGATTGGACAGTACAAGTAATGACATTGCGTCATGTTGGGGAAAAAAAATCTCCTGGAATAGCTTCAGAGTTGGCAACCCAAACAATAGGGCTGATGGGTGGGTTATTATCAGGTCTGTTATCTGTCATCTCCATATAGTGCTGTTAACAAGGATGTTCTCTCTGGAGATAACAAAGTCTCCCTATGCCTGAAGAAGGGTGTTTGTGCCTGAAAGCTTGCAAAGAACAATTTTTACAACTATTTAATTGGTCTAATAAAAGATATCACATCTACCCAACGAACCGTGTCTGCCTGTGATCTTTAGAGACACAAGTCTACAGTTTGAGAATTGTAACTAAGCATCACAGAGATGCTTAATGGGCTCTTCTAGACTGAGCACTGAGTCCCATTGGGTAGAATGGTTTTCTTTAATCTTTACTAATCTATAGAGGACCCTCTGGGAATCCCATAAGACTGGTCCCCTAATACAGTCCATGGCCTGTTGTGACCTATCTATAAAACTTTTCTAAAAAGGTTACAGGAATATATTGTCTCAAATAGTATCTAATTAGAAGTTATAATCCCTATTCCATGATGATATCTTTGGGCTTTAGCATGTCTTAAACTAAAACCATCTTTAGATAAGTTTATTTTTTTTTAAGTATCTTAACAAAAAATATGATTAAAAATCTGATTTAAATAAAAAAATTGATTTATTTTTTTTAATAATTGATTTTTATCCACCCTACTGATTATGGCATTTCTCCATCTTTCTTGCGTAATTTGAGTTGATGAATTACAAGAATCTCACTATACAACACTTTTCCCAATCCTTAAACATTTTTGTGTTTTTCAACCCACTTTTTAAAACACAGCAATTTTTCCATTGCTCTATCGTCAGTAACCTTATACAAAGGTAAAACCATCTTCCTCCTTATAATCACTGTGTTCCCACTGTCCAAGCATTGCGTTCTGTTTTAGTATTGCATTGGAGCATCACATTGTTGATGCACTATGACTAATGAATTTCTTTTGCCTGGTGCTGTAGGTATAACTTTCATTCTTTTTCAAAGCACGTGACTTTGCAAATTTGGTTTTGCGAAAACACAGTTTATTTGAATAAGTCCAGTTCATCAAGGAGTCCAGGTTGCTCTGTGTGACTGCTCTGTCGTCTTTGCTATTTACCTTTCCAGCCTGTGTCCTCTAGAAATGTTATCATCAGTGATTTTTACTTTGTCAGTTCATTGATACAACTGGCTTGACATTACTCAGTCTCAAGGGCTTTATACTTGCAGCTATTTTTGGTATGTCACGTCACCAGTTCTTAAGTCATTTAACATATGCTTTATTGTGTATTGTAAAAGTGTGTCAATAGTCAATATTGTTTTTATCATCTAGACTTGTGATTTTATCAAAGAGTAAAATTAAGTTTATTTGACAAGACATAGTTTTTTATAAAACTACCTTGGTTGACATTTATATTTTTCCCTTCCTTAAATTAAATTTCATTTATTGAATCACTTATCAGCTGTTATTTAATTATTTGCCTTTGATGTGGCCTAACCATCCTATGACTTTCTAGGTCATCCTGCTTGCCTCTATTTTATTTTTTAAATATAAAAAAAATGTTTCTTTCACTCTTATGAAATCTTTTAAGTGTGGTATTAAAGCTATTGATGGGCTAGAAATTCCTTCAGTCAATGCTTTGAGGACTAACACCAAATTATTAGGACATGCTGAGTTTTTCAAAAATATTTATCTCTTCTTGCAGTTGTTCTTAGCCCATTAGTAACTAAGGAGGCTGCAGAAGTTCATTTGATGAGAATTCATCTTCTTGAAGTTTTCTAAATGCAGAATAGACGTATTTATTTAAAATATATGCCTTTTTCTCATCATTACTACCCATTTTTGCAGATCACACAGTATTTTGCCTGCTCACGTAGTGGGTTTTTATACAATCGACAGCATTTCGTAAACTGCTTTTGTACTTAGTTCCGTCAACCATAACTTTCTTCAGCTTTTTCTCTAACTTTCTGTGACTGCAGATTGTTTGTTCATGCAGTGTACTGTTTAGATATGCATCCAGTCTTCCTTTTGGAATCTTCAGATTGAGAATCCGCTACTTCTCCTTATGGATTGCACTAATGGTTTAATGACTTACTGGTTAAAATGTGTTGTTCCTCTTAATTTTAATGTCTGGATTTATTATTCAGTCTTTTGTTCTTGTTCTGTCTTTTTCTCTTGCTAGGTTAAAGAGCCCTGTTTCATCCTAGTATTTCCAGTATTCAGAGGTCAGGCTAAGGATTTGCTGTTGGTCAAAATCTAGCGACTAATTTTTATAATATGTATGTTAATGCACCAAAGATAACAATACTTTGAGTGGATCATATCGTGTGTGTGTGTGCATGCGTGCATGTGTGGGATAAATAGCATTCACAAGTAAAAGTTGTGTCATTCTACATAATGATCAAGATAGATTTTACTTGTGGGGCAGTCGAGTGTTTGGTAATATGAAGTCTATGGGAATTATATAGCTTAGTACATGTGAGACTGTCAGGTATTTAATGATATTATAGAAGGCAAGAATTACTACGGAATTCCTTTGTGGTTATGTCATAATACCTTTCCTTGATGGCGATCAAGCTTAGCTGCTACTCTTCTTAGTGGACAAAATGAAATTATTAAATGCCTGTTAATGAGAGTTATGTATTAAATAAATAAAATGGTCTATGATGCAATTAAGCTTCAGATAAATGCAGGATATAGGGAAATGATCTTAATATTATGAATAATACAGCGATGTAAAAATAACTATTGGATTTCATAGTGTAGTGCTTCTCGAATTTTTTAGAATCAAGACACACCCATCACTAAACTCAAGACACCCCTCAGAAAATGCTAGGTCTTAGTTTTCACTTGTTTTTTTGAACATGGAAAAATAAGAACAGTTTCTCTGCTACAAAGAACTCGGACCACAACAGGTCAGAATGTATTTAACACAAAGGATTTTTGCTTGAGAACTCTGAATTTATCTTGTGTATCATGATTGTACACCTAACAGTGCTAACAATTAGGCCTGTGCGAATAGGGAAGTATTTGATTCGGATTTAACTGATTCGGAGGACAGTGATTCGATTTGGTGATTCAAATCACTGTCTCAATTCGATTCAGCCACATCAGAATCGGAGCTTTGGCACCGATTTTGGAGATTTGGATCCGCCAGGGAAAGGCAGGCAGAGCTGGGTGGCTGCAGGTTCTTCTGTGGCTCCTCCAGCTGTGTCTGCCTCTTCCCGGGCAGGAGGAGCCGTGGGAGAAGCCCCCATGGCTGTCCTGCCCAGCCCCATTCCCCCGCCCGTCCCCAGCCTCCTGGCACTTTTTGAAAACCCTGTACTCAGCAGCTGCAGCAGTGGGGATCAGGGCCTCTGAGGGCCCATGGCAGAGTTCCCCTGTGCAGCACAGGACAGTGGGAGGCAGCAGGGATCGCCCCCCCACCTGGCACCTACACGGCAGCTGCCCCATGGCGCAGGTCAACGGAATACTGCACACTGTCTGGGAGTTGGGGTGGAGTGGTGCCGGGGTCTGGGTGACTGCTGGAGCCACTCTAGCTCCCAGACAGTGCGTGACACCCTGCGAAGTTGTGTTGCACCCACGCGATGCAACAGCTTCCTCATGGGTGCCATGCAGGGGGCAGTCCCTGTTGCCCTGTGCTGCATGGGGGACCTCTGCCACAAGCCCTCAGGAGCCCTGATTGCCGTTGCCAGAGCTGGTGAGTGTGGGGCTTTTTTTATTCTTTAAAATGCTGGGATGCTGGGGTGGGTGGGGGGGGCATGAGAGTTAGAACTGGGGGGGGAGATTGGGGAGTGGGGGCTGTGGGTGGGGGAGGCTCTGCCATGTGGTCCCAGAGCCCCCACAGCCCCTGCTACAGCCGGTGACTGCGGAACTTTTTTTTTGGATTCCTGGACTGCTGGGGCTGGGGGGGCGGCATTGGGGAGCAGGGGCTGCATGATGGGGATCTGCCATGAGCCCCCATAGGCTCTGATCACTGCTGCCAGTGCCGGTGAGTGCAGGATTTTTGTTTGTTTGTTTGTTTCTTTTTTAAATTGTCGGGAGGCTGGGGCTGGGTAGGGCAGCCATGGGGGCTTCTTCCGTGGCTCCTCCGCCTGTGCCTGCCTCTGCCCTGGTGGCGGGAGTCATGGGAGAAGCCCCCATGGCTGCCCTGCCCGGCCCAATCCCCCGCCCGGCCCAGCTGGCGTGGCTTGCTCTGGGCGGCAGCAGGGCACAGCCCCCACTGCCAGTGCTGCCACGTCTGCATCAGCACTGGGAGCAGGTACTCTGTTCTGCTGCTGCTTGCCAGCTAGCGCAGCAATGCTGGGAGTGGGAGCTATGCTCTGCTGCTGCTTGCCCCCCTCTGCCTGAAGCGAGCTGCACCTGAATCGTGCCCTCTCCCCTCTCCGGCTGGGCAAGCAGCAGCAGGCCAGAGCCCCAGCTCCCAGCACTGCTGCACCTGCATCCCGTGCGCTCTTCCCCCGTTACTGAGTAACGTACCCCCCTACCCCAGCTGGGCAGCTTGTCCCAGCCTCAATCTCTCCCCCCTCCCCCAACCCCAGCAGACTTAACAGCTGGAGACAGGTGTGTCAGCTACCTGTTTAGTCTATGACCAAATCTCCAAAGCAGCCAAATCTTTTCCGAAGCTTTTCCGAATCGATTCGGATGCTTCAAATCAATTTGGAGCTTTTAATAGGTCTCCCGGTTTGATTCGGATTTGGAGATTCAGTCCCCAAATCGGGCTGAATCTGCTCCGAATCAAATCGGCTACCAAAGCTTCGTACAGCCCTACTAACAATGTGTAGCATCCTGGGGAGTCCTCAAAAGGATGTGATAGTGATTCTTAACCATGGTACCCTGGTTAAAAATCACTGTCATAGTGTATCTTGGTTTGTATTCCTTGTTAAGTGTAGGAAAGCCTTTAGATGATAGAATGCTTCATATCGGAGTCCGTTGCTCTTGAGCTCCATGTACTACGGAATGAGTCTATAAAATGGGCATAGTGCTCCAACCACCTAGGTTCTTTCCAAACATGGTCCAAGATAGGCTTAAGCCATTATGTATTCACCTTACCAGTCACAGTGCCTTTCCCTAGTTCTTGCTAAGCTTAAGTACAGTTTAATATTTTTAATATTTATCTTTAAAAAAAATTGCTTGTTCAGATATGTTTGGACCTGGTTAGCTTTTTCCCTTCTAATGTGATATATCAGATCCAGTGAGAGTGAAGCTACATTTTAAGAGATGTCTCTTATGCTGTCCTTTACTGCCTTCAAGGTTTGTACCTCTGTTTTAGGGGGAAAATAGTCTTTTTTTTTCTTTTACCTGCAGTAGATAGTACCTTTATACTACTGACTAGATTTTTAAATGCCTAACTCATTTTTTTTCTTGTCAAGTTAATATAAAAAATTCTGTTCTGGACTGGTTTCAGGAGTAAATGGAGGCCTCTGTCAGCCTCATAGTTATGTTGCCTTTGTCTTCACAAAACAAACAAACAAAATAACTTCCTGGTTGCAAGCTCTAAGGATTATTTGAGTAAGGAACAGCACAAGATGAGGGTTGAGAATCATGTTACCCATCTGAAAGACGTTTTGACTGCTTTTAATAAATTCAAGTCATTATGACCTGATGAGCTTCATCCCAGGATAACTGAAGGAACTGGCAGAGGGGATCTTGGAGTCCTTGGCAATAATATTTACCAAGTCAGAGACGGGAGAAGTACCAGAGGACTGGAAAAGCATCTGCATACTGCCCCTCTCTTTAAAAAAAATTTAAAAAGGCACAAAAGACTCAAGGAATTTTAGACCTCAGTACCTGGGAAGTTTATTGGAGCATATCACAAGGACTTCCATTTGCAAGCATCTGGAAGGAGAAAGGCAGATCATGAGCAGCCAACATGGATTTGCTAAGAACAAATTGTGTCCAACAAATTTTATTTCCTTCTTTGGTAAAATAACTAGCTGAGTAGATGAAAAGAATGCAGTGTATCTGGACTTTGGTAAGGTTTTGACAAAGTCCCACCTGACCGTCTCATAAACAAATTGGAGAAATGTGGGCTCAAAATTACTACAAGGTGGACAAACAACTTCTGAATAGCTGCAAGCAGAGAGTAGTTAAATGGATCCATATTGGAATGGCAAGAGGTATTGAGTGGAGTCCCACAGGGATCTGTCCAGGGCCTGGTGCTGTTCAACACGATAAATAATGATCTTGACGTGAGGCTACAGAGCTTCTTAAACAGATTTTCAGACAATATGAAAACGAGAAGCATTGGAGGTACACTGGATGACAGGAGCATGATTCAGAAGGATTTTGACGGATTGGAAAGTTGGCTAGAACCAACAGTATAATGTTCAGTGCAGGAAGGTGCTGCACCCAAAAAGAATAATCAAAAACAGATTTATAAAATAGGTAGCAACTAGTTGAGTGGTTATCAGGAAAACTTTTTCACTGTTAGAACAGTGCTGCAGTGGAATTGACTGCCCCAGAAATGTCTGAAATATTCTTCACTAGAGGTTTTCAAGAAGAGGTTTGGTAAGTATCGATCAGGAATGATCTAGAAGTAGCTATTACTGAAGTGTGCTGTAAGGAGCAACAGTTGGAAGCCCAGGACCACTCACTTGGAGGTCATGAGAAAAGCTCTGAAGTCCAGAGCAGGTGGCTGTGAGAACTCAGCAGCAGATGAATGAAGGGGAGCTCCACAATTGACTCTAGTTGTGAAAGAAGATGAAAGGAGTTCATAGAGGGGATAGGATTACAAAAAGAGGAGTTCTGGTCCCCCAGTTAGGTGGCACGATGTGTACAGTTGTTTGGCGTTTGTTCTCAGGTCATGGAGCAGAGTGAAGGATGTTTATTTTTCCTATGCTTCTGGACTTTGCTGGCTGCCACATGGGTCCAGGAAGGAATTTTCTTCCCTCCCATTGCTACAGGTGTCAGGGTTTTTTGAATGGATTGGATTGGATTTTCCTCAGAAGCACTGGGTGTTGACTGCAGCGAAGGCTAGGGATTTTCACTGGGTGTGCTGATGTCCCCATTGGGATCAAAACCCAGAGTTTCCTGGTTAGACGTTCTTGCTCAAGGTTCAGTCCTTCTGTTTTGAATATTCAGAGATCACACTGCTGGTATTCTAAATGTCCTTACAAATGGCCAGAACAATCTACATTTGGCAAGGAAAGTTTATTTTAGTGTCTACTCAGACCATATCTAAGGAGGAAAAGTTTTACCTTTAGTCCTACAGAGACTTCCCTGTTTTCATGCACTCTGCTCTCAAATCTCTGGTGGTGGCTGTAGCTGTCCACTGGGCATAGAGGGCCATTTCCTTTCTCTTTATAGGGAAGAGAAGCAGCTAAGCACTCTGAACCAGAAGGTCTTTCTCCACAGTCATTTTAGGTATCAGTGTCTTGAACTATAAGCTGTGATGTCAGGGTCTAAGTTTCATTTCTGGAAGAAGATCTGCAAAAACTAACAACAACTTCAGTGAAGAATAACAGCTTGTTACTAAGTAAGCTCTAAGAGTCATCTTTTGATGCATGGGACTGTAACAAGAGCAGTTGTTAGCCATAACTGAGAAGACTCATGTGGCTTAGGTTAGGGATGCACAACATGACACCACAGGAACATTCTCTGTGGCCCACCATAATTCTTTATTAAACCACTCATTCATTACTGTTATGTCAGATCCAAAAGTGAAAAAGATTTAAAAAGCAGGGCAGTGAACCCTGTGTTCTTACTGACCAGCATTTTATTAATCTGTGCATACACTTGCATATGCAGTCCAGTTTCCAGCTTATAGATGTGCTGGAGCTCCCATAGAAGATCTCTTTGAATGAGATGTCTTATTCACCACTAAAATTGACAGATGTCCTTGAGAATGAAGGATAATAGGTTTACAGCTAGATCTTTTGGCATTTATCAGCCTCAAGGAGAAAGTTCAGAGCTATAATCTTCAGGTGCTACAGATGGCATTTTCCTTACATGTTCATATTTCACTTACAGATGTCCTTACAAACAGCAATAACCACCTGGGGTTAGAAAGGTGTTGGAGATTTACCCTAAAGGCAGACAGAACCCTTCATTTGTCTTCTGAGGTCTAAGACTCAGCACAGGCTTGGTGCAAGAACTACAGATCAGTCTTAAGTTAGTTTACTTAGTCCCCTACCTTTTGGATATTAACACTTCCACAGTTTCAATAATTGGAATACCAATACTAAAAGTAATTGGGCTCTTAAATTAATACAAGTAGATTGTTTCATACAGTTTGATTCCATCTTTCTATTCTTTATCCCTTCCTGTCCCTTTTTGGTGACATAGCTCGTGCAAACCTATAGAGGTCAGAGAATATAGCATAAGAATTGAGAGGAAAGATGCTCTAGATCAGGGCTGCTAAAATGGTGGCCTGCAGAATGCATAGCCCATGAGGGATTCCCACCCAGCTGCCACTCTTCTCACTGATCCAGCTGCTGCTGCTGCTCGGGTCTCTGAACTCTGCTTCCCTCCTCCAGCTTCTGCTTTCTGCTCCTGTCCCTGGGAGCAGTGTAGAACAGCCTGTGGCTTGCAAGGGTTGGTTCAAGGAGTCTTTATGGCATGTGATCCCTGACCACTCAGATGTTGGCCAGACCCACTTTAGATGCTTTCTGGTGACAAGGAGGCTATGGGTCTGTGACCCATTCTGGACCTGAGAAAGCTGAAATACTTAATCAAAAGTTCAAGTTCTAGATAGTGACACTTGCATGCATAATTCCATCCTGATCTTTTGGTTTGAGTTGGAGCTCTAAGTATGAAAGATGCAACTAGGCTAACTAGGTGGAAGCTCTTTATACTGCTCTCAAACCAGGAGGAGTTGGTTGAGAATGTGAAGGTGTAAGGTAGCTTGGGTGACTGACCACGAAATGATAAAGTTCAAGAACCTAGGGCATGCAGGCAGCGGATTGCAGTTCTGCCGCAGCTCCGGACCACGCTGTCACCGCCACAAGATCTCAACCCTGGAGCAGCTTCCTGCCCAGCTGCATGCCCTGTCAGCACTGCTGGGGCCACTCTCCATGGAAACCCTAACCCCACGCTGTCACAGCCGCTGCCGCTGTTGGGGTCTCCATGGAAACCAGCCACAGCGGCATGGACGGAGACTGTTGAGAAATGGAGTCTGCTGCAGGCCTGATCTGGCCCACAGGCCAGGCTTTGCCTGCCCCTGCGTTAGGGATTACTCTGAGAAGCTAGGGGTAGATGGCATTATGTCCTATGGTACTGAAGGAATAGGCTAAGGTAATTATAGAGCCATTGGCTATCCTCTTTGAAAAATTGTGGAGATCAGGTCAGGTCTCAAATGACTAGAAAATGGCAAATATTCCCCTCTTTAGGAAAGGGGGAAAAAGAAGATCCAGGGAGCTGGAGGTCCATCAGCCTCACATCAGTATTGGGAAATATGGTTCAGATCCTTGAGGGGGATCTGCTGTGAAGCACCTAGAAAAGAACATGATGATTAGGAACAGCCAGCATGGATTCATGAAGAGCAAATCTTGCCTGACGCATCTGATTTCCTTGTATGATAAGGGGACAGACTCTGTGGATGGGTGGAGAGCAGTGGGTCTGATTTACCTTGACTTTAGCACGGCTTTTGACGCTGCCTCTCAGGACATTCTCATTAAGAAGCTAAGGAAATGCAGACTAGACAAAAGTACTGTAAGGTGGATACATAATTGTGCTCAATGAACAGTCATCAATGTCTGTTTGGGAAGAGGTATCAGGTGGGGTTCTCCAAGGGTCTGTCTTGGGTCAGTTGTTAATATCATCATTAATTATTCGGTGATCTTTCTACAACAACTCATGATGCCAGATGCCTGAGACTTGTTCATGAGAGCAGGTAACCAATCCATTTTGAATGTGTGTTTGTTTAAGCTTGGGAATAGGTCATCTCCTCTCCAAGGGACTTTGTCTATCTTTTGCAGTGGCCACAGATCTCTTATCCTAGTGATATTGGTGGATATTCTATTTGGACTCAAAATCATTGTACCTGTCAGCTTGGCTTATAGCATTTTTAACTAAACTGGAGAAGTATATTATTAGATATGCAAATATCCTGCTTATGTTGTAGAAAACAATCCACTAGTGAGCATCAAATATACCTATATCATAGATATATAGATATATTGATATATCTATAATTGGTGCTTAATGACTTATTTTATCTCTCTCTAGATAGATAAATATGAAATAAGTTAAGTGTCAATCTAGAGTTTTGGGTCCAGCAAACATTCCAGTATCAGACCTTGTCTTATTCTTGTGAAAAAATCCTTAGCTGCCACTTCAATTTACCCTTTATTAGTGGAAAACAGAATCATATTTACCCGTGACTAGATTGAAAATTTATGAAGATTATAGTGAATGTACATCTGCTGATCAAGGGTACTAAGTCATCGTAGAACCTCTAAACCAGTTTTTATTCCACTTAAGAGACCATTTTTTTTAGCCCATGAGGAGTGATTTGCTATTATCAAGGCAACATTTATTATAGTAGTAACATCTGCCAGGAAGGGATATGAACTGCAAGCCGTCATGGTGGATTCCATTTTCCCCAAAGGCAGTTATCCTCTGCATCCTAAATTTCTGTCCAAGGTGATAACTGACTTCCATCTTAACTAGTCTGCCTCTCTTTTGATTCACTATCCAAGACTTCGGGTGAGTCAAAGCTCCATAAATTAGTTTATAAAAAGAGCATAACTTTTTTTTATTTAAATAGGACTAGAGACTTTAAACTCCTGAATCTTCATAATAAGGATTGGGCTTTTTCATTGCAACATTTTTTCTAAACAATTTTAGTCTGTGTATTGAAGAGGTTGACACACGGCTTCAGTCTTGCAGCGTTTAGTGCATGTTATGCTATAGTCAAAGTAGCTTCATTGGCATTGTTGAAATCTGAAGACCTGCAGCTTGAAGTTTTATGTATGCATTTCACTTAATATTACTTACTTAACTGGCATCTAGATCAAGTGTTTGGTAGGGATATACTTCCTGTTGCTGCTTAATTTAGGACTCCTTTTCTCACTTTAACCATTTGACAGTTGCTTGCCAAATAATTCCCAGAGTAGGAAAAAGTAGAGTCCACTTAAAACAGGACAAGAGTTATTTACCTTTCTTTGAGAGACATCATTCGCATTCCCTAGCCACCTTTGGAACCTCTCTCTAGTCCTAATTGAGGTCCTGGGCCTCAATTTACATGGAATGGACTTTTAAGGAGCTGTAAGGAGAAGGGTGAGAGGGATGTGTGTCAGTAGTCCACTAGGTACTATTGGAAAGCATCCCATCATACAGATTTTACTTATGGTGCAGTCTCAAACATGTAGAGTCCTTTACAAACAGCTTCAGTTGCAGGTGAGTAACTTTTTTTTTTTTTTAGCGGTGTGCCATTTTATATTGAAAAATCAAGTTTTCAGAATTGGTAGTAATTTTTTTTTTTTTTTAAATGCCTGTATATTTTGCATGGTGTCATAACCCAATGATTTTTAGTGCCTTGGCACATTGGAATTTTCCCGCCACATGGAGCTTTCTTTGCATGGTGAATTTCTCAGCTGCAGAGAGAACCCCGGTGCAAAAGAGTTCCCGCCACACGGATGCAAATTTGTGTCCCACTATTGGTCAATTCTAAATTATTCCTACCTGGCAGCTAGCAATTGGTTTGCTAGCCGTATAAAAGGCTAGAGCAGTTTCTGCCCAAGTTGGAGGAGGATCCCTCAACCATCTCGTGGGGAACTCTAAGCGCGCTGTGGAGCCTAGCAAATTCCGCGTGTGTCTTGGAGGAGGACTTAGGGACCTGATCAGACTCTAACCACTCCCTGTCATCGTGGAAATATTGACGTACCCCCGTGTGAAGCGCTCATGGAGTCGTACATCGATGACTCGGTTCGGTTCGAAGAGAGATCTCACCCCTGTGTGTTTGTGTGCAACTGCAATTCAAGCAAGTTTTCTTCCTGCACTGCGACCATCGGCAGTGTAAGTAAAGCTTTCTTTATACAACCAATACGCTTCCGTGCCTAACTCTATTCCATCGTGGAAAAACCCCACCTGACGGTCTGGGCTACTGGCCATAGCCTTAGACCGCCCTCGGCTCCTGATACATGGATAACTTCATAAAGAGCTAGAGTTGAAGAATTGATTAAGGGCATGGTTGCAGTAGGAACAGTTCATAATGTTAACAGCTAGCTGTGGGAAAAGACCTATTGGTTCATTACTCTTCTTTACAGTATATTGGCTATTCAGGATTTGTATATCTCAAGTTATCAGTCTTCCACCCTTTTGGAAACAGCTTAAATACTGACGAGCTGCTACGATGCCCCAGTGGGGACGGCTTGTCCTAATCTAGTGGATGGTGAGTTTGGGAGCATCTTGGTAATGATTTTGCAGCTTGCATTTGGGCCTGGCTTTTGCAGCAGATGTGAGGGATGCATCTTTAGTTCTGCATGACAGGAATGCCAGCCACAATTTTTAAATTGTACTTGTTCAAGATGCTGCCATATGTTTTCCCAACCAAAATCCATCTGTCTCGCTAGGGACAGGTTGAGTAATTCGTTTTTTTCAGTTTTGCTGCAGGAGGTATTACAATTCACCTCAATGGCACATACAACAATTTGTATGCTCATACATAACAATACATTTTATTATGCCAACTTGTATGTAGCATCATCTCAGCAGTGTCTTCTGTGGAGATAAATCAATGTTAATGCATGAAGGAGAAGAGTTAAATTTACTATTGGAACTTCAGTTTTGAATTTCTGACTTTTGAAGATAATTAACTTACTTAACCTGCAGAATATTTGTATCTTGGGCAGTATTCAAAACTACTGAAACCTCGCTACCAGCTTCTTTTCCATGTATATATTTCCAGATAGCATTGTTCCTGATCCTTTATCTTATTGTATATTAAGGGTGTGTGAAGCGGGCCCTGTTTGATTCGGATTTGGATTTAGATTCGGCCCGAATTGGAGACAGCGATTTTGATTTCATTGATTCGGATCACTGTCCCTGACTCAATTCAGTTGATTCCAGATCTGAAGATTTGGAGAATCAGCAATTTGGACATAGACACAGCTTTAAATGTTTTTTTCTACATACCTCAAGGTGCCAGTGTGGCTTGTGATCGCTGCGATGTGTTTATTTTCCTTGGTATTAACAGAGAAATCTGTGGCATATCCAGGGATACAATCCAGTTTTCGTTAATCCTAGTCTCATGACATAAATATAGAAGTCCTTTCTTTTCTTGCAGTCTAGTGCCTTATTGTTGGCAGGACAGGGGTTTTGATGAAGAAGGGTATACAACTACATGAGTGTATCTTAATGTGTCTCTATGTATGTGTACATGCACGTGCATGCATGCATATGCACACACAGAAAAGCATTCTTAACACTGACTTTTCCAAGAATGCTTAAATTAGCAAATACAACATTTCCTTCTTCTCCCTCCCTAAAAAAACCCAGCTAATTTGAATGTGGCTAGTCAGATGAAATTCCTTGCTAGTCATCAGCAAGCCTAGAGCTCCAGTACTTTGACAAATGCAATAAAACTAGTGCAGTAACAGTCATGTAACTGGCAGTAATTGAATTCTGTGACTCTTTATGTGAAGTAGTCACTGGAGCAAGGTACAGCATCTCTGTGTTAGCAGAAAATACTGGCAATCAGGAATATTAGGTAAATTCTATTCGTAATTCGAAAAGGGGTATGTGATCCAGTTGTACGCAATATGGCAAAACGTGCAGATCTTCTCCGTTCATTGTAAAAGTCATCATGCTGCAACTTCAGCTGTTATGCAAAGAAGTATAGAAGGGGCAGAGCAACCTCAGTGATATCCAGTGGTTTAGTGGAAGCATATGGGTGGTGTAGACACCATTTTATTGTTAGTCGTCGTAGCTTCTGGCATAGGCATGTGCCACTTAGGGAAGGGAACTTGTCAGGACCAAAAAGATAATTAGCACAAATGATTCAGCAAGTCTGGGATGGTGGACAGCCTTTTTAGAACACACTTTGTAGCTAATCTGATTTACACTGGGAGTTGTACCAGTCCCTGGAGCAAGCAACCATTGGTTAAACCCAGCTTTTTTCCACCATCACTCCACTTCCTTGGAGGCACAGTGTAGTACCTGGTCTTTGAGATCTATTCCCACCTCTTCTTTAAGTTATTTTGTATACCCACTTAAACTTTAAAATGGAGGTACAATGATACTTCCTTGCTTTCTGAAGTAAAGGTTCTAGGACCTTGTTGAGTAACAAGAGGTATAAAGTTCAGTCATTGGAAAAAATAAGACTGAAACTCATGGTCTCTTCTTGCTATTCAGCATTTTTCCTCAAAGTATAGGCATATGAATAACTTGCCACACAGGAACATGGAGCAGGGCTAAACTGTTCAGTAGCTTTTCTGCTGTGCCCACATGCATGCTCATATAGTATGTTAGTTGAATACTTCTACTACAGTATTCAGGTAGAAGCTAAACTGCATTAACTTTTTTCTTTGAGGGCTCAGCTGCATATAGGTTAGCTTTCACTTACCTCAAGGTTATAGGACAGACTTAGAGATGGATATTGTGAAAAATTGCTACATAGTAAACCCTATCCTCCTTTTAGTTCGTTTAGGTGGTAAATTGTGTGTAATCATACCCCTAGTGGCTGAAGAAGACTTAAACGGAATGGGGGCTTTTGCTGCACTAGGCATACTCCATCCAGCTTCCCCTCTGTAGCCATAGCCGAATGGCATTTTGAGTTTGAACTAATTCAGTGAATATGGAATATTCAGAAACTTGAGCAGAAAGCTCCACTGAGCTTTCTGTGAAATAGTGCTTTCCCCTGGCTCCCCTAAGGCTTCTATCTGAAAAGGCTGAATGTATCTGGAGTGACTTTAGGCTCCTATAACTATAGGTATTTGTACCATATCGTCGTATAATAGAACATATACAGAGTTTTACACAGTATAGTTAGTATGAGTGTAACAGTGTAATACAGAAGCTATGAGCTGCCTAGGCAGCTCATTCCAAAGGACTGTTCATAAAATCTTTGGGCCTCACACTTCTTACTTTGTATAAATTATGTTGTACTATGTATGTATACTAGGATTGTTTCAGTCTTAACAGTTGTAAGTTTTTCTGCCTGTTAAGTCAGGTTGCCTACATTTCAGTCAGTCTTGTTAAGAAAGAGTAGGAATTTAAGAAAAAAAGGAAAAAAAAAAATGGGATCCGGGTAGAAAACGACTAAACTTAATTAAGAAATGTTTTCACAATTAGAAGAGTTAAAATTGGCTGAAATGCATTTTTTTTTGTTCTCAGGTGGGCAGAAATATTTAGCTTGACTCTCAGTTTTTGTCTAACCAATTCTTAACTGCCTTTCATCTTTTGAAGATTTGTAACCGGTCTCTCCCTGTCTGCCACTCTTGAAAAACAAACTAACAAAAAACTAAATGAGTTGAAAATAGGAGATTCCATTTTCAGAAAAGCTATTTTCAGTCAAATATTTTTGATCACTAAAAATTGACCAGTTTCATTATAAATCTTTCTAGATATCGAAAATAGATAATGTGAGCTTGTCATGTTTTTTATAATACTTTAAGTGGTGTAGAGCTAGCAGAGAGAAACCTATCCATTGGAAGAGGGAGTGACTTGCTTCTATAGCAGTTTCTTTGTTCTTCCCCACTTGCTCATAAGTGATCTAGGAGAAAGGTTAATATAATTAATAGAAAAGAACCCATTTTATTTCTCTCTGGCCTTAGTGCAATATAAGGTCTAGGGAAAACTTTAGAGATGGAGCTGTGGGGTGGAGTGATATGAATGAGTTTTGCATATACAAGTATGGTGGTAGGTAAATGTCAAGTTTCTGTATTTAAGATACTTTCTGAGTTGTTATGAAAAACAGTTTGCTCCTTTTAATACCATAAAGCAAAGTCCTAAGCCCTACAGGGATTTATTCATACAGTTACTTGCATAGCTGCATATTCTTTATAGATTGCATCTTTCCTTTTCTTCACTGTGAAGGCTGATTTTTGGCCTGCATGCAGTTGGATTGTTGGACTAAAATTTACCTATGTCTGCACTCTTACTAGGGCAAAGACTGTCTTTTGTTGTGTACTTGTGAAGTGCCCGTGGCATTGGCTAGCTTAAATCTTCTGGACCAGGGGTATCAAACTCATTTAGCCTCACGGGCTGGATGAGGGGCATGGGGTCAATCTCTGGACTAGATCAGGCCCACAGACCGGCCGTGTGCACCAGAGGCAGCACATAGGGCCAGTCTGGCATACGTACCATATGCACTAGCTCTAGCCCTGTGCACCATATGTAGCATGTACTGGCCCTAGCCCCATGTGTGGCATGTGGGGGTGGTCTAGGGTGCGTGCTTCATGTGGTGCGTATGCCAGACCAGTCCTGCTTGCTATATCCAGCACACAGGGCTGCTCTGCGGGCCTGATCCAGACTGGTCACAGATCCAGCACACAGGCCTGTCTTGGCCTTGGGTACCCCAAGGCCAAGTCTGAGACCCACTGGCAACACTGGTCATGCGATAGTGCTGGCTTTCTCTGACTCTTCTGTTCTGGACACTACCCCACTTGAAAACATAATGTTGAGCAGGGGCAGGCAAAATATGGGCCGAATCTGGCCCGCCAGGCACTTTCATCTGGCCCACAGCACCCACCAACAAATTGTACCCCACCCAGCCCTTCCGCACATGAGGGTAGGAGCGAGGTGCCACGTATATACTTGCCCCCAACATAGCCTGTTGTGCCTTGCTCCCACCCCCAAGCATAAGGGCCCAGCCCGGCCAGCTGGCAGCTTCTGGGAGGGGATCCTGCTCGGCTTCCCCTGGTGTCCTGCTTTCTCTGGGCAGCAGGTAGGGAAATGGTGGGGGAGAGGCGGAGCTGCAGCTGGGCAAAAGCGTGGAGCATGGGGCTGGCAGCAGCATGGAGCCTGTGCCCAGGGGTGCGGCAGCAGCGTGGAGCACAGGTTAGCAGCTTGTGGGTGTGGGGGGGAGTGTGGGGATCCTCCCCCACACTCTCCTCATGGTGTACAGCTCCAGCAGGTGGTGGCAGCAGCAAGAGCAGGCAGGGGTGCTCCGTGTGCTTGTGCTCGGCACAGCTGCTGGTGCCCAGAAGTGCACAGCTCCAGCCAGTACTGCACATCGCAGCTCCCACCAAGCAGTCTTTATTGCTGACGCTCCCCGCTGCACACATGGAGACCCTGCACTCATGTGGCAAAGGAGGGAAGCCCTACGCACTGGAGCCAGCTGCCTTCCCTGCCCCTGGACCTGTGTGGCAGGGGGCAGGGATGGCAGCCAACTCCAGTGCCTGGGGCTTCCCTCTCTTGCTGCATGAATGTGGGGACTGTGCGTGCATGGCAGGCAGCGCCAGTGATAGAAGTGGCTCAGTGGGGAATGCACCCCTTGCTGCCATATGCGGTGCTGCCCGGAGTCATGTGGCACTGGGCCCAAGCACCCAGAGTGGCAATGCCTGCTGGTGTGCCTTGGAGGGAGAAGTGTGGGGGGGGTTCCCACACCCCCCCACTGTCTCTCACCCCAAAAACATCACACAACCACACCCTGCTCCCAGAACCCCCACATTCATAGCCTCCCAATATACCCTATGCCCCCACATGTGCAGCCACACCCCCTCACAACCCCCCCCCACATGCACACCCCCACCATATACACACACACACCCACCCCCCACCTTCTGCTCCACCATATACAAGGCTAAGAATTTATTTTTGAGTTATTATGCAATTACCTCCATATACAGTATGCAAACACAAATCACAACAAAAATATTTTTTGTAATAAAATTAAAATATGTTATAGTAGGTGTTTGACTTGTTTTTTTTTCTGGTTCTAAAATGGCAACCCCCCTTCCCAAAAAGAATAATTTCCAGGGGACAAGGGGAGGGACGTCTGGTGGCAATGGTCAGGGGTTAGGGGTGGGACTAAGATTGGTCCCCTAATATAGTTCATGGCTTGTTGTGATCTATTCATAAATTTTTTCTAAAAAGGTTACATGGATATATTGTCTCACATAGTATATACTTTATTTTACAGTGTATAAGTCAAGTTTTGAAGCACAATTTTTAACTCTTAAAATTCAACCTCAACTCACACACCATATCAAAGCTTGCAAGCCTTGCTGTCACTGTGGAGACACAGGGCGCCAGGCTTGGTATTGAGCTGGCGAGGCCCCATGCCCTGCAAGTGCACTTACAGAAATGCTACTTGGCTGGCTGCTAAGCCCGTACCCTGTGAGTAGCACTGCCTGGGCCGCACCAGCCAGGTACCAAGCCCAGCCCCATATCCTGCGAGTGGTGTCAGATTCAGCTCTTGGCTGCCATGGCCCAGGCAGCGTAGCTTACAGGGGACAGAGCCGGGCTCAGTGCCTGACTGAGCAGCACCTTCATAGTACACTCGCAAGGGATGGGGTTGCGCTAGCTGAGCACCAAGTCTGGTGCCACTTGCAGGGATGGGGCTGGGCTTGGCACTCGCTTGGTTGGCATGGCCCAGGCTGTGCTGCTTTTGGGGGCCAGGGCCAGATTTGGGCTTGGTGCTTGGCTAGCATAGCCTCATCCCTTGTGAGCAGTGCTGCCTGCGCTGCACCAGCCAAGCCCAGCCCCATCCCCTGCAAGTGGCGCTGCAGCATGTGTCCGCCCCCCAGGGGCCTGGCCCACAGTGAGGGCATGCAGGGGCGACCCCATATTTCTGATCCAAAAAGTTAGGAATTCTGTGGATCCGGTGTAAAATTTGACCTAACTTTTTGGATCAGAAAAATGGGGGTTAACTTACAGATTTCATAGACACTAGGGCTGGAAGGGACCTCACAAGATCATCGGGTTCAGCCCCCTGCCCAAAGGGCAGGAAGTCAGCAGGGGTCAAATGACCCAGAGTAGGTGCTTGCACCACCCCTGGTGGGAGTCTATTTCAGGCCCTGGGGACTCAGACAGTGAAGAATTTTTTCCTTATGTTCAGCCTAAAACAGTCTTACAGGAGTTTGTGACCATTGGACCTTATCTTCCCATGAGGTGCCCTGATGAACAGTTGTTCTCCCAGTTCCTGGTGCACACCCCTTACGTACTTATAGATTGCCACCAAGTCACCCATGAGCCTATACTTTTCTAGGCTGAAGTCCCATGTCTCTTAGCTTCTCTTCATAAGGCCTGCTCTCTTGTCCTCAAATCATTTGCGTGGCTCTCCTCTGGACTCTCTCAAGCTTCTTCAATTTCTTTCTGAATTGCGGAGCCCAGAACTGGACACAGTATTCCAGCTGTGGTCTCACCAAGGCCGAGTAAAGTGGGAGGATGACTTCCTAGGTCTTGCTTGAGATGCATCAGTAGATGCAAGCCAGAGTTTGGTTTGCTTTGCCGGCTGTGACATTGCATTGGTGGCTCATGTTCATCTTGTGGTCAGTCATGACCCCCAAGTCTCTCTTGGTTGTGGTGCTAGTGAGTGTAGCACTGCTAAGCCTGTAAGTGTGGTGTGGGGTTTTTGTCATGAGGTGGAGCACCTTTCATTTCTCAGTGTTGAATGTCATCAGATTTTGATCTGCCCACCTTGTAAGCATCTTGAGGTCGGCCTGGATTGCTAGCCTGTCCTTTAGGGTGACCTCACTTCCCTATAGGTTGGTGTTGTCAGCGAATTTAGCCAGTCTGCTTCTGACACCAGAGTCCAGATCGTTTATAAAGGCATTGAAGAGTACAGGTCTGAGAATGGAGCCCTGGTGGATGCTACTGGTCACCATGCATCATGCTGATTTGGTTCCATGAACTGTCAACTCTCTGCGTCCATCCACAGAGCCAGCTGTCGGACTGTGAAATTCTTGAGGCCGCGGTTCCCCAATTTTTCCATAAGGACATCATGGGACATGAGGCCAAAGGCTTTCTCGAAGTTCAAAAATATGATATCCAGCTCTTCTCCTGTGTCCAGGTGATGCGTCACCTGGTCATTATTATACACTGCATCAACCTGTATACCATGAAATATGGTAATTAGAAGTTAGAATCCCTATTCCATGATTATATTTTTGAGTTCTAACATATCTTAAATGAAAACTATATAGGGTTTTTTTTTGTTTTGTTTTATTTAATTGTTGATTTTCGTTCAGTCTGCTAGCCGAAGCCTCAGACTAAAATCCTCCCAGGGTCCTGCCCCCTTCCAGTCAGCAGACTGCTTGGACTGCCTGCAGGTGCCTGCTGATCAATCCAGTTGCCTTGTTGCCCCAGCAACCTGCAGCTGATGCGCCCTGCCTGCCCTGCGGTGCTCCCTTGCTGGGCTGCTTTTCCTTTAAAGCAGTATTTCCCAACCTTTTCCATCCCACAGCATGCTTACATTAAAAAAAATAAAATTGCAGCATACTGCCCACTCCCCCTGCCCCTAACAGATAATACAGCTGCTGCAGCCACCCACCACCCTGTGCTGCCACCACTCCGCGGAGCAGGGGAGGGGGGTATGCGGCAATGGCTGGAGCCACACCATGCCCCCCAGTAGTATTATGGACAGGTAGATAGACTTTTCCAAAATTCTGTGGCACACCTGTTCATGTCTGATGGCACATCAGTGTGCTGTTGGGATGGCACACCAGTGTGCACACTGGTTGGGAAACGCTGCCTTAAAGGACCAGAGAACCCTAGGCTCTTGGTTACACCAGAGCTGTGGGGAGGCCCATAGACTGGGTGACATAGCCCTGTGGGCTGGAGCTTGAGCATCACTGATCTAGCTCAGGGGCTGTCAACTGGGGGTACGCGTACTCCTGGGGTACTTTGAAAGGTCCCAGGGAGTATGCGGGGGCGGGTAGGGAGAGCGCCACCACCCCACGCTGCTGCTCCATGCCCCCACTCTGCATCTGGCCGCTCGCTACCCCCTTGCCCCTCCCCCCCCCCAGCTCATTGTCTGGGTGCTCGCCAACCCCCCCCCCCGCCCCTCGGTACACTTACTAAAAAGGGGTCTGCCAGGGGTATACTTATTTTAAAACATTGAAAACCCCTGATCTAGCTCGTAGTCACAGAAGTGTTCTAAAGGAGATTAGATAAACACCTGTCTGGGGTTACTTGACCCCAGCGCTCTTTCCTGCCCAAAGCAGGGGGTCGGACTTAATGGTCTAATAGGTCCCTTCCGACCCTAGAAATGTATGAAATTTATGACTGGGGTTGTAGTAACTTGACATATCCAAGCTAGCTTTAAACTGGTTAGCTTGACTACCAATAACAGCAGTAGTGTAACTGAGTGGGGATGACCAGGACAGCCCTGGCCACCACCTTTGTTGGGAGCACAAAAGCAGCCATTGCCACAATGCCTTGAGTGCTGCACAGTTGGCCTGGGCAAGGAGCTGTGCTGCTATACCTCAAGTAGTAGTCGACCTGTGACAGTATGGAGCTCAGCATGGGCTCTGTGCTGCCACAGATTGACTGCTGTTGGTATCCAAGTTAGCTAAGTGAGGAGCCAGATTGTGTACCTCTATACTACACTGTAGTCATTTTGATGATTGCAGTACATACAGCCCTACATTTTCTTAATATAATTCTGTGAAATTGTTACATGAATAACAGGTCTGTGGAATTTTATTATGTAGACAAGATTTCAACAGTGAAATGTTACTAAGTAAAAGCTAGAGATTTGCTAAAAACACAGTAAAAGCCCTCAAATTTGGAATGATATAGATACAGGTGATGCAAAGAAACAGAGGTATAATTTTCACAGCAGATGTTTATATCAAAAGTTAATTTAAAAGTATTGTACTCAGTTTCCTTTTACTTAAATCTATTTAAATAATATTCCTTACAGTAGTTAGGTTTTGTTGAGAGTTGTTTAATATTAATGTTCTTTTTCCTTAGGAAGCCATATTTTTGTCAAGATACTTGTCTTCATACCTGATTTAGTAGCACCCGTGCTGTGAGTTTTGATGCCTTCCATTCTTGTTTCTTTGTTCATGTTGCTTTCAGTGCTCCCCTATTTTAATAAAAGTTTCTAGGATTATACTTAATTGGTTTGTCACTCAAGGAAAATCAGCACTTCAGGCAATTAAGTATGCGAGATGGCTAGGTAACAAAGAAATAGAGATTTTTGTCCTCATCTTGGGTATGAAAAATCCATTATTCATTATCTTATTGTTTTTAAATACTGAAGTAAAATTTTCCGACACAATAGGAAAATTGCTTTTGCAATAGAATAAATTGCTTGCCAGTTCAGAGGCTGCATTTTGAAGTCAAGGCTACTAAACATGATGATGCTTATATTCATTATCTTCAGTACTCAGTGAAGCTGCCTAATTTTAAGTGCAAAACTAGATAGAAAGTGATTGAGGAAAATATTTATTTACAATATGATGGCATAAAACTTTCATAAAATGATTATGATTAAGACATCCGTTCATTCTCTAAATGTTATCATGTTTACAATAGTAGTTTTGAGTTTTAGCTGTGCGTGTCTCTCTCTCTCTCCATCTTGCAACAAAACATGGACCAGTTTGTGTTGCATTGGGCCATCAAGGGGGTGCTCTGCAAGGTGGAAAACATTTGGTCCTACATGTGTAACCCTATGGGAGGTATGGGGGAGAGGTTTTCAATCTCTGGAGATATGGGGTTTTCTGTTGCTGACAAGTGCTTCATGCTCACCCCCTGGGAGGGCCACCCTGTATATTTGTATAATAAACATTTTAAAAGACTTTCATTCTTATAGAGGGAGCACCAAGCTGAGCCCCTGTAAGCCTCATCACTTCTCTTGTCCAGTTGTACACCATAAGCTTAAAAGCATAAAGTCTACCTGGCTCTCGGAGAAAGCCCTGGCTGACCGACCAGGCCTGCACTCTATCTGCTTTGATTCGTGCCGCTTGGTTGAAACTAAATTTGCCCTCCCCACAGATGCACTTGCTTGCCATGGTGGACCACCTCTGCACATGATGAGTCCTCCCCAATGGTGGCTCAGTAGACAAACTCCCCTCCCCTTCCCTCCCCACACACTTTCTTTCATCACTGCCTATTTCTTCACTTATGGACATCAGTGTGTGACAGGCCTGATACCCTGTTGTTCCTCTCTGTGTCCAGGGAGAACAGTAGTGGGATCTGCTTTGAGATCCTGTCTGGGCAGACACTGTACATATGGACAGTCAGTGTGCCATATCCTTGTTGCCTGCCTTGACATGACTTAGAGGCAGTGCCTAGTGGCAGCAACACCAGAGTAATCCCATCCAGCCTGGCACATCCCATACAAGAATGCATTGCCAAGAGAATTGGTGACCTCCAGTAGTAGCTGCTGCATGGATCCCTGGCCATGAGCACCTTTGTCCACCACCTAGACTTGGCAGCATTGGCAGTTTGTCCTTCCTGCAAGGAGGAGGTGAATGGAGACTCTTGTCCATGCCTTCTTGGGCTACCCTCAGCTGCAGCTACTCTTTGCTGTCTTGGTACCCTCTTTGGCACTTGGACTTGCGCTTCTCTGAGGCTATGTACATTTTCTCTATCCCATATCAAGGAGCTGAAAGGAGTGTGATCTGTGGTCAGTTTCGTGCTGGACCAGGCCAAGATGGTGACCCTAAAAAATCACAGTAACTGGCTGGCAGGGGTTGTTTCCAATGATACCCTCCAACTTTGCTACTTTTTGGTCCAGGCAGGTATCACGTTTTAGTTGTACATTTGATCTTACAACAAAATGTGGATCAGTTTGTGTTGCATTGGACCATCGAGATAGCACTGTAAGGTGGAAGATGGACAGCTAGTCCTAAATGTGTCACCCAATGAAGGTGGTCAGGGAGGGGGTTTCAATCGTTGATCTTGTATTTTTGTTGCTGCCAAGTGTTTCATGCTTAGCATTTGGGAGGGTCATTCATTATTGCACTTTTACCTTTTTGTTTTTAATATTTTTGTAATAAACAATTAAAAAGTAAAAAATCTTTCTTCCTCCACCCTCCACCTCAAAATTGGATTGTTTCCCAGGATACTCCTGTGTTTAAACTTAAATTATTCTTTCAAGGAAGATTCTCACACTGTTTTCTTTGATGTTTCTTCATATATAAAACAGTTCTCATTCTGAATAAGTTATACTGTATTCTTTTCACAAGTTGACTTTCCCTTCTTTTTGACTCTATATGGACAAAAACGTGTTTTTGGAGATTGTGACATGTTGCTGTCGATACTATGATAATGTAACCAAATAAATAATTATGATTTATCTGGATGATATAATGGTAGAACAAATGCATTGTAAAAGAGAAATTCTGTAATAAAAGAAAATCTTCTTGATAATGTAATAGTTGTCATGTTTAAACAAGAGGGATTATAAAGCTATGAAATGTAAATTAAGTAGATTAATTATGATTAGTTATTTTACTGAACCCCAGAGCTTAAATGGACAGTTTCATACTTTCATAAGCTAGTTATATTACTATATAATTTATTTTAACATTCCAAAATAGAGTAAGTAGAAGATAATCCAAATTTATTAAAATTCTAAATGTTTGTAACATAAGAAGAGAATATATATTATTTTTTAAAGTAAGTACTTAAAAAAGAATACATCCATAGATTATTGATAGTGTATTTCATTAGTTAGCAATTGTATTTTTAAGCCAACGAAAGTTAGATGCAACTCTTGGGAGAAAAAATATCTGTTGAATTTGTTTCCAGTAAGATTGTAGTTGTATATCATGATTTTGTTAAATGTATTACATGTCTGTTTTTTAGAGATGAAATTGGGTTCTTTAAATAATCTGAACTGGAAAAAAAATGTTTCTTTTAAAAAACCCAATATTTTTTACATGTTTTTATACCCTTTATTAAAAGTCTTTTTTGAGCTGTTCCACCCTTCTCTTAGCTTTTTTTCCTTCTAATGTTTTCATAAAATTTGAGGAACATTCATATAAGATGTATGCACATGTTGTTATGAAAGCATACATTTCTGAGAAACTGGATGCAACAGAGATGGGAAAAATTGCTAGTTTGAAATATGATATCGACATATTCCCTGAAGAGGGCTAGTGTTCTGCATTATTTCAGATAGATTAAGTTTAAGGTACTAAAATTAATCTGACTTCACACACGCATCCTTTTTATTTCCATTTAGGAATTAACATCAGGTTCAGACCAGTGGTAAGTCAAGTCAAGTAACTGGTTCTTTGACAGTAACTAGTGACAAATGCTTCAAAGCAGGTGTAGAAAAACACTCCCTAGCGTATGGTTAGGGTTTACTGTGTGATGTAGTGTCAAAATTATATGTCTGAGTGCTATATTCTGAGGCTGCTCTTTTGCATGACTATTTTTGTCAAAGAAATCCAAGTATAGTATGAAATGTAGTTCTTGTTGGTTCTTCTTCAAATGTTTCAATTTGATTATAACATCCTGCTTTTTCATGGTAAACATTCCTGCATCCAATCTCTGCTGCACATTGTATTCATAGTATTTTTGCCTTTTATACTGTGTTCTTCCCAACATGTATGTTGGAGGTTCATAATACTCTTGGTTAGAATTGCTTGTATCAATGTACTTTAAAAGATTATCTTTGAATACCGCATTTGTCAAACCAACCTTGAAAAAAGGGATTAGTCAGCAAAGATTGTGAGTTATCTGTTGAAATTTGGAATTTGTTAGCCACTCTGGGTTTTTTTAGCCAAAGGAAATTGGAGAGAGAATTTTTACTTTTTACTTATTATTTTTTCAGGTTTCTTTTTTAAAGTGCAAAAACCTTTTTGGTATCAATGTCAAGGTTAGGCATTGGTGTTATGCTTTTAATATTTTGCAATGTTGAACGTTTCTAGCGATGACTAGAATGGCTTTCCTAGTGTACCTTTGCTAGTTTGCAGAGGGGTGTTTTTTGTAACTTGCTGACTGTCGCTTTACAAGAGTTGTAATAAACTTACTTTTCCATGAAATGCTTTAAGACTTAAAAGGTGATGGCAAAGGAGTAAGTTGGAGGTCAGCACAAGTGCTTAAAAAACTTGAGATAGTAGAATAGTATGTGTTTAGCTGGAAAGTGGCTAACGAAGCTCTATCTTATAGCCTTACAGATAGATGTGTGGCTTGCTCTTCATACAGACATGTGAGTTAACTCCACTATTTGCCTCGAAATTTTGCATAATTTTGCTGAACATTAAAAATGCATAATCTAGAGAATTTTCAAAGGGGCCTTTGAAAGGGTGAAGTTGGATATAGCCTTTTGCCTGAGATAAAGTATAGTTTGGAGCTTCAAACATACTTGTTGCTTTATCAAATGAGGAATAGAACATTTGGGGTCAAGCTTTTTGGCATGTGCAGCACTTTAGCCCTACATCTGCCCCAAGTGCCACTCTGATCCTCTTTTTCCACCTGCTTCCTTTCCTATGTTCTCTGCCCAATTTGCTGTTTTGCTTTTTTCATGCCTTATTTGCCATTATGCTGCTTGTCCCCCTTCCCTGTCTGCCATGTGCAACATGCAGTGGCTGCCCATGCCACCTTGTGGTCTCTGTGCTGAAGGTTGGCCACCCCTGGAATACAGGTTCAGTAGTTACTTGCAGACTACACAGTGTGCCACTCTAAATATGAAGGTTGTATTATGTGTCTTTACTCAGACTGAAATGATACAAGTTGTTTGTGTGCTTGCAACAAAAATACATCGTGTTTATATTGAAACAATTTTTAATATGGAATTCCTTGTGAAATCTGAAACTTATCACCTTGTTATACTATCAATACACTTCTACTATTATGTCATTTGCTTTTATTTAACTATACCAGGTACCAAGTGGAAGATGAGTCCTCCCATTTGGATGAAATGCCATTAATGATGTCAGAAGAAGGATTTGAAAATGATGAAAGTGACTATCATACTTTACCACGAGCCAGAGTTTCTCAGAGAAAGAGAGGCTTAGAATGGTTTATCTGTGGTGGATGGAAATTCCTTTGCACCAGGTTTGTTGCATGCTGTTGCTTTTTATCTCTTGGACCAAATTATACCATGTTTAAATATAAAGTTCTGTTTTTACTCTGATATTAATGTCTCTAATGTCTCGGCTCCCTGTGCTGGTCTGCCCCTAAGGCAAGGGTAAGAAGCAGCAGTTGGAGGAAGGAGCCTGAAGACTTCGGGTGCTATTGCAGCCAGAGCAGTGTGGGGAAATAAAGGCCAGGTGAGAGCCTGGGCAGGAGAGGGAGAGCACACATTAACCCCTTGTGGGCTGCCACTTGGACAGCCCTTTATTATAACATTCAAATGAGCATTATCCTTTTGCATAAATCAGCCTGCCGGGGGGGGGGGGGGGGGCGCAATAAGGACAAGCAGTGGTTTCTCTTGAAACATATTAACTCCCAAATTTACTGGTCTGAAGTCTATAATTGGCAATACTCAGTTCTGGCTCTTGCTTCCAGTTTATTCAGTCAGAGAAGAAAGTGATGATACTTTCACTGGTAGCTCTGAAAATGGTAATTCTAGTTCATTAACAGAGGCAATACTTAGATTTTGATGGATGTTGGTGAAAGGAAAAAGCAAATTCATTAACTGGTGATAAGTTAACATTTCAACTTTAAAGGTTAAAAAATACACATAACTGATGGGTCTGCAGTGAATAAAAGTTAGAATTGGCTCTTGTAACTCTGCTCACATTTATAAACCTCTTGTGCTGAACTATTTTGTGCTTAATTTTAGCAGAGACCCATTAGACAATTACTGGTGTATTCATTTGGGAATTGTTACCTTTTTTCTACTAAGGATTTACTTTTTTTTGTTGTTAAAGTTTTGGTTAATGATATCTCCCTTAAGGCAACATTATTTAATATTCTAAATATAATAAACCATCAGATTCAACATGCAAATGTCTTTCCTTATGTACTTGACCTGATTTTATTTTATAAACATTGAAATTCAGCCTGTTTAGTTACTGTGTATTTCAGAGGGAAAAGAACAGGAGGAGAGCATGCTGTTAAATAAGTAATTAATCTAGTTTTCGTTTCATTTATTGGTTTGTTGACCAATTCATTGCCTTTACAATTAGGGAATAACTGCAGAGTTGAAATAATAGTATGTCTTCTTTTCCCTACCATCTGAGGAATTAAATATATTATTTTAGAGGTAGTAGAGAAAGATAAGAACGGAGGGGCTGCCTCAGCCACACCCACGTGACAAATCTGATTTCTCAGGTGGTAGGGTACTGGGATTTTTTACCTCAGATATTCCTGGATCTTGTATATAAAATTGATTTTTAAATCGGCTGGATAACTGTGCCTAAAAGTCTTAAGGAGAGCCAACTGAACCCTTAACCTTTGATACTGATATTATACAAATCACAAAAAATGGGGGAGGTTGCAGAAAACTGGAGAAAAGCTATTATGTCATTTTTAAGAATATGGTTAGCATGATGACTTGTGTATTCAAAGACTGGTTAGTTTGACATCTGATTGTGGGCAAAACCATGGTGCTGGTGCTGGTACAGAGTACAGACATTAAGGAATCGCATAATTGTGTCATATCTAATGCTGGTCAGCTTGGTTTTCTGGAAAGCTAGCCTTCTTAGGCAAACTTAGTATTGTTTCTGATGAGATTGCAAGAGTGGGTAGGAAGTATATTTGCACTGATGTAACACTTGGTATCAGAAAAATGTGATTAAAAAAAAAAATTAGCATCATACCAAATCACTACAGGGCATTAAATGGAGGAAAAACTGGTACACTTACTGGATAAAGAATTTTGGATAGTTTTGGCTTATCTGAGGACTGGAAACCCAAATAAACATGAACACTCAATGTGTAACAATGGTTAGGAGCAAATGAAAGAGTTCTAAGTAGAGTATTCTGTACATTATGTGCTCTGCTGGAATACAGCCTCAGGACTGAAAAAAGGCTGTGCATTTATCTCAATGTAATGTAATCAATGCTTAATAAGTACACAGCACTGTCATGTCATTGCTGGCATGTCAGTATCCACATTTCTGAAACTGACAAGGTCCCCTCATTTTCGAGGGTTGCAATACCCACTTTGGGGGCTAATGATTAGAATTTTGAACAAGGGGAGAACTGCCATGAAACTGTCTAGCTCCTGTTATTTTCCAATTTTCTAAAGGTAGCCCTTTGAGGGCTGCTTTCCCTTCACTCTTTCTGGTATTGGGGGGGGTACAATTAGTTACAGAGTAGACAGATATAGTTATATTTACTAGAAATGCAAAACTCTAGAACTCTTGGTTCAGAGATGATACCGTTCATTAGACCAATTAAGAAATCGCAAAAAAATATCTTTTTCTGCAAGCTTTTGGGCACACCCGCCCTTCCTCAGCTCTGGGGAAAAGTAAAGATGGTAAGAAGTCCCCATAGATAGAAAATAAGCAGTTTAACTAGAGTAGGACATTTTGCTTCTGCAGGCTGGAGCTTGTGCCTGGCACTCTGCTGCTGTTTTGCCAAGAGTTCAAGTCACAAGCACTTAGCCTTGCCACTGATAGAGCAAGGGAAAGCGGTAGAGGGGACAGGTGGCTCAGTGTAGCTGTGCACTGCCCATTTCCCCAGGCTGACATTGGTCGGGTCCATCAGTTTCAAGGACTGTAGATTGCTAATTTCTGAACCAGAGCACAATGAAGTAAAAAAAGTACGTAGTGAAAGATACTCTGCACTTATTTATCCTATTGCAGATAACTGGAGTTGGCTATACGGTAAACAATAGGCAGCAAATTGGGACTAGTAATATATTATGCAGTGAAGTGAGTTATGTTGTTATCTGGTATGCATGTAAGTAGGATACACGTCACTCGAATTTGAGGTATGTTACCACTGCGTAAGTCATTAGCAAGAACATCACTGAAATACTGTTCAGCTCCCATGTTAATGCTTGGAAAAGGATAGTGATAGTTTGAAAGTGGTTCAGAAAGAGATAAAAGAAGTCTGTAAAGAGATGTTGCATTTGACCTGGTCCTGAGTGTCCTGGGTATGTTAACTCAGATCAAAACTGAAGCAACACAGTCATTTACACAAGTAGCCCTTCCAAGTTGCATTGTTTCCCTTCCAATAGCTGGCCATCCAGAGTACACTTCCTGGACAGCTTGGTTGCAGATGACCCAGGATAACTTTACAGGTACACACCATAATATCCAAGGAGAGTTATAGCACATTTTATCTCACTGGCTTTGGCAGTTTTGAAGCAGGACAGTGGTCTTGTATGTCTGTGGGGTCAGGAGACAACTTGCTGTCTTTTGGAACAAGAGTGATATCTACTTACAGCTTAAGTGCTTTAAGCTCTGGAAAACCTGTCTTCTGCTGAGCCTGACAGACCTCATGCTCTTTTAATAGACAGGCAAAATAGAATCCAGTGGCTGGATATATGTAGCTAGACAAATTCAGAGTTAAAATAAGTAAAGATTTTTAACAGTGATGGTGATTAATAACTGGAATAACTTGCACAGAATGTAATATTGTCTTAATGTTTTGTAGTTCCTTTTTAAAAAAGGTGCTGTAGCTCGTCGCTTGTAGGAATCAGTTGGTAAAATACTGTGACCTGTATTTTCTTGAGGTCAGGCTAGATTATCATATTCTTTCTAGTTTTAAAAACTGCTAATGATTCATACTGGCCTTTAGTAAATTTGAAGTACCATCTTCTTCCAGTTGCTTTAAGGTAAAATGAGTTTACTGTGTGTTCATCCCTGTCTATAATTTCCTGTCTGGTACAAGAAGGAAAGGTTTGCACTTTTCTCCCTATATGAGGGTAAGAGAGGATACCTCTCTTACAGAATAATGATTTCATAAAAATGTAGTTTGGTCACTCAGTGAAATTTAGGTCAAAGTAGGAAATATATGCCTGCATAAATATAATTTACTGTAACCCACGAGCAATGTTATGACCTGCAGGCTAAATATTCAGATTACTTTGTTCAAGTACTGTGCATTTCTGTAAAAAATAAAATAAAAAAATTCACAAATGTGAGTTTATGGAGCATTCATGTGGGATCATTTTGTTTCTGGCATTTCCTAGCTTCTGAGCATTCAGATTATGAAGTCGAACTTTTTAATGTAGACTTCTAATATGCAGGTTCCTGAGTTTATAAGGAAAAATTTTAAATGTATACATGTGCAGGTGTAATAACCCTTTATTGTATATCATCAGTGTTTGAACATTTCAGCTTTTGCAGTACAGATTTTATAGGCCTAGCTATTTTAACTGGTAGTAGAGGGCTCTCATGTTAACTCCCCTTATGCTAACCAGCTACCATGGAGTATTTATTTGTGCATGAGTATCCTTCTTTTAAGGTCTCATTGGGTCTTTGGCACTGTGGCAAAACAGACTGGTCTACTATACTGGAGAACTAGTTTGTATTGCCAGTGCTTCTGGAGTATAAAGCACTGGTTTAATAAAAACTTTGAAAACTAAATCATTTGGTTGGCAGCTAAGAGCCTCCTGGTTATTAGTTATTTATTTGTATTATGGTAACACTTATGCACTAATCAGGTCTCTCTGTAATTACATTAGTAGCAGCTTTGTGAAGTCTTTTTGCTGTAAGGATTTCTAGCCCAAGGATAGACTGTTTGAGCTTTTTGGCATACTGCCAGAATTGAGCTGTACAGCACAAACCACAGATGGGAAATGGGTGCTCAGTCAAATCTGAATGGAATTTCTTGTACCTGCATCTCTCTCATACTAGGCCTGCCCCTGTCAGGTGTTAAAAGTTTTTTTTTTCCAACTAAAGCTGTTGTAGAATTTGAATAAAAGGGTGCAAATATCATTTACTACTTATGTCTGTTGCTTGCTGCTAGGTGCCACTATTGGGCAATACTTGAATATTTCTTTGAATAATAATAATAATCTGATCCTGGAACTGTATAAAATCATTGGAAGGTTTTCTGTTGACTTCAGTAGGAGTGAGGTTGAACTTCTGTTTTTAGGAGAAAATTTCAGGATATGACCACAGGAAGATATGCTGTTTTTAGAAAGACTTTTCTAACAATTGTAGGATCATCCAGTACCCCCTGTAGGCCTAAATGCCACAGCATTTACAAAATTACCTAAATTCTATCCTTTGGTTTATGCATGGTGAGTTGTATTCATATGTTCTTCATTTGAAATAATTTGTAGGTTTTTTGCTGTTAAATTCTTGGCAGACGCACATTAATCATTTACTCATGTACTTTGGACACCATTACTTCTGCAGTAAAAAAACCCCCAAACCTGCAGGATAATTAATACGGGTAATAGTGAAATTACTGTCCTAAAACAAAGTTAATGAATTTACTGTCCTAAAACAAAGTTAATGAACAAAGAGAGGATGTATATCATACATAGCTATATAGAAAAGAGACATGTCATACTATATATATTATATATGCATGCATGCATGCAGAGAGAAAGAAAGGGAAAGTGTGTGTGTGTGTGTGCGTGTGTGTTCATGAGCATGCATACATATATAAAAATGTATGTATGGGGTCTATGAACCCAGCTGACTTCCTGCCCTTTGGGCAGGGGGCTGGACTCGATGATCTTCTGAGGTGCCTTCCAGCCCTAATGTCTATGAAATCTATAAAATACAGGTATAGTGTAATTAGATTTTTGGGATATTGTCCATGTGACATCAGCAGCACTTGGATTATTTGAACATGGTTTCTAAGAAGTCTAAGAAAGTATGCCATAGAAATAAAGGAACAATATAGTTCAAAAGTTCTCTTTAAATTCGTAATTATAAATTATTTGCAGGTTCAAGGCTTTTGTATACTAGGTGATTTTAACAGGCCTTATGCTCTCATGGAGTCCTGTTTGTATGTCTGAAGGAGCACAGGCCTGTAATGGTATATGTCTTGGCCGGGCTGAACCGACTCGAGGTGATTCAGAAATTACTCGTTCGTCAGGGCGGGCTGGTGAATAGAGAGCCTGACAAGGCTTAATGGTTGCAAAAAACTTTACTTACGTTGCAGGTGGCTGTGACGGAAATGGTTCGGTCGTCTGGACAACAATGTGAGTTGCTCCAGCTGGCGAGGCCAATGCCAGTAAACTCGTCCGTAATTCAAGCCGGCGGGAAAAGGGTACATCTGGGACTGCGTTCGGCGACGGGAAGAAGGATCGATAGGTGATCAGTCTATCGATCAGCTAGCCGCAAGTTGGATCTCTAAGAGGCACTCTGCAGCGTGCTCAAAGCTCTTCGACTTGGGCGGAAGTCGCGCTAGTTTTTAAACGGCCAGCAAGCCAATTACCGGCCGCCACGTGTGAATAATTTAGCACTAGCCAATTGCGGGGCACGAATTTGCATCCGAATGGTGGGAACTCTTTGCACCGTGCATTTCTGTGCTGCAAAGAGAATGCATCCTGCAAAGACAGCTGCAAAGTGGCGGGAACTCTCTCCTGCACGCGGGTTCTTTATGCAGCAAAAACCCTCGCTGTGCAAGAGGCTCTCGTGTGTCAAGAAAATTCCATAGTGCTGAGGCACCAAACTCATTGGGTTATGACATGCCCCCTTGCCCACGGCACAACTGGAATTTTCGACACATGAGCACATCATACGGCATCTTTGTTAGAGGATTCACTGACTTGGCAAAGCCTTCGCAACCAATATATATATATAAATATATAAACAAATAACTTTGAACACATAACAACAACTGCTGATCATCGTCTGATTGGAGAACATTCCGCTTCGGTCCATCTTCTCCTAAAACAGACAATGTCAGTAAACACAACAAGTCCTGAGCAGATGGGTTCTTTGCCGACTCAGTGCCTCCCTCACAACCATTACTCTTTGGCTTCGAATGGACTGCAGTCTGGTCTCATAATCAGATGGTTGTGGATTACTGCTTTTGCTGGGGTCAAACCTGTGAAGAAAACAGAATAACAGGACAAAACACAACAAAAGAATCATAACTGGCTTCACTGTAAGGATACTGGGTGAACGTCGGAACGGCGAGTCATCCAGTTATGATGAACAATAATAGGGGGACAATCCGGCTTCTCTTCCAGTTGGACAGAATAGGTATTGGGATATTGTCCCGGCCGTTGAACTGTCCCTTTGTGAACTTGTGGGTGAGACTGATAAGGGTGAGGTATTGAAATCCACACCAACTCGTCAGGTTGGAACTTGGGCTCCCAAGGTGGGGGTTTCTGGACATTAGCTTCGTCCCATAACGGCTTAGTAGTGTTTAGTGAAATAAGGACTTCGTGATTAAATTTAGTCCAATTTTTAAATGTCCCTCCTCCTCTAAGGCGAAGCTGCTCCTTGTATAGACCTATGTGTCTCTCCACAACGCCGTTGGACTGCGGGTGGTACGGCAGATGAAGATGCCATGCCACATTGTGAAGACGAGCAAATTTATCCAAAGCATTAGAGTTAAACGGAGGTCCTCCATCAGACTGAATTTCATGAGGGGGTTGCCAGGTGGCAAACACAGCAGTCAAGGCAGCAATAACAGCAGTGGCATTGCTTTTTCATAAGGGAATAACCTGCAACTGTCTGGTCCCCAGATCAACCATAACTAGTCCTTTATTTGGCGGTTTAGGCCCTGGGAGGGGTCCCAGTAAATCCACCTGCCAAACTTTTCCTGCCTGAAACTGAGAAGGATCGAAAGCTCTGATCTGATGCTTGGTTTTATGACACTTTTCTTTAGCACACGTTTCACAGGCCTGAGCTACCTTTTCCCAATCCCGCCTGGCTCCATATGAGGCCGGTTCTGTAATGGTTCGGCACCAACGTTGATGACAAGCCCGTGGTCCTGGGTGACCCCAATTTTCGTGAAGCCACGCAAGGAATGGATTTGCTTCAGGATCAGTGGTAGATGTGACAGGCAAAGCTATGTCGGTCCGGAGTGGATCCTCCAAGAGTTTATCAATTACCTCATGCACTGGATCAGTATCTGAACGATGGGACTTAGTGTGCCTAATCAATGGAAGGCGTACAAATCTAGTTAACGTCCTCCAGATGTCTCGCCAATCACCCAAGTTCTCGGTGGGAAAAGCTATGCCCGTAAGAATTTTGTAGATATACTGCGAATCAATCGCGATGATCGGAACTGGGAGTGTATCGTTATGATACATCAAACAATGTTCCAGTACCTTCAGGAATCCCAATAATTCACATTTTTGGGATGAATTATCATCTGGGTCGGCTTGGAAAATTCCCTTATCATGACAAGCTTTACAGTAATACCCATAGGCTCCTTCATGTCGGGAGGTTCCGTCCGAGGCCATCCACGCTGGGGCTGAAGTTCCATACAGCGTAGGAACCTTTTCCTCATCTTCTGGGCTTGGATCAGGTACCATGTCTTCCAATCTCCAACAATGCCAATTATAATGGTGGGTTAGTACTAGCGTATTCCAGGTCTTAGACTCCCCTTGAAAATGTGGGTCGATTCTTCCCGCATCCAGCAAGGGTAACAATGTGGCACCAGGAGCGCGTAACGTCCCATGCCCCCTTGCTAACGGCTCCACCAGTTGTTCAGCTAGGAGAATCTTTCCCACAGCTCCATATCGATGTTGCGCCGCTTGAAGCGTCTTGTGGGCCGTGTATACTAACTCATCGCGGGGGTTATGCACGGCAGCCCACACGTGATTGGTGGTGAATCCAAGGGTTACGGTCAGTAACTCACCCATATCAATGGCATGGAGTTGTGTACCTTTAACTGTGGTTAGCAGGCGAAGCAGATTCTGCTGATCCTTTTCCGTCCAAGGAGTGGACTTTTGGGACTTGTCACGAATCTGTCGCTGTAATTTAGTGAGGAGTGCCAGATCACTAGGTCCAATATAATGTCGATACCAATTTAAATGACCCAAAAGCTGTTGAAAATGCCTCTTAGTGACAGGGTGGAATGTTTTTAGCAGATCGATGTTAGGACCCTAATGCGAAACTCCGTGGCGAGAGTGTATCGAGTGCCAAGGAACGTAATGTCATCTACAGGATGTAGGCTTGACTTTTCCTCGTTGATTGTCCATCCCTCACTTTGAAGGTGAGCAACTAGTTGGTTTACTACACCGGCAACTACAGAGCTATCGCGACCCATGATGGCAATATCATCCACATAACTCCAAATTTTTAATTCCTTTTCTGGGGGAAGAGAGTGCAAGGCTTGAAAATTCTTCAGGGTGTTATTCATGGCACCAGTGGCTAACGATGGAGCGTTGCGATATCCTTGCGGACAAACTGTCCACCTATACATGATGCCATCAATACACATATTCAGTATTCCCTCCAGGTCAGTTATTGGGATAGAAAAGAACATATTTTACAGATCTATTGTAACTCTGACCCACGGACTTTGTTGGAACTGTGCCATCTCAAACATACACTGTGGCAGAGTAGACGGATTAGGTTGTTGAAGTACTTGGCATCTTTTATTGTCTTCTCGATAGTCTACAACCAACCGAGCTTCATTAGGCTTCCCAGGTTTCGCCACTCCCCATCCTGATGATAGATAGGTGCTGGCTGTTACGGTCTTAATACAGCCTCGTCGCTCGAGTCGCTGCAGAAGGTTAGTAAGGGACTGTTTCAGAGAATCCTTAGTTGGGATTGGCCGATATCGCCAGGTGGAAGTGTCACGAAGCGTTGGTCGATGCCAGTCCTGCTCTGGGATAATTACGGGTAATGCCTGTAGCACTTGTTCCCTGAGGTCAAGCGTTTTTATCCCTGGGATTCCTAAAATGTTGATGCCTCCTAGAACAGCTTCTAGGGGATATCGGTGGTCCTGAACCCAAAACTTGACCTTCGTTGTGACAGCGATAGCATTAAGCCCTTGTACTTTGATCGTCTTGGTGGTCTTTTGATGAGGTATCATCGAGGTAATCACATTGGTCTGAGCTCCAGTGTCAAGAAGGAAGGATACCTGTTGTTTGTCATCCGGATCGGTAGGGTTGTAAACAGTGAGTTCAGCATATGGTCGAGAATCAGTAGGATCAGGTCTGAGTTGAGGAAGGCCGCCGGCGGAGCTGACGGCCATTACTCGTTTTTTGACGGATCCTCAAAATTAAATCCCATTGTTTCAGCCATACTGGCCTGGGCCTTGTCTCCCAAAAGTCTCAATTGAGCCTTTGTTAGTCCAGTGTGAGCGAGAAGAAATCCGAACATAGTCCTTTCCTTCAGAGTTCTTTCCTTTGAGGTTCTTTCTTTTGGGGTCCTTGGAGGCGACCCCCATGGTTCTCGCTGAGGGGTATACCCTTGACGCCTAGGCCTCAATGTTGCAGCCAGGTACGCTGAAGGTCGATCCCTTGTGTCATTAGAAGCTTCCTCACCTTGCTTCATAAGTGCCTGCAATCATGGGAGATGGCCTAAAAGACTTCCCACTGGTTGTCCTGCTATTGGGTTCAAGAAGAGTCGGAGTGTAACAGCATTCGCTCCTCCGTACACCTCCACGCAGGCATCTATAGCTTCCAAGGGCGTTGGAATTGCCCCGGGGTCCGATAGGTGACGATGAGCCCATCTCTCTTTACGCTGGACTGCTGTTAGTCCCATTGGATTTGTTCTTGGGCTCCACGAGAGATACGACACTCCAACTATAGCCAGGAGAAGTTGTTCTGCTGTAGCCTTCTTCAGGCAACCCTCATGCCAGGTGTGAAATTTGTGGGTTACCTGTCCTACCACAAGCGCCAGGAGCGGGATGGGCCAGTGGGCACTGTCCGTGACCACATTCAAATCAGTAGCGCGCCCTCCGCTCCACGTTGCTTGTCGTGTCAGGGTACTCGCTTCTTCTTTATCCAGAGTGTCGCATCCAAATTCCACTATCAGTCTTCCTAACCATATGGCCAAGGTTTCTTCCGGCCTGATTTTAGAGTCTTTGCAAAGCTCTTGAATCTCTGGTCTGGTGCGTGTATGAGAGATAGTGGTGGTACGTGTAGCACCATCTTCATCCTCAACATGCTTCGTCACAGCTATCGGGTAAGCTGCGGCAGAGAGAGGGTTAAATTCTGCGTCTGGGAGCATTGGGTACATCCCTCCTCCCATTGCCCCCTCCCTGTGGTAAAGAAGCGTGGTTGCAGGGAATGATGTCACCTCAGGGGGTGGAGTCACCAAGGGAATCCCCGCTGGGTCTTCCATAACTCTGCCCCTCCTTTCCGGGTTCCCCGGGTAGCTGCGCTTCTTTCGGCACCATTTTCTGCTAGCAGCATCATGCGGCTGGCACCGTTAATAAACGCTGCTCCGGAGCCCTTTGCTGTCCGCTCCAGCGACTCTTTACCCGCAGTATACATCTGAGCCTCCAGATTCGCGTATTCCCTCAATAGGCCTGTTACTGCACGGAACAGCACATTCATCATCTTTCCCTTTTTCCATTTAATTAGACCCCACTTCGGCTTGTGACGGTCCTTAGTTTCTAAATCCTCCCACAGCTGAACGAGGAGCTCATGGCCCCGCGACTCAGGCACCAAATCCGGACAGTTGAACCAGTCCGCGGGGGTGGGTTCCCCCCCCTCCTTCAAGTATCGGGTGCATTGGGCGAACTCCTGAGCGGGGGTCAGCTTTTCTGCCTTCCGCGCTTTCACCCCAGCTAGGGATATTTTTGATGTTTCTTCCGGGGGCCGATAGTAAACCCGGTCGCTCCCCATTATGCATCCGAACTCCCCTAGGGATAGCTTTGTTCTCCACTCTTTCACCATGGCTTCTTTTCTTTTTACGGAGAAGTAACCATCAATACTTCTTTCCTCCCCTTCTGCCGCCTGGTGGTAAGCGATATGTGCCCATAGATCGTTAGCATTCTCTACGTGGCGGTTCCCGGTGCGCCAGGGGCAGCACCCAATAAAGTTCTTCTTCATCACCATGCCCTTTGATCCCCTCGGCATGTGCCGCTGTGATCCCGATCCCATCCTTGTCGCCATGTCTCGGCTGGGCTGAACCGACTCGAGGTGATTCAGAAATTACTCATTCGTCAGGGCGGGCTGGTGAATAGAGAGGCTGACAAGGCTTAATGGTTGCAAAAAACTTTACTTACATCGTGGGTGGCTGCGACGGAAACGGTTCGGTCGTCTGGACAACAATGTGAGTTGCTCCAGCTGGCGAGGCCAATGCCAGTAAACTCGTCTGTAATCCAAGCCGGCGGGAAAAGGGTACGTCTGGGACTGCGTTCGGTGACGGGAAGAAGGACCGATAGGTGATCAGTCTATCAACCAGCTAGCCGCAAGTCGGATCTCTAAGAGGCACTCTGCAGCGTGCTCAAAGCTCTTCGACTTGGGTGGAAGTCGCGCTAGTTTTTAAACGGCCAGCAAGCCAATTACCGGCCGCCACGTGTGAATAATTTAGCACTAGCCAATTGCGGGGCACGAATTTGCATCCGAATGGCGGGAACTCTTTGCACCGTGCATTTCTGTGCTGCAAAGAGAATGCATCCTGCAAAGACAGCTGCAAAGTGGCGGGAACTCTCTCCTGCACGCAGGTTCTTTATGCAGCAAAAACCCTCACTGTGCAAGAGGCTCTCGTGTGTCAAGAAAATTCCATAGTGCCGAGGCACCAAACTCATTGGGTTATGACAGTATATAGTAGAGTTGTCCAACTTCTTAGCTGGGGACTGCATACCCCATGGCACACCAGTGGGGGCTGTGTGAATGAGGGCTACAGGTCCCCAGGCTGGATGCCATGCATGCATGTGGGCAGATGCTGCCCCACTGCACTTCACTGTGGGTGATGGTGAGTGAGTGTGCAGGTGTTCTTCCACTCTTCTGCACCATGCATACAGGGCCAGGCACCCTATTCATTGCTCCCTGTGTGGGGTAGCACCCCTCCTCACCTGCAGCTCCCTGCAGGCTCTCCCATGGCACTGTATTGCGCAGGAGCTCTAGACCACTGGCTCACCTGGCACTGCAGATTCTTCTCTGGGGCTGGATCAGGCAGCAAAAACTGAGGAAGAGGGGAGAGGCCCCAAAACCCTGGCTGCTGCTGCAGCTGGAGGCAGGTGAGAATCCAGGGGTTGCATATAGCTTGTAGCCACCAGCTGGGTAGCCCTGGCATATACAGGTTTGGAGCCCATAAGCATGCTAACTTCTGAGGACTCTTTTGAACCATGATGAATAATTACCATTTGCACTGTACTTGTGTAGCAGCATACATTCCAATACATTATTTTTAGTTGCATATAGGCTTATATGACATTTGTTTTGATGTTGAAAACATACAGCTTTGGTCTCTTAAAAGGACAGTCCTTAAATGTTAAGTGAAAATGGTATATCCATTTCTGTAAGTAGGGAAAGAATGAGGAAACACTATAAAAAATTAATTTTCTTTAACAGCATGAGTAGTAACATATGTGGTGTTTAAAAAGCTCTGCTTTTGGAAAGAGCACTTGCTTTGAAGACATGTTGGTTTTGATTTAATTCAGTTTAACATTTAAAATTGTGTTTTATCTATTTTCAGCCGTCTTTTAGAAATAGTGCTTAATGTATAATGTGGACAGTTGTGCATTGGAAAGATAAGTGATCTAAGCTAATTTTGACTGTGTATCCTGCAAGGGATTCCCTGATTCAGGTAAATCTTCTTTTGGAGTGAGAGACTTTTTTTCTGGTCCAAATCATCCCTGATAGAAGATACGGTCTGATCTCAATGCAGCTTTTCTGTGTAGCACATTAGAAGAGGAAGGAAATGCTGTTTCTGCAGTTACTTAGCTCCCTCCCTCAACTGAGCCTCTCAAACAAATTCCACTCAGTGAAATGTATTTATGCGTAAAGCCAGTAGAATCTTGTTCACATTGAATGAAAATTTCCATAATAGTGCCTATCAACTATTTTCATTTTGTTAGTGAAACAAAAGAAAAAGGGTAAGACCCAGGCCCTAGAGGGAGCCAGAGGCTGCATTTGAGCAGGAATCTGGTTAGTGAGTAGGCTGACAGTTAGTTAGCTGCAGTTTCCATTTTAGCTGGGCTGGAGAAAATAACCTTTTGTTGGCAAAGGGGCTAGTACTGATTTGATTGTGACAGGTGGTGGATATGTAGGAGCACGTTGCAGATTGTGACCATGGTAAGAGATCCAAGCAAGATGGACAGGAGAACTGAACTCCGCGTGGGTCATCTGCAGGCCAGTGTGTGATAGTCGCTTGGGCTAAGGACAGAAGTTATACACAAACTGGTTTAAGTGATCAGAAACTGAGTTAAACCTGTAACAGAACAAAAGCTCAGTGCACATAAACTAGTTTCAAAATGGCAGAAACCAGTTTAAGATAAACGTGAAACCTGGTTGAATGTAATATCAGACTCAACTGATTTGGATCAAGCCAGTTTATGGAACTTCTGTCCCAGACCCCTTCCTGGTTCAAATTAAATCAGAGTTCCCCAGCACCCTGCCATGCTGCACCATCTCTGGACAGGGGAATAGTGAGCAGGGCATGCCCAGTTCAGTGCCTGGTGGCCCAAGAGACACAGGTGATAGGGCCCGGGGCTGTGGGGCCGAGCCTGCGCCATATGTGCCACTGGGGCCTAGGGCCATCCCGGGTGTTGCTCTCCAGTGGGTAGAGGGTTCCATATTCTTTCCTTCATGGAACTTTGCTCCTGAGCCCCTTCCTCCCCCAATCGGGCCTTTGCTCCTGGGCTGCCCCAGTGGCTGAGAAGGCACAGTGGGATCGGGATCACCTACTGGCTGGGAGCGGGCTCTAGGGGATCGGGACCATGCTGAGCCATGAACAGGGGGATAAAAATAGGCAGACCCCAGCTGGGGTCCCTGCAGGCCAGGGTGGGGGTTTAAACCCCTCCCCAGTCACATTCAGCCTGTTGGGGCCTAGCTGTACCCCCTTCAGTTCAGCTTCCCTCCAGCCTGAAGGGAAGGAAGGTTGGCTCTAATGCCGCCCGCCCCCCCCCCCAACCAGCTTCAAGCCTGAGCCACTGCAGGCATGTGCCTGCATTTCTGGAATCAAAAGGGAATATCTGTTCACATGCAAATCAGTTCAATCTACACAGGTTAGATTAACCTGCAAAGATTGAATCATTTCAGGCTCCAGCTCTTTGAATGTCTGTCCCCAGTCCTGGAGTGGAGTATCCCTGGTATTAGGCCTGAGGAGCTGCTACTTTTTTATCCCTGTAGGAGATGATCCTCAGGAGGCTGAGTAAGGAACCGTTGGTTCATCTTTAGTATTTGAGAAGCTAGATAACAGCACTTTTTATTTTTTGGCAACCCTTATTCAGGAATGCTTTGTTACTTCATCAAGTGAATGTTTTGGAGGCTCCTTAGAATGGGCTTCTAATGTTTGAAGTGCTGCAACAGTTGCCAGTGAGTACACTACCCAGTATGCTACCAGACACAAGGATGGATGGGCTGCTGCACAGCTCTGCTCGCACTGGCAGCTTATAGTGGGGTTAGTTATACTGTTTTATTTGACTTCTGGGATCTGTCCTTTTTAAGAAGTGGGTATGGCTGTCTTGAAACGCAGTTTATGTGCAGAGCAAAGTGTAGTTGATTATGTCCCCAAAGAGTGGAAAACCCTGCCTATTCAAGCTCCATAAGAGTTGAAACTCAGATTTTTTTCCCCAGAAAGTAAGCCTCGTTTTCAAAGATATAAAGCTTGTGTTTATGGGAGGCATAATATGAAACTAGCTCAACTTGGCAGGTATAGCAAATTGTTCCTATTTAAAAAAAAAAAGTGTGCCAACTCCTCTAAGATGAGGTTGTATCATGTCTCAGTGTTAGACTCCCCATATACTTTGCACTTAATTGTGAGCTCTTCAAAGCTTTACAATTAAGTGCAAAGTATATGGGGATGCCTGGGACATGTGCTGGGATGCTGTCTCATTGTGTGTGTCTGTTTCGAAGCCTAGCATGCCAGGGCCCTGACCCTCATTTAAGTTCTCTAGGGAGGACTGCAAAAGGGACCCAAATTCCTTTGCTTTCTATCAGTATGCAAGAATTGGCAATCCTGTAATGGTCTCAAACTGAGGGTTAGTAGAGGACGTTAGTCACGAGACCAACCAAAAAACATTACTGATCTTTTTAAGAATCTTGTAATTTTGGAACCCAGTCTCAGTTTGTTGGTCTCAGTCTTACTTTTTGAATCCTTGATGTGCGGTATTGTGCTTTTTATGCTTTACAAAGGCTTTTATATTTTCAAATGTGATTTTTTTGTTGCTTTTTTGTTACTTTGTTTTTTAATGCTGAAAAGAAACAATTCTCATCTTGAAAACAAATGTGGAAGGTTTTAACAAAGCTAAAAATATATTGAAAAAGCCAGGTGGAATGAAAACCCTTGGAACAACCTTTAACTACAGTATAGCTATTGCTAAGTACTCTGACCATAACAGAATATGTATGTAAACAGTATCTCTTTAATTTTTTTTTACTCCCACTTGTAGCACACTTGATTTTTTAATTTTTTTTTATTCCCCCCCCCCTTATTATTATTTTTATGCATTTTCCTGTTAGCTATACGGTAGCTAACATTACCCTTCTATTAGAGAAATGGCTTATTTCATTTCATAATACTACTTAAAAAATTGTGATATAGCAGCTGTTTTGTGGCTGTACTCATTTTCCCCTTAACTTACAAATTCTCTTCAAGCTTGTGAAATTATAATGCACATAGATCAATACACTGGAGTTCTTTTGGCTGGATTGATTTCTTTCTCATGAGATTTACATTCCACTTGTTATCAAAAAACACTTTGTCCCTATGAAAATGGTGCCATTGAATGGCATTTCCATATGAAGTGAAGGGGATATCAAATGCTCGGATTAATTTGGGCTCTAAGATGGCCTGTACACTTTCAATTAATCTGCAATGCATTTGTTATGCAGAAGCATGGGAAAATGCTGATCTTTTAAGAATGACATGACTACTGTGTTGCTTTTGGCCTGATTACTGAAGCTACCTGTTGAGTACAATAATTACAGTATGTTTTCTTTGCAGAAGTAGTTTCTGCTACTTAAAACCTAATAAGGAATAGCTGACCCTTGCAGACAATACAGAGCTTTTATGTTATCTTTCCATTTTGATGAAAATGCTGTTTTGAGAAAGCTGCTGACAGTTAAGCTTTTAGGATGAAAGTAACAAAAAGGGAAAAACTTGCTTGTAGAGTTGGGTATGATTTTTAGTTTAGCTTTTGACTTGGAGAAATACATTTTGTATGTGAAATAGTAGGAACACTTTAATATCAAACAATTGCTGCTGTTTTTTTTTAAAGCTGCACTAATCACTTCTAAAATTATAAAGTAATGTTATTATTTTTGAACTGTGTTAATAAAAGGGTATTTCATGGATTTACCTTTAGCATGCTCATTCTTTTTCTATTCAGAGTAGTTATGGCATGTTTGTTTTTCATGTTTTCATTTTCTTAAATGTATTAGTCAAATTTTAGTCAATTGACACATTTTATAGCTAACCCTTAAAGAAAAGATGTTTATGTTTTCAATACATGCTGAAAATGTTTTGCTTCAAAGTTTCTTATGAAGATTGTAATAAGATTTAGTGCACAAATGTATTTCAGTTTTTGTAAATTATTGATTTTAGAACTTAACATGGATTTTGTCATGTTATGTTTGTCATGTTTTGGTTGTCATATTCTGACAAATGTGATGAATTTCCTCAAATATATGATGGTCTTTAATAGGCATAGCAATCTCAATTCATGTACTGCAAAACTGGTGAGGGCTTATGTTGAGAAGATAGACATCTTAAAGGCCACTCATGAACTAACAGGGATTCCTGAAGTGGTTATAAATTGCACAAGAACTGACTGACTTCAGAGTCCAAAAGTAGTAAAAACTCATTTATGTGCCAGAAACATTTCAAGTTGAATTTTCCAAATCCATAATTATTTCTATCATCTGAGACTTCCTTGCATCTTGGGGCTTAACATGTGCTTATCTCTGTGTCAGTCAATCTCTGTTATCTAAAGTATCACAGTTGTTTCCCACTCTCAAACTTCATTCCTGAATCTGTGCTTTTCAGAGTTTACCTTGCTGATGGTCATAATGGTAGCTGTGCATAGCTGTTCTCTTTCATATCATATAATGCAATTAGTTTCAAAGAGCTACATTTCTCAGTTGCTCAAAGGGGACTAATTTAAGTTGCTTTAGTCTGAAGCAAATATTAAGAGCAGGAAAAAGTCCTTAATGTCTGAAGAAGGTATGCATCTAGAAATGGGGTTGTGCCATCTCATTTGTTCTCTCATAGGTTAAGTTAAAAAACGAATCTCACACAATACAAGGTGTTTTTATGGCCAGTAAGTAAAGGTAAGCCTGAAGATTATTTGGGGGTTTGCAGCACTAAAGGAGGTAGAACTTACTGAAGCATGCCTAGCACAACACTATGAAAATTAAATTGCATTCTACAGAGGGCAGGTGTGGAGAAGATGCGGCACGGTTTACTCCAGTGCTTCCTAACATGGTCTGGAGGTGCAGATTTGCCCTTAGAATTTCTATATCTACATTCTACCGAAGCACCTGATAGTCTTTCCATGGGCAAATTTATTGCCTTAAAGTGTTCTTTTGAAAATTGTTTTGCTACATTCTAGATCATAAAATGTGGGACCATGTTCTAACTTGATTCCTTTGGAAATACTCATTTCTTTTTTTACAGAGGATACCATACAAAGAACAGTGGTTCAACTTTCCATATTAGTTGAGGCTGAAAGATCAAAGCAATGAACAGAGAAGTGATTCTCAACCAGGGTCCCACTGTACCCTGAGATGTTATGAGATCCTGTCAAGGGTTCCACAGAGTACCACACAACATTAGCACTGTTTGCTATGCAAACATGACTCACAAAATTAACCCAGGAATTTTTAATAAGAATCCATAGTGTTAAAAACATTCTGCTCTTGCCACAGAAAAATTGCTCTTATTGTTCCATAGTCAAAATTAGAGTGAAAATTAAGAGCTGGCATTTTCTCAGGAGTGTTTTGAGTCTAATGAGGTTGAAGATCACTGGAATAGAGAATAGAACTGTTTTGTTTTTGGGGGGGGGGGGGGGTTTCCTTTGTTTAAGAGCGAAGCTTTTTTTCATTTCTGCTAGATTGATCATTTTAGCATCTTATTTACTTACCAGATACTTTCGAAATCAGAACTATGTAATGTATTGACCTGCAGACTCATTGGTTTGTATTTTTCTGTGGTAGATTACTTCTATGCTAAATTTTTGTCACCCTGTGATGCAGAAAGTGTGAACAGGCTGTTGCTTGTCAGGTGCAGTCACATCTGAATGTGATGGAATTTCTGGACCCTGTTCAGTCTGGTTTTCATCCTGGATACAGCATAGAGACTCAGTGACCTCAGTTGACTATCTGCTTGGAGATCAATAGGGGACATTGTCCCCTGCTGATCTTACTAGATCTTCCAGCCGCCTTTCATACAGGTGATCATGAGGTGCTGATAAAGCATTCACATGTCCTCCTGGTGGGCATTTGTGAGACACTAAATTGGTTTTGCTCTTTCCTAGCAGGTGATAGTTAGGGGCATGTGCCTATTACCTTGAGATCTTTCCTTTGACTTCCCCTGCAGAGGTGCATCTTGTCATCCCATTCATGTTTTTATGAGGCTGCTGAATGAGATCATGTGAAGCTTTGGAGTGAGGGGGCGTCAGTATGCTGCTGAAACCCAGCTTTACCTCTTTTTCAGCTGACCTGGGCCTTGTAATTTCTTATGTTTTCCCAATGCCAGGATGCATTTTGGGGATTGTATGCAAGTAAACCAAGTCAAGCTGAATCCAAATAGGACAGAGGTGATGGAGGTGGTAGGCTGACTGTTTGACCTGTGGGTGATTGAGGCTTCTCTCTTTGAGGTTCAGGTTCCTGTTGCCACTCAAGTTTGCCACTCAGGGGGCTGGGGGGTGCTCCTGGATTCTCTGCTGCGTTTGGATTTTCAGGTAGTGGCAGTAGCTATGAGTGCCTTTCACCAATGTCATCTTAGTTTCATAGTTTCTAGGGTCGGAAGGGACCTGAACAGATCATTAAGTCCGACTCCCTGCCCTGGGCGGGGATGAGTGCTGGTATCATAATACCCCAGCCAGATATCTAGCCAACCTCCTCTTGAAGACCCCCAAGGTAGGGTAGAGCACCACCTCCCTTGGGAGCCCATTCCAGAGCCTAGCAGCCCTAACCGTAAAGTAATGCCTCCTCATATAAAGCCTGAACCTACTGTCAATCAATTTGTGGCTGTTATTCCTTGTTATCCCAGGTGGTGCCCAGGGGAACAGAGCTTCACCTATTTTCCGCTGGTCCCCCCCAGTGAGTTTATAGATGGCCACCAGATTCCCTCTCAGTCTTCTCCTGTGGAGGCTGAATAGATTCAGGCCCTTTAGTCTATCTTTGTTGGGCCTGGCCTGCTGCCCTCTGACCATGCAAGTGGCCCTCCTCTGGACCCTCAAGTTTAGCCACATCCTTCTTGAAGTGTGGTGCCCAGAACTGAATGCAGTACTCCAACTGTGGCCTGACCAGTGCTGCATAGAGGGGAAGGATCACCTCCCTGGACTTGCTTGTGATGCATCTATAGATGCACAACAAGGTGCGGTTAGCCTTACTGACCGCTTCCTCACATGGGCGGCTCATGTCTGTTCTGAAATCAACAATGACCCCAAGATCCCTTTCAGCCACTGTGTTCCCCAGCTTATAGGTATGTTGCAGGTTCCTTTCCCCTAGGTGCAGCACCTTGCACTTGTCTGCGTTGAATTCCATCTGGTGAGAAAGCGGCCGCACTTTCTTTCAGATTTGGATCCAGCCACTGCCATGCATGCCTTCATAACCTTGAGGCTAGACTACTGCAGTGTGTTCTACATAAGGCTGCCTTTGACTGACTGGAAGCCACAGCTGGTTCTAAATGTGGCAGCCTGCCTTCTATCAGGGGTGAATCTCCAGGACAACATAAATCAAGTGTTTCAGAGTCTGCAGTGGCTCCTGATAGTTTTCTGACCACAATTTAAGATACTGGTTTTGACCTATTAAGGCTCTTATGCCCTATCACAATTCCTAAGGTCAGCCTAGAGCGACCTCTTGCAAATTACCATCAAAGTACCAAGTTTGCTTTGTGTAGATTTGTGGGAGGCTGTTCTCAGCAGTTTCTTCTCAACTCTGGAACTCCCTCCCCCTTGAGACCTGCCAAAGCCTGACCCTGGATGTCTTCTGGAAGCACAGCAAGACCTTCTTATTTAGGCAAGCATTTATCCAGCAAGACTAGGCTGAGATGCATTCATTTTGATATTCTACTTGCTTTTACACAATATTTTGTTCCCATTTGTTCTCCTGTTTTAAAAGTTTTTATTCTTACTGCAAGCTGCTCTGAGCCTTTGTGGGAAAGGGCAGCATATAAATCTAAATAAATAAAAATCTGAGCTAGGGTAATATTAGTGTGGTGCAAAGTGTGCAGTTACATGGTGCTCAGAGCTCCTCAGGAGCCCCCATTGCACAAGTAACTTTGAAACTGACCAGCAATGGCCAGGTTCATGGCAGCTATTAGTAGTATGGTAGGTAAACTTGATATAGAGCTTTTGCTTGGGGCACCCAAAATATAAACCCTGGGTCTGAGAGGAATCTTAAATCACTGAGACTTGGTATTCTAACCCATGTTCATGTAAAACTGGCCATATTAACAGTTTTCATTACCAATTAAGTCATTTGCAAGTTAAAGATCATTTGCAAATTAATAACCTTTAGGTCATTTGCAAACTGCTCTGCCCCCATGATGGGAAGCAGTAGTAATATTCAGCATCATTTTGCTTGTTTTTGGATGCATTGATACACAAGTATTTGGAACTATTTTTAGCATAACTTTCTCTTTGAATTCTTGTTTAACATTCTTATATGGCACTTTTACTACTGTATACAAATAGAATTCACAAGCAAAGGTCTTGGTTAAATGTGGAATATATCTGAGTTACTCAACAGTAAAACAACACTTGAAAGCAAAAACATAATACCCCAAAAATTCAAAATTAAGGTTATATTTTGGAAAATATTTAGTGCGTCAAGAAATGAACAGATAAGGGTACACCCAAAAAACCTGAAGTAGGGTAGATATGCAATGTCTTCCAAAAATTAATGAAATCTAGAACCAAAACATTAAAATATTGTGCTAATTTAGTTGATGAATATTGTCATTGCAGGGTAGAAGAAAAATTGTTTGACTTATTCTGCATGTTTTATTACCTGATACTACATGCCTGTACTAAATATTGAATCAAAACTTTGTTAATGAGTTGAATAGAATCCAAGATTTTCAAACCTGTGATCCTAACTCTGTTTCATCACTTAACTTATGGTTTTCAGTTATCTAATCGATGGCCAAAACACCTAGAGTAGGTTTTTAAATATTAAAATGTTTTTTGTACTTTACAGTTGCTGTGACTGGCTCCTAAACATATGCCGAAGAAAGAAAGAACTAAAAGCTCGCACAGTGTGGCTTGGGTGTCCAGAAAAGTGTGAAGAAAAATATCCAAGAAATGCCATAAAAAATCAAAAGTATAACATCTTTACATTTATACCTGGGGTAAGGGTACTACATTTTTCTTGAAGGTGGGATGAGTTTATGCCCCTCAGTTTCATTTGTCAACTGTTACAGATTATTTCTGGAAAATATAGTATTCTATGCCCTGTGCTTCCTGTCTTGATTTTTCCCATGTTTCTTGTTTGAAGGTATTTATTACATGCGAGTAAGATGGTTTGTTTCTAAGTCACTGTTTTCAAAGTTGCAAGATTAGAGAAATGGAACTTGCATGTAATTCATGTAAGTAGAATTCTGTACAGCCCCTGGGGATTCAGGTGTAGATGTTCTTTTGGTTTCTTTATTCTTTGTTAGAAGTTGTAATTAGCTATTTATAGCATCACAAAGGGTTGACTTTAAATGAGGAGTAAATTGTTACATTCATGTTCTTATGCAGCTGTCTTTAACAATAAAAAGTAAAAGAAAATACAGTCCGTAGTACAGTCAGTATAAGTAGAATTGTTTTTGAATAGAAAGTTTTGCACAAAGAGTTGGCAGCTCATAAAGTTTTTATGAAATGTGTTAAGTCCTAGGTTATAATTTAATGCACCAGATCTTCAGATGGGTTTTCTTTATGATTTGAGTGGTGCAGAATTACAAAATGTAATTTTAAGACACAGGCACAACTTGTTTTTATAGACTAAAATCCTTGCCATTTTGTTTAAATTAAAAGTCATATTATGGTACTTCCTGCTATTTTGGGGTTGATTTCCTTATTTTTTGCCTTCAATGTTCAGTTTTTGCAAATATTACAGATTAACTTTACAAATATTTTGGATAGATGAAATATGGTTCCTCTGTCCCCCTTAAACTATGTTTTACTGAAAAGAGTTTCATCTGCTAAAATAAAAGGAATATTGGTATTATATAGCATACATTTTTCTGAACTTTGGACTTTTTTTTTCTTAATACCATTTTTAGGCATACTGTGATCTTTTAATAACAGAACATTTTGTAGCTTTCAATACAGAGATGCTTTGTTCTTTAAAATTTAATTTTAAATAATCTTTCCAATTAATACTGAGTATTGATTCAACCCCTCTCATCTCATTCATCCAAAGTCTGGCAAATACTTGCTCCCTTATAAACCTCTTTATTAAAACTCACAAAAATTAATGGTTCCATAATTAAGACTGATCTTTTGTCCAGGTAAAAAAATGTCAACTGTCTCGGGCAGATAAATATTCGCATCTTTATTGAACCAAGTAAATGTTTTTTCCTTTAGTCTAAATTATTAAATACACTCAAATTGCTTAAGCAGTGTACATTTTCCTAAAGGTCACAGAATTCATTAAGTATACAGTAAGCCATTGATTGTTGTGGTTAAAAATCTACGGTATATATTACTATGACTAGGGCAGAGTCATGATGCTAGTAAAGATCAGCTATAGTTTGCAATTACCTGTTGAGAAAAAAAGAGAGAGCAAGCATGTTCATGTTCTTTTCCTAAAAAGATGTAGTACTTTGCAAGTGATTAATTGTACAGTTAGAATCCTGTTTTATATTTTGGAAATGCACCAATTGTTGAACTGTCTCTCAACTGGGACTTGGAATAAACCAGTCATAGGTAGGAAAATATGGATCACCTTGCTGAGATTAGTTTGTGAAATATCTGAAAACTAAAATGTTTAAATTAAGTATGTCATTGTTGAACATAAACATCACTCCAGCTTAGCTGTTTAACAGTAACAGATACATTTACAATAGGGTACAGTACGCTACATTTTTTGTCTCTGTAAGGGAAAACAGTTAAGGGTTCATGTATGTCAAACAGGGAGTCTAGGGTGTGGGCTGTATGCTGTGCCCCAGATTGTTGCTGCCCTGTGCTGCCTGCAGTGCCGAGTCTAGTCCACACATCACATCCAGCATAGGCCCTGTGTGCTACAGAAAGGCACGTGGGCTGGACGCAGCACAGTGGGCAAGGCACAGGGGGTCAGTTCTAGTTCAGCCTCTAGACTAGCCCAGCAAACCTCATCTGGCCCAAGACTGGATAAGTTTGACACCCCTGATATAAAAGGTTCTTTTGAGAAAACATTATATAACAGAAGTAGGCAGTTATTTGGTGTGGAGAGTCAGGGAGTCTTGGCAAATTGTTGTGGATCAGGTCCGCACGTTTCCCCTGCCCCCCCTGTCACCTTGCAACAGCTTACCAGAACTCCCTAAATGGCTATGTCCCAGGGTTGGGACCTGGCCTCATCCTGTCACCACCTGGTGATTGCAGCCCCAGGGTCTCCATGGAGACCACCCTGGGGACCCCCACAGGTAGAGCATGCTTGGCCAGGCAAATAGGATGGGGCCACGGGTGGGAGGGAAGTGGTGTCTGGGAGCAGGATGGGCGGGTGGGTGGATCAAGGCCAGGATTGCGGGGCAGTGACCTCTGTGGGGCAGTGACACCCGCGTGGATCCTGGGTCTGTCTCCATGGAGACCCTGCCTGCTCTGTCTGGCACCCCCAGTGATGGTTGCAGGGTAGACGGGCTGGACCTTGGCAGCCGGAAAGAGCCGCTGCCACTGGGGTCTATGGGGAAGTGGAGTATAGCCACCACGCTGCCTTAGCCTGCTGCACACCTAGGCGCGGCAGGACTGGTCGCACATGCCATAGCCCAGGCTGTCCCCCATGCCTGGGCCAGGTGAGGCTGAGGGACCCGCTGTGGGCCACATAAAATTCCTTGGTGGGCCGCATCCAACCTGTGGGCCATACTTTGCCTACCCCTGTAATAGATGATATATGTTCCTAATAAAGATGAAAGGTTGTGGACCTACATGTTAGAATTTCAAAAACTCACTTAATAGTGTTCATATTACAGGATTTAAACAAAGCATCACTTTCAGAATGTACTTCATTTTCTTATGCAGTAACCGTGAAGCTAGATAGTTAAGTAAAAGTATCCTTTTGAAATTTTTTTTTACTTGAGTTATTCTTTTATGCAGTCTTGTTTTCATGTATTTAGTCTTTCTTTTACCTATGAAGATATTTGCATGAAGAAAGGTTAACAAAAAAAAGATTTGAAGTGGGGAAATAGGTGGCTGTATATTATTTCTATGTTTCCTCATTACTACTTCACCCAATTAACTACCACAGATGAAAAGTAACCATTTCCCCCTGTCACTAAAAATTCCATTAGAATTTTATGGGGAGTGCATCCCAAAAACTATACAGCTGGTCCCCAAATTAGTAGTCAATAAAAAGAGAATTCAATGGAATAATGAGTTATGAGATGCATGTCGCCCTCTTCAAAGACACTTGCTCAGACCACTTATTTAATATTCTCAAAGTACAAGAACCCTGCGAAGCAATTACCCAATATGAAGCAGTTATTCAACAGTTGGAAAATGCCCTCACAAAAAAGAGTAGCTTTTCTGGGAATAAATGCTGTAGGGACCTCAAACCATGGTTTGACAGGACTGTTCTCCATCTAAAGATGATATAACAGATGCCTTGGAGGAATACAAGTCTAAAAATGACTGCCTTACCTTTCAAAGGATCTAGAAGATTAAAACAGACTGCAAAACAAATGATCGATAAGGAAAAATAAAACCTATCAAATGAAGCTGTGGGAGGAACTAGTAGCTACAGGAAAAAATTATAATCAAAATTTTTGGCAAATTACAGCCAAAGCGACAAAAAAAATTAACGTAATTTCTGATGGTTATATCCCTAAAGATATACAGGTCATGTTTTTTAACAACTTATCTGCAGATCGTAAATGAAGGAAATTTTATCTGTAAAGCTACAAGTAGATAATTATCATCTTATCTCTGAACCTTATGTAAGATCATATATATACTTACTGAGAAATGGAAAGGCCTCTGACCTTGATTTTTCTCCCCTCACAAATATCTTCAAGGAATTCATTGACCAATGGTGCCCAATTCTGACCAAAATTTTAAATATACTTATTTTAGAAGACTTTTATCCCAAGTATTAGAATGAAAATATAATAGTCCCAATTTAAAAAAAAATGGTTACAAGAGAGATGCCACATCTTAGCACCCCATTAGTTTTATGTATATTCCTGCCAAAATACTTGAGAGACATTTACTTTTTCACCTTTGGACATTCTCTCTGAAAATAATATTTTAGGAGAAGAACAGGGTGATTTTAGAGAAAGATACGCATGAACCATTCCATTACTTGGCGTTGTGTTATCTGGGGTCTAAATATATTTTAAAAGCAAAATCATCCGTATGATCTCAGGGAACCTAGACAGATTAAATTATGGAAGAAACTGCTAATAACACCAGTAGATAAAACTCTTACTATTAATCATCACTTACTATTCAAATATGTCATCAAGACTGTGTTATGGGACCGGTGGTGCCTTATCCAATAGTTTCCCAACTAAGGAGGTTTACTTGCTCTGTTTTTCAACTTATTCTTGAATTATTTAAAACAGGTTCTAACAGGGAATCAATTCCATGCTCCCATGATTTTAAATGACTATATCTCTCTTGCTTTATGCAGATGATGCATTAATTCTGTTGCAATCCCAAATAGGTCTTCAAAGATTATTAGATGCCTTTTAACAATATTGCAGCTCAAATAGCATAAAAATCAATACAGCTAAAAACAAAGTAATGGTCTTTCAAAATGAAAGAAGGAAATGGGATTGGTTTTTATAGGGAAAAGAAATCAGAGGTGGTGTCTTCCTTTAAAGACCTTGGAATATATTTTAGCAAAAGTTTGAGCTGGAATAAGGATATTTAAAAGGTACATATTAGAGCAAAACAATCTCTGGGTGGAGTTTTACCCTTCTACAGTAAGATGGGCAAAACAGCAGTTCTGAAAGCACTAAAGGTCTGTAGGTCCAAGGTACAATCCATTTTATTGTACAGAGCAGAACTCTGGGGTGTTGACCCTATGGTCCACGTGAAAATTGAAAGTTTTCTAATTACTTTTAAGGTGGTTTTTATCTTTACCTAATTCTATGACAGGAGGGTTCATGCACTCTGAATCTGGACTGATAAATGTGAGCTCTTTAACCCAATTAAGAACCCTAAATTACTGGATGAAAGTTAGATATTTTACATCTACTGAATACTCCAGGATGTGCATGTTAGAAGCCTCTCCTCTGCCAAATAAACCCTGGTTTGGATGGCTAAAGAACATCTGTACCCTCCAGATAAACGTCCTGGGAAGTATTCTCAGAGCAATGGAACAAATATTTCCCCTGCATTTAAAACAAGACATAGATTTAAGAATTAAGGATGCCAGCATGAAGACAGATATACTAGCACTGAGACTGTTTCAAACTTCCCCTTTTTTAAGTTTAATAAAACACTTTTTTGGCCCAGCAAGCAGTCTGGTACAAAATTTCAAACAATGAGAGGCCATCATTAGATTGAGATTCATGGTAATGTAATCTGCAGCTGTCATGGGGAGATGGTGTCCGATTCCCTATTCGGATAGAATATGCTCTTATGGGAAGAATGAGATTGATGACTTAAATAATTATTTGTGGTCTTGCTTGCTCTTTGAAGAAAGAAGAGGGAAATGGAGCTTTCCATTAGTGGGAAACACAAAATACTGGGCTAATGATGAAAAACTAATGTGGATTCTAACACTTCAGAGCCTGTCTTCCACTCCTTAGGTGTATTTGCACAACTTGCACAAAGAATAAAAACCAACATCAAAAAGTTTTCCCGTTCTGTTTTATTGTTCGTTGCTCCATTTTACCTCTTTTTTTACATCATTATATACATCATGTTCTTTATTAATTGTGTAAACTAGTAGAATGGATAATCTTATTATATGTTTTTAGTAAAATTATGATTTATATAAATGTTATTCAGTATACGTGCATGTGTGTGTTTCATTGTATTATACTGTTTTGGTGAAAACTGTAAATCAACAACTACTACTACTACCACCACTACTACCACCCCAGGAGTTTTATGCTTCTTGGGACATATTTTATTCCATCCAGGACCATGATATGCTTTCTTCATTAGAAGGACATGCCATAGAAAACGTACTATATTGCCACTCAGGGTGTTTTTATACATGCTTTTACATATGCCTAAACTTAATGTGCATTAACATAATGCGCATTAAGGTGATTTAGTTGCACATCTACATGTGCATGTGCTAAGACACATTAATGTGGGTGTGTGGACAGACTTGGGACAAAAGTTAGTCCCAAGTCAGTGGAGACGCACTGCATTAATGTGCATTAGTGCATCTACATGTTCACTAATGTGACTTAGCTATTTGCACATAAATTTGATACCTGCTTTATGCAAGTATCAAATTTAGGCTTGAATAGCCTAAAATCACCATTTTAAGGTGCATTAAGGACACACACGTGTAGACACGTGCCCTTAATGCCCCTTAAATTGGGCTAATTTGTATTAAATGTGCATGTGTAGACACATGCCCAGGAAGTCATCACCTGTGAATCTATGGCAACACTTTAGCAATTTCATGCTGCTAGAGTAATACAGTAGTTATTGTTTTCCCAGAATCTGGCTGTTTGTATAAAAATACTATTGACACTGTCCTTGTACAAACCTGCTGTTTGTTTGCTGTTTGTCCTTCATCTTTATATTTTATATATAGCTGATTGGGAATTGTCCTTTAAGTGAGTTTCTGAAAAATCAGGATTTTCTGTGAGCAGAGGTATGTCTCCCTCCTTCCCCCCCCCCCCCTTCCAATTATTTTGAACTTCTCAACAGAAAAAAATGTAAGAAGGTAGCTCCCACAATGCAGTGCAACATAGGTAACATGCCACTATAGGGAGATATGGTTTGATTCTAAACTGGCTTGAAGCAGAAGATTTTGATATGTGCATGTTTCAATACTTCCCTCAAAATTCAAAATGGACTTTTTCAGTGTGGAAAAAGAAATATATAGACTTTTCATCTCAATCAGATGAAACCAAATATCTACATACCAGAATTTCCTATGAAATAGACATTCTGGGGGTTTTTGTGGGGTTTTTTTTTTTCAAAGATCTAAGATTTATATAAATCTCCTGTTACACTGAAGATTTTCCTACAGCATTAACTTAATGACATGGTAGGAATCCATTTTGAAATGCCATATTGATGTTATTGAAGCCATATTTTCCTAAAAATGAGGATTTTAACATGCTTGTTAATTGTATTAACTGAAATTGATTTGCTATTCAGTCTGTTCTGTAAATCTTATCTTCATTTTGTCGTGCATTGAGGTGTAACCCACATTGTAAGATCTGAATCATAGGGTGTCCTGTAATAGTGTAGCTCTCTGATCCACTAGTATCCGCGTTCAGTTTTGAAGTACCTGGTTCAGTGTTCACCCAGGTAGAAAAGACTCAAGCTTTTAGACTCATGTTCCTGCTGGCCAGGGATAACCCACTGTACTGATATGCTGAAGAAATATGCTTTCTGGTTTTTTTTTTTAAAAAGATACTGTACTCAAATTGGCAGGTTTTGAAAAATAAAGCAATTCAACTGTGTATGGAGAAAATAATCCCAGGTTTTATTTTTCAAAACCTCTTTTTGGTAATCTAAGACACTAAGTATATCTAATTATCTAGAAAATTACTTTTAGTTGTTATGGAGGCACCCGGTCCAGTTTATAGCTGCAGTGGACTTAAGGTTTGTACTTAATGCAAGGTTTTAATTTTTTTGTTACTTATGGGGAAAAATACAATGTACAATTTCCCAAATATTTTGTCTTTTAGACTTCAGATTTCTTTTTTCCAGGCCTTAATTTGATTTCAATTTAATTATAAAATGATTCCATCAAGGGATTTAGTACTGTGGATCAAACTCTTTTGGTCCTGAATTATCTTTAAAATAATATAACATGAAATCTTCCATAATTAACTTTCCTTTTAGCTGTACTTCAGCATTTTGTTTTTGTTTACCTGCTGTTCTCTCTCTGCTTGTCCTGTCTGCACAGAGATCTATCAGTATTGAAAGCAGATTGCCTTCACTCCTTTTGGGAACAATGGGAAATTGTGCCACTCTGAAAGAGGGTATCTAAAATGATGGCTGTCTGTCACAGTTGTCTGTTGAAAATGATACAGATGATATCCATTTTAAAACAGGGCTGTTCTCTAGAGAGTTCTCTGAACTAGCATATTCTTCAACCTCTTTTGGAGAGAGAAACTTCAAGGTCATCACAGAGAAGTTTTTAATGGGTGTGTGTGTAGGTGGGGAGAACAGAAGTTAATTGGAAACTGGTATAAATTCTGGCTGTTCTGCACTTCACTGGTGGTATAAATATAGAAATAACTGGCTTGTATGGTACTGCTACCCTAATGAAAAGTTGTTGTCTTTCAAAGTTGATGCTAAGTATTTTCCAATCATTATACATATTCCACATAGCTCTTCTTCTGTGTTCCTTGAATAGTATTTCTAATGACATTTTAATTAAACACGGATATTACCAGACCGTTCTTAAAGTTGAGAACACTAATCTGTAATTTTAACGAAAATTGTATTTTAACTTTTCAAAAATAAAACATTAACAACTCAGGAAGCTCAAATGTATGCTTTAGACTTAAAGTCTGAGCTAAGGCATAGATATGCACCTATATGGCACCCCAAAAACTTAAATATGTTTTGTTTTGACAGTGTGAGGAAAAATAAAACCGATTTAATTTAATTTAGGATACAGATGTAAAGACAGTGCTGGTATGAGGCGGGTGGGTAGTTTTGAATTCCACAGCAAATTATACCTTCTATACCCCAGTTTAGGTAGCTTCAGGCTTATCTGCACATATCAGTTTAAACAAAGTACCTCTCGAAAATTCTGTAAGTCTTCCTTACTATTGTTGCTGCTTTTGAAATGGAGAGAAGTGTTCATGTTAAATGAATGTTAAATGATGCACGCATAAGTTTTTTGTCTTTTTTCTAAAAGTGATAACATTGTAATAATGTATTATGGAGTTCAATGAAGTTATACTTTTGTGCAAAATAATGCTTATATGTACATTCACAAAATAAATTTTGAAGGAATTTTTCTTTTTTTTCTGTTTTTATTTTAGGTTTTATATGAGCAGTTCAAGTTTTTCTTGAACCTCTATTTTCTCGTCGTGTCGTGCTCACAGTTTGTACCAGCATTGAAAATAGGCTACCTGTACACCTACTGGGCTCCTCTGGTAAACAGAAAAATGATGAAAAGCAGTTGATGTTAAAAATCTGGTTTTTATTTTAGAAAACACATATGCATAATCCATGCAAAAGTTTTCCAGCTGAGTGTTGTAAAATTGTTTTTTCATACCCATCCTCCAATGTGGAAAAGAACATAATTTGATTTTAAAAGTAGGCTTCACACAGTTTCTAGCCCACTGAAACTCTGCAACTCCTAGTTTAAACTTCCTAATCTACCATCTGTTTGAAAGGAAGTGCTATTGACTTAGCTACTAAAATATAAAACAGGAACATCAGTTTTGTTTACAAAATAACCTTCTCTACTTAAATGATTTTGTGCTTTAAATTCATCCATTCCTTCTGTTTTTTTCTCTTCCATGGCAACTGAAGGCAAACTTTATTTTCAGTGTAGAGCCTGGACTCAGGGCTGCCTCCCAGGAATAATTATTTAGAGTTCTCTGCCACCAGATTTTAGAGACTAAAATTTGGGTTTCTGTTTGTAGCAGGACCTATGATGATGATAATAATAATGTATAAGAAATTAAATTGATCAGGTTGCAAAAGAAGTAGGCTCACAATATACATGTGGGCAAAATCTCACATGGAGATGATAAAAAAAAAAAACAAAACACTGTAAGGAATTTCCATTCTTAAACCAGCCATTTTTAGTTAGTACCCACCAGTCAGTACTAGGTAGGGAAATTAAGGGATTACAATCCCTTTCTGTCAAGATTCATAGATGTTAGGGTCGGAAGGGACCTCAATAGATCATCGAGTCCGACCCCCTGCATAGGCAGGAAAGTGTGCTGGGTCTAGATGACCCCAGCTAGATGCCTATCTAACCTCCTCTTGAAGACCCCCAGGGTAGGGGAGAGCACCACCTCCCTTGGGAGCCCGTTCCAGACCTTGGCCACTCTAACTGTGAAGAAGTTCTTCCTAATGTCCAGTCTAAATCTGCTGTCTGCTAGCTTGTGGCCATTATTTCTTGTAACCCCCCGGGGGCGCCTTGTTGAATAAAACCTCACCAATTCCCTTCTGTGCCCCCGTGATGAACTTATAGGCAGCCACAAGGTCGCCTCTCAACCTTCTCTTGCGGAGGCTAAAAAGGTCCAGGTTCTCTAGTCTCTCCTTATAGGGCTGCAAGCCCTTAACCATACGAGTGGCCCTTTTCTGGACCCCCTCCAGGTTATCCGCATCCCTCTTGAAGTGCGGCGCCCAGAATTGCACACAGTACTCCAACTGCAGTCTGACCAGCGCCAGATAGAGGGGAAGTATCACCTCCTTGGATCTGTTTGTCATGCATCTGCTGATGCACGATAAAGTGCCATTGGCTTTTCTGATGGCTTCGTCACACTGCCAACTCATGTTCATCTTGGAGTCCACTAGGACTCCAAGGTCCCTTTCCACTTCCGTGCCAAGGAGGGCTTTGTGTGTCTTCTCCCTTTTTCCAGCCTTTGGAGAGTTCCACAGGAGTTTATAAAAGTGGTTCCTTTTTTTTTCTTGGTGCTGAAGTTCTTAGCCTAATGTCTGCAGGGTTATTATATGTGTTATTTGACCATAATAATAGAAATTTTGTCCCCAGGTGTCAGTAAAGAAGGGAACTACTCAAGGGACTTTTTTAAAGAGAGAGCATAATATTTTGGCCTTGTAAATCAAGTGATCTTCCATTGCTTTCAGTAGAAAATTGTTAGGGCTTCTTCAGGAGTCTGTCATCAAAGATCCTTTAACGATAATGCAGATCCTCTGAAGTTGAGGGTTGGTTTAAGGTGCAGGAGGCTGCCATCTGCATTTCTCAAAATTAATGTGCAGGTTAGGGAATCTGTATCTATAAGGAGGAAAACAAATCTGTTTGTTAACTTGAGAAAGATCCCTAATACATCTTCATCTGATTTATAAGGAAGTGACCAAGGTGGGTTACTTCTTTCTTGGTGTTCAGATTCATACAATTCATGTACAGTCAAAGGACTTCATCACCCTGCTAAGAGAAGAGAATGCTATAGTCTCTTTATAGGATGCAGTCATCCCATCTGAAGATGTATTCCTTAGACTAGAGATTGATAATCATTCATGTAAAATGTTGATGCTGCTCTAAATCCTGAAAGTATTGATTACAGACCACCGTGAGGCCATTTCAAAACCCCTACATGGAAAATGTAGTGCAAAACCAGTATGTCAGTTCTTGAACTAGTAGATGAAGTATAAAGTCCATTACAAGCTAGTAAGCAATCTTAAGCACTTCTCAGAAACACAGCCTTGGTCATGTTCTGTGCAGAAACTTCCATTCTGCCTCTTGAGTTTTAATGGTGATGAAAAGATCAGAGTCAGTTGATTCAGCAGGAAGGGAGGTTGGTCTGGTCAACCTTTCAGAGCATTACAAGACAAAAAGAAAATATGCCAGTTAATCTGTGCCTATCCAGGTCCAGTTAGGAAACCTGAAGTCGCTATGCGAAGAGGTGATGCCTTAGAAGCAAGATGTGCTGATTCCTTTATGCCCCCTTCCTTCCTCAAAACCATTGAGGTGAAGATGGTGAAGAACGTTTTAGAGAAATAGGCTACAGTGGTCTCCTTTTCATTAACTCTCTGGTTCTGAGACCTAATTCAGATATAAAAGAAACTTTTCCCAAGTTAGAAATACACAAAGGATATCCTGTATCAAGATCCAGTGCTGCTAAAGTTATCAGCTGGAAAGCTATAAGAAGAAAGTACAGTCATTCAGGTATTTTGGGGATGCAAAACCCTTCAGAGATACTCGAGAATGAAATCCATAATCATTTTAATGACATCCTGCAGTTGATGGTACAAGCTATGCATCAGAGCAAAATCAGTTGAGCAACATTCTCAAGTTTCTGTGAAGTGCTCTGACCTTGGATCCCACCACTAGCATTTTGGAAAGATGACAGGTCAGAGATTGCAAATATTGCACCATGAGAAATCAAAAAACCTCTAATCAATATCACAGAAGTTTTTGAAGGATTAAGCCTCTCCCCAGTCCTCCAGTAATATGTTTGTTTCTGCCATACTGTTGAACTGTGCATTAAGTCAGAAATCACCTTTCTTGCTTTTATGCTTGGCATGAGCCCCTCTTGTTTCAGTGAAAGTATCTGGCTCACATGTTACTGCCTCAAGTCGGAGGGATATTGTAGTTTGGCATGGTTTCTATGTTATCAGGGCCTCTTAGTTCTTCAAACTGACTTAGACTTCTTTCTTAAGATCACTAAAATCTTCTTTATAAGAAGAAGGGTTATTGTTATCATCCTGTCTGAATCCAACCAGGCTAAGAAGGTAAAAGTCCTAAATGTGATAAAAAGTGTTTGTTTTTTTTAAATATATATAAATACCAAGAGAATTTAAGCCTCTGGTACAACTCTTTCTCTGTACATTATTCTTTGTTGTGGGCTATAAGCTACTGTGTGGTGGTCCATCCTTATGTCAAAGCACTCTAGAATCGATACATCCTCTCAAATTGTATTGTTTTGGTAAATGAGTATTAAAGAATGTAACACTTTCTGAAGTGGCTTTCCCATTTCTACACGGCTCAACTGAACCTTTCTTTCAAGGTGTTTAATTCCTTTTTATATGAAAACAGTCCTTTACAGAGGGCCTATGTGAGAAAAAAGGTCCTGTGAATAGTCTTTCTAGAATCCTTCGCATCAGTCTGATTTCTTTTGGAGCATTATGCTCTGTTCAGAGTTCTGTACATTCTTTTCCTCCTTGTTAAGTAAATTTAAGTAGTAGTGTTCATCCAAGAAATCATTAAATCTCTCTTTGCTTGCACTGCAGGTAGCCTTAGGCTGCTTACATACATGAAAAACAAAACAAAACAGCATTTTACTTTAGGTTCCGTGTGCCCCCACACCGAGCACAGCACATGCCCAGAAGAGGCATTGCTTAGACCTGGCTCACCCAACATCTGTATAGACTGGGTGCTTCAGTGGGGCTTTTATCTAATATATGATTGAATCAGCTTTAGATAAAAGCACCAAAAAGCCCTGCTGAAGCACCTGATCTATATAGATCCTGTGGAGCCAAGTCAAACAAATGTGCTTCCTCTTTTGGTAAAGTGCTGTTTTGTGTGGTTTTTTTTTTTTCCACATCTCTCATTACCCTTCGTTAATTTGCCTTTAATTTTAAATACACTAATATTCAGATTTGGAATCTTTCATTCTTCAGAGATTGGGGGGGGGGGGGGGGGGTTGGACCTAATCACAGACTTGGAGTCTAGGAGCAGGTATGCCTCCAGTTGCTATGGAATGAAGAATACTCCACTGTGAAGATTGGCATTCCCTCCTCTGGAGAGAGACAATTAATAAGCAAGAGGTTTTATTTTCAATGTTCTAGATAGCTGGTTTTTAAAGGAAAGACCTACTTTCAGTAATTTTTGTTCTAGTTCATGCTACTGAAGGGAGACTTCTAGTAATAGCTTAAAAAGAGTCAGCAACAGTTATTTTTTTCTTAAGCTATTTTTTCTTTTTAACATAAAATTACAGGAAAACTATCCTAATCATTGAGTAGTTCAGTATTGTTTTTTGCAGCAATAGGAAACCAAACTTGAGAGTCAGAAACTGACTTCTGTTTGCTTTTGCAGCTGACTTTTTGCAGCCTCACTGTTCAAACTAAAACTGACATTCCTTGCCGATTGGAAGTGACATAGAGTCCTAAAGTTAAATATGTATAGCACATTACCTCCATTTTCTTCTTTGTGAAGAACTGCATCTTGGCATACTCTTAAGAGGTCTAATAATTTTCAAAAAATGTAATGGAGGATTAATTTAGTAGATTTATTTAAAAGACAGTAATATTTTCTAAATTACATACTACTTCAAAAAGTTTTGCCTTCTGACACATTTTTATTGATATGATTTAGTAATACTTAACTGGACTATGTCAAGGAATGAAAAAGGTTTTAGTGCTTTTGGAGGATTCTTTCACCTTGTCTTAAATTTTCATTAGTAGTCTTTCTAAGAGAAGGATGAACTGCATTGAAGGCAAGTGTTTAAAAAGAAGTCTCCTAGCTGCCCCAAAATGCATTCCTCACACATTATCTTTTCTACTGTTATGTTCCTCTTCTGTATTTTATTAAAGTATCTTTCTCATTTTGGGAAATATGAGTCGTATCATTATATTTTTAACAGGGATTTGTTTTGGCTGTCACAGTGGCGCGGGAGGCTGTTGATGAATTTCGGCGCTACCAGCGGGACAAGGAAATGAATTCACAGTTGTATAGCAAGCTGACAGTACGAGGTTGGCAAAAACATTTTTGTATGAATCCTTTTGAATAGTGTTCTCTAGTCCACTTTCTTTCTCTTTGTATGTTTATTTGCAAATCATTTCAGTCCAATAACTGTTGATTTAAAAAAAAAATTCTAGTTGAATTGAATTCCATATAGAATGAAAAGAAATGTGGGTAAGCTAAACAATCTTAGCTCTGTGAGATGCATAAGCATGGAAAAAATATATCAGAAATTTCCTGAAACCTGTGAATATTAAAGTTCTCCATGCCTTATCTGTCTTTTTAATTGCAGAGGAGTGGGAAATGCTCTCTTTAAAATACACTGTTAGTATTGCTACTATTTTAAAGTGCAGTTCTTCTCTGAAATCACTATATTAAGGAGCAGCAAATCTACAGCATAGTAAATGAATGTAAGAAATAGTGGATGATTAATAAAAATATACAGTGTCTCATGAAAATTTGCTAGTTCTGCGAGTTCTACTTTTTGGAGAGCTGTACCTGTGCTTTTAATAAAAAGGGAGCTAGAATTATGTGGGAGGTAGCCCTTGGCATTCTAAAACTAGAAATACATGTTCTCATGATGGGAACAGAACTTCCTTATTTTATGGAAAAACTTGTCTGTTTAACCACCTAAAGTCTTTTAAGCATGCTTACCAATACAGTGCATGTAGGAGAACTGACTAGGTGACGCATCTTATTGGGACTTAAATCCTTAGATAGACTTTTTTCAGAAAGATTCTTAAAAAATGAAGTAGTCATGAGGTTAACAAGATCAATTAGAAAAAATATGTTTGGCATGATTGTCAAGTGAGAGTTAAGGTTATGACAGAAAATGTTCCATCTGCTGGATACCTTAAAAAGTGTGGGAGTAAACAAGGGAAAAAGATGTATGCATTCCTTTATACCTTTATGTAGTCTGTAACACACTCCAATATTCTGTCAACTTTTCCTTCTGTCTCCAGCACATCACAGAAACAATGTCCAGGCTTTGCCAGACTTGCATTCTAGTGCAAAACTTAAGTGACTGTCTGCTTTTAATGTCTATTACAGAGTTTATTGTTAAAGTTTTGTATTAGAATGAAAGTGTGTCCATCAACAGCGTTGTAGACAGTGCGGAGTTATAAGTTTTCCTTTTAAGGTTTTGGGTAAATGATGTGTCTTCTTTAACTGTTAAATGTAATTTTTGTTTGCTAATTCCTGATTTGTTAAACAAATCTTTGGTACCTAAAAAATAGTTTCTGTGGCATCAGGGAAAGAGCAGAGACCACCTGTCTCTAGGAGATCAGAGAGGAAAACTCTGAAGGTGCTTCTCACTCTGAAGACTGAGAAACTGTAGTATGTCTGAGAAAAAAATTTTCTGTGACATTTTCCCCATTTAAAAGTAACTGAAGGTAAGTAAACCAAGAGCAATACTCCATGGTCAGCATGTTAGCAGGAAGTTCTACATGAAAGAAATACTGTAACCCTCACTTTTTGAAGCAGGCTATAGACATCCATTAGAGTTTTTTTTAAATGAGCCTTGGCCCCTTCAAACCATAAAGTATCTGCTAGCCTTTTTTTAGGCCAGACATCGAAAGAGATCTTGACATATGATTTCATGATTGGTTACACAACTGTTTACACAGCAATAATAGAGTATTTTTTATCTGGAATCGTGGATTCTATCTTTGACAATGTGGAAGTACAAACTGGTTTAAATACTGGAAGTACTGTGGTACGTACATTAAAAGGCATGTTAGAGATCTGAGTTCTGTGCCTACTGTGATCTTGACACAGAGGAGGAAGCGCTTTCAGGAACTATGCCTAATGACTGTCTTCATTGAGAGTAGTGAATTGCATAAGTAAAATCAATAGCACTTAGTTTCGAACTCTGAGTCTTTGCCTCTGTACTTCATGCAACTTTTCACTAGATTATGGGAGCTCTTGAAGTTAAAGTTTGTAGCTTTTGCTGGAAGCAAGTAAGCTGTATTTGCATGCCTCAGATTTTCTCTCAAATTAAATTTTGGTATGACCACCTTGGCATGCATATTTTCCAATAGAAATTAAAAAAAAAAATTAAAATACTCTATGGACAAGCACTACTAATGTGTTATATATATATATATATATATTTTCCAGGAATTGGTACATGAAAAGAACAACAATTTGATCAAATAGCAGGTCTCAGATTGGTTTATTTTTGTATACCTTTTAAAGAAAACTAAAATAGTTCAATTAGTTATATGGGGGGAAGGGGGGGATTTTTAACCTTGCTCCTTCTGTATGAATTTACTTTTCATCAAACCACTTTGAGAAAATCATTGTATTTAGTTTATGTTCTGTATTAGTTTTTGTGAATTCGGTGATTTTTTTTTTTTTTACAAAATAGAGATCAAAAGCTCCTGTTTAAATTAAACTGTATGACAGTCTTATTGTGATAGAATTCCTGAGTGAAAACATGTTTCAGTCATGGAAATACCTCCTTGTGAAATTAAACTGAAAAAATTAGGACAGCTTGGTTTTGACCCAAAACCATAATAAAAAGAAGCCCAATAGAAGTATGAAAAAAAAGAGAGTAGAGAGGGTAAATCCTTTTTTCCATCTCGTAATACATGGACAAGTCGACTTCCATAAAATGCAATAAAGTTTTTGTTGCTGGGGGATTTTAATTTTTTATTTATTTATTTATGTATTTTTTTTTTTTGGTGGGGGAGAAGGGGTTAACCATCTTTAAGTTTCTGAAAAGAATACAGTCTCTGGATGTCATGGTTGCAAGATATAGAGACTAAAATTTCAGCAGGATTTTAAAAGGGTTAGGAATTTATATAAACAGTGAGAAAATTAAAAGTAAATACAGAAAGTAATTTGCGTAGGTGTAAATTAGAATATTGGCAGTAATTTATGAGAAGGGCAAAAATCCAGTGTTCATTTTTATAATCTTAGCTAAGGATGACCAGCTTGGGGGAAGATATTTTTTTACTTTGTGAATGGAACAGATTTGATATTCATCTCATTAGAAACCAGTAAAACCAAGACATTTTTTTCCACTTTCAGATAGTCACTTTTTAGAGCAAAACTGCACTTTAAAAATACTTTACACTTAGCATGTTTCATCCAACCACCTCAAAGGACTCTCAAAACCTTCAAGTGTTGTACCTGCCCTTGCAGTAAGCATTAATGATATCTTTTTCATTTCAAAGATGGGAAAACAGAGCTACAGAGAGGTTAAGCAGTTTTCCTATGCTTTTGTAAGTTGATAGGAAATCTGGGAATTTATGAAGTTAGCCTAGTTTCCTGATGGATACACTCTCTCCATCCCTTGTTTACCCTTTTATGTTGTCATCTTATTTAGCAATTGTGTTGTGTTGCTGTCCGCAGTTTCCTCCAGGTTTTAGAACACCAAAGAAGAGGCTACTAAATGATGCAATAGTCATAAATTCTTCTGTGAAAGGCTATGATGATGGGCTAGGCCTGTAAGCCATAATAATTTTGTACAGTGCTATCATAGGCAAATGTTTTCTGCTTTCAGTATCTGTAAGAGAGAGAGAGCTTTCTAAATTGTTAACTAATTTTTAAATCTCGACTCATAACATCCCAGGGACGGTCTACACTGTTATACATTTTGGTTTAGAAGATTAAATATAGGTTATAATAGATCCCAGGATTTTTATGGATAGGGTAGCCAGATGTACCCATGTTCCATGTCATTCATTTGGCCTTTTTTGTCTCATTCTTTAGTCTGGATCTCTTAAACTGTTTTCCACATGGTTGATTCTCTTGTCCAGCCTCTTAGCAAGAAGTTTTCTGAAAAGAACTGGGTAGGAAGACTTAAGAGATCTTCAGCATGCCTGTAGCTTAACTTTTAAGGCCAGGAAAAGACCCAGACTTGTCTTTCAGTGGTAAATTCAGAGTTATCCAGCCATTGAAAATGATATTAGTTTTGTCCTTCAGCCTAAGTCAAGCTTTCCCATGTGTCTCACTGAAGAACAGATACTAAATCTAAAAAAAAAATTAAAAAAAATGGTGAACTAATTTTTCAGAGCTGTGCAGTGTGACTTTGTTTGCGGCCATTTTTTAATTTCTGATCCTTGGGGCATTATAATAATTACTGTGCTTTCAGCAGACCTTGGGGTGCAAATATTGCACAGAAAAATTTGAAAAGGAGCAATTTACTTATCTTTCTATTTTATAAGATATATAGAAGAACAAAGTTCACAAGTTCACAGGACAGGCAGTTAGGCCCCAGAAACTTAGACTCAGAAACAGTCAACTCAGGATATATGAACAAATGTACTTTTTGACTTCTATAAAAAGGGAAGTAGGAGTTGCCATTCAAGAGTGTGTAACAGCTCCACATCAACTGTTACAACCTAACTGCTATGACTTCATGATCCTGTAGCGCTATAACTTTACTACAAATTTATTGTTAGAGACTTGTACACACATAACAGCTTATATCTGTATTCATTGGTATCTATACGATTATTATGTCAATTTATACCATAAATATCTCCCAAGGTCGCCATTAAGAGAAGTTGGTGTTCAGAAACATGTAGAGCAGGGGTGTGAAGAACATCTGGCCTGGAACAAATGAATCATGAATTTCATGGGTCAAATGAATTGTGCACATGAGCAGTATATGCAGTGTGGGTCCTGCTCCAGCTGGAGCAGGCACCAGATCCAGCATTCAGGGGATCTACAGACTGGGTTGCATCCCAGACCAGCTGGAGCTGGCACTCCAGGCAGCATGTGGCCCAGATTGAACAGCTCATGTCCTGGATCTGGCATGGGTGGAGGAGGGGGGTCCTAGACTAGCCCAGGGGCTGGTTGATGTGGCTCCATGGGCCATATCTTTGACATCCCTGATCTAGAGTCAGAGCAATTAGCTCAAGTAAAGAAGCAGAGAGAGAGGCCTCTTCCATTTCTTCTTTAGGAGAGCTTTGAGAAACAGATCATAAACAATCCAGCTGGAAAAGATGCAGCATTTATTTAATCTGTTTGAGCTGCCTCTTCTTCAAGAGTGGCCAGCCTTGGTCTACCATGTTCCTTTCCTAGATGGGTCTTCACTCAATATTGTTGTTATGAGCTCAAAGCTTTCAAGCAAAACAAATCAAGAAGAGGTTTAAAAAGTCAGGAAAATGTTTTCTGTCTTCTAAGAGAAGAGAGCCAGCTGCTTTAGTTAGAAGAAAATTTAGTTAGAAACAAATTGAAGTCAAAGTGATTGTTCCAGAATGTTTGAGACAACCCTCAGAAGTCTTTATAGGATTAGTTCTTCGCTTGGACAGTCCTGAAAAACAAAAGATGGGGAGATACTTGTTAAGAAAGGGGCTAAAATGATTAGTTCCTTTTCCTTAAGTTCCAGATAAGAACCACAAAGTCTTTTTGCATGCTGTACCCCCTTGAGCCCTAATTAGGGCTAATTAGGCCCTAATTTCATCCTCAACAGCAGACAGCTTCTGTGAGATTTACTAGTCTGACCTACTTACCTTGCTTAAAGACAGTGTGCAACCCTGGGCACGTCTACATGTTCATTAATGTGCCTTTGCTACCGTGCATTAAGTTTAGTTCCTCTAATATGAGGTACTAGATAAAGGTGCAGTAGCTGCATTAATGCAGCAGTATTGCGCACTAGCAAAGGTAAACTTTTTTTTGTGGTGCTTAACATGCAATAGACTAATTCTACTCCGCATTAGCATGGTTTTTGCTGTGACGTTCTAATGCACAGTAGAACAATCAACTGTGCATTAAGGCATCTCATGTAGATGTGCCCCCTGTTCACTTCAGGGGCACAGCTACTCCACAATAAGGTGGATTTCTGATAGGTTTCACAACTGGGCTGATTTTAAAAGAACAACTTTGAGAGGGAGATTGATATTGACTGTATAAGCAGGGTCCACTCTTGTCTGACAGGCCAAGAGAAACCTGGAAGGTTTTACTGTTCCTCCACCTGTGGAGGGTTTAGAAAATGTAAATCATTCATCTCCAAGCTGGGGTGCATCCCTATTAGGCATCATTTGTATCTAAGTGCTTCTTAGAACCCCTGATTGCTTACTCAAGACTGCAATGTAAATTGTTGTCTTCTGGTACTTGGGCAGTGGGCTTGCAAAGCAGCTGCCAGTGGCATTCAGTCACTACAGGGCAAAGTTATTTGGAGAGCCTATAAACAGAGTGATCAATATTTGGAAAACATTGGGTAACTCTTTATTCTTGTTCTGCAAGGGCTAGAGCACCCTGGGATTTTCTTCCATTGCTTAGAAATCCTAGGGTACAGATAGACAAATCACTTGAACCATTCCAAGAATGTCAGTGATGGAGAACCAGTTCACAGGTGTCCTAGTTCAGAGGTGTCTGCAGGTACACTGCCAAGGGGTCCAAGTAGAACAGTCACCTTTTGGGCACTGCAGTTCTATCTGAGCACGCCCAGAGGTATTAGTGTATATCCAGCTTAGCATGCCTCCCAGTGCTGAATGCCCATTCCCCTAGTATTCCCAGAGCAGGGGAATACTGTGGCTGGATGTCAAGAAAGAAGATGACGACATCAGTTGCCCACAGCTGCAATGTTTCTGATCCCCCTTTTCACTAACACAGAGTTCAGTAAAGACCATTTCTGCAATATAACAATCTGTCTGGTGGTACTCTCACTCGGGTATCTAGGCATGTGTGTGCTTGGGGGAGGGGGGGGGGAGGTCCTTGACCCTCCCGTGTTTCTGGGTTCCCAAGATGCGCTCTGGGACTGCCGTAGCTTTTATGGCTTTTAAAGAGCATTTTCCCCAAGCCACTCACCAGTCTAATTCAGTTCTTGGCAATGCACCAGGGTTTGGTTCATCATGGGTAGAGGGTTAGCCATTTGGTTGTGAGGGCCTACCTGGTTTCCTACATTTCCTTCCTGTGGTGCTGGATGCTTTGGGGGGCTACCAAGGTCTCCACACCAGTTGCCAGGCATGGACTGAAACTGATCAGCAGCTTGGGGAACCATACTGTTTAAAAAACATAGAAACATTAGGCAGTGTCCCAGAGTACCCACCACCAGGTCAAGTGCAGGGAATATAGGTTGATGCAGTTCTGGTTGCATGCCAGAGTAGCCAGGTGCCATCTGGGGCTTGGGGCGGGGGGGAGGGTGGTGAAGAGAGGTGCAGTATAGAATGTGTGGAAAACTGATCCAGACACTAGCCATAGAAAACTTGGTGTCCACACATAACACTGAGCAGGGACAAGGAAGACCAGTGCAAAATAATATATGAGTATTCAGTTATACTTTTGAAACACTCCATGAGGTTTAACATTTTCTAAATTGGCTTATGCATCTGGATGTTTGTGGTTTAAACCACATTTAAACCAATCTAAGTCTGCACCCCTACTGTTTGCTTGTGGATGTTAAATAATTGTTAACAGAGTAAGTATATATGATTATTGTATTGTGAATTAATAGAGTAGAATGAGGTGCTAACTAATACTTTAAGATATGCATTTTCCTAGTCTAGAAAGTTGTAAGTTGTACGCACAAACCTTTCAAGACTGAGTGCTCTTTTTTGATTCAGTGTGTTCTAGCTACAAAGGACAAGGATGCTATATGATTTCATTACCCTGGTGACCCAAGGCCTAGTATATAGGAAGCCCACAGAGTAAAGACTTTTATTCCTCTTTTCCAGAATTAAAATATATTCCTTGGGGGCAAAGGTCCTATATGAGGGAGTGTGATTTGTCTTTCATTTTTGTTGTCATTAAAGCAACTATTTTTTGTCCAACTGTATAGCTGGGAGATCTGTTAAACACTTTCAACGTGCAGAGACATCCAAAGATAGGTCTGCTTCTGCTGCTGCTACTGTTGTTCCTAACTTTGCCAAGAAATAGCGAAGTACTATTCCCTTTCTGCTATGTAGAACCATTTGAGGCACAAGAAAACTGTTGAAAATCAAGTCAGTTTCATCCTGCTTGGGAAATCTAGCAGCAACAGCAGTGGTGGATATTGGAGTTATTTATATAGGGAGGAAGACTAAATTATGAAGGACCTATTTTCCTCCCCTTCCTTGCAGCAGGTCATGAGGTGAGTAAGAATAGCAAAGATCTAATGTTCCATTGTCTGAAAGGGGAGACAGTGGACAAGAGAAAATATAGGAAGTAGCATCTCCCTGTAGCTTTACATAGATTAGTTTATTGGTTAAACAGATTTTCCAGAGGTAGAATGAAACTCAGTATCTGAAAGGTGGGTCTCAGTAACAGGATTCTAGCTAAAAATCCTGCAGGATCTCTTTTGATTCTAAAGCTTACTTGTGTGTTGCCACTTCCTGTTCTTTACATATATATTCTAATTAAGCTAAGACAGATTTATAGACATCTGGGGTTTGGTTTTGTTTAGTTTTTTCCAAATGATGAACACCCCTTAACTGCTCCATTTGGGAGTGGTGATATCAGTGGCTAAGAGAACGAGGCATGGCCATATCAGAAATGTGTGTGTTCTCAGAGCAATGTAGCACTTAAAGCACCATAAGCAGGAAGTCATATAACCACATGCTCATATCACTGTGCTACTTTCAGAGAACAGTTACTATTCTGTCAACTCCTTGAACGTTATACATTAGTAAATCCATTTCTTTCTCTTTATAGCTTATACCCATTTTGTTTACCTTTGTTTCTTAGGTTCTTTAGTATGAAATACTTGTTGGTGCATATGCAGTATTTATTAGTTTTTCAGATCATTGAAATTCACTTCAAAAGTCTTTATCTTGTGAGTATAATGAATTGCTGACACTTATTTCAGTCTTCTAGTTCTGCATAATTCTGCATATTGCTTTAGGCAAAAGGCTTGCGCCTTGGTGGACTATAAAGTCTGGATGTGCAGCCACTTCTGACAGCTTTGGACTTTTTATTGGTAATTACACAGATGGTGAAGAATGTTTTAGCTAGTAAGATGTTTTTAGAGAAAAAATAGTTTAAAAAATAATTTATGCAGTGAATAACCTTCAGTGTTTTTACTCTAAATGTGTCTTTGCTAAGATGTAATATTGCATTATTTTAATGTTCTCTGAAATGGTATCTAATGACTTTTGCTTCTGACAGACTAAAGAAATCAGTGTTTGTAAATGTTTAAAATGTTTAAACTACTTTTTTTTTTTTACTGGTGCATGCTTTATTAATATCTTTTAACAGAATGCTGTTATCCTTCCTGTCATTCAGATTCATTCTGTAGAAATAATTTTGTGATCTACAGATAAAGGCTTACATGTGCTTTCTTGAAAATACTGAAAATATAAAAGTTTAAATGTATAATTAGTATGCCTAGAAAACCAAATACAATACTGTTTAATAATAGTATTATCTTAACATATTAATCCTGAGCTGAACCTCTAGGTAATTTATACTCTCTGATTAGGATAGTTCCCTTATTTGAAATTTCCAGTTTGATTTATGAGACCTAGCGTCTAATAAGATGTGAGGCCCTTCCCCACATACCTATGGCAAACCTCCATGTTGCTGGCTTTATACAATACCACAGGCTAACTTTTTACCTCCCTTTTTTTTTTTTTTTAAGCTCTGAGGCTTTTTGGTTTTTGATTCATTTTTGGGTATTATTGTAATATAACTTAATGGAGATTCAGTACCTTGAACTGCATGAAGGTGGTATTAGCATCAATTCGAAAGGTGTCCTTGGATATTTTGGGGCAGAGATGGCATGACAGCTATGACACCAGTCATTTTAAATAGACTTTAAATGGTATTGTTACATTTGAAATTTTGACCCTGGTTATTAAGATTTTGTTTATATACTGTCAGATTTGAAGGCAGCCAGTTGTGATACAAATGGGAAAATTCAAAGAACAAGCAGAAACAAGGAAGTAAATAAAGAACAAAAGCTGTATTTGAAGATCTTGATGATAAATAAAGGTTCTGAAGAGGTACCTCAACAGTAGTAACTCTAAGTGACAAGAAAAAGGCCAGTACTAGACTGATGTGGGAAGGTGTCCATAGGTCAGGATTATAGTGCATTGACAGAGTTGTAATGGCCAGATTTGCCCAGAATTAAAGGCATTTGTATTACTTAATTTTCTTGCAGACACTAAGTTCATTCTTTTAAAAAGGAAAATAATTTATTACCAAATAGCAATTCAAGTATGTTTGTAAGGGTTTGAGTATATGGAAACGTGCATTTAGCAGTTTCACTGAATTAGGTTTCATTTTCAATCTGCATTCCACAGACCAAGATAATTCACATGCAAAAATGGCTAATGCATTTTAAGAGGCATTTACCATAGTAATGCATTGTCAAATGTTTCTTTTAGTGGTTGACCTTCAGTGCTGCTAAGAGTTTATTCAGACTAAAATTATTGCGAGATGGACACAAATTTTAATTTCAGTCACTGTTGTCTTGAAGTTCCTGCTGCGCTCTTTGATTAATGTTTCTTGGCTACTGCTTCTTCGTTTCCATCTTCTGCTCTGTCAGAGATTGCTTTTTTCTTGTCATGGGTTCTTCTCTACAAGAAGTTTCATTGTGAAGATGTGAATATTTTTAAATTTAAACTTAAGGTAATCAGTATTACAGACTTAGGCAAATGATTTGTCTAATTAGTTAATAAGGAAACCTGGCTTTCATGAATAGGAGTGTACTCGGCCCTAAGAAGTTTCTTCTCAGATGTTTAAACATTTTGCAAATTCTGATGGTATGCAAAAGTAGTCTCATATTCAATAGATACCCAAGTATGTTTGCTCATTTATTACTAATTAGACTGGCACCAATTACTATTGAATTTTTAATAGCTACCATATACAATAAATAAGGATTACAGATGAATAAAGATTTGCAGACTAGAATTTCTTTTAGCTTCAATTTTGTCTTCATCTTTGTTTCCTCTTGTTTCATTTATCAGTATGTTATAATTACATTATTATGCAAAAATGAAACAACTTTCATTAGTAATCTACCATAAGTACAGACTGACTACCAAGTACAGAAATATTATGAAAACTTCTGATTTATAGTTTTAAAAAAATCATTTGGTTTTAGAGTTCTTTTTTTTGTTCTTTTTTGTTGTATATGAATTTTATTCAATCCTTTCCTATAATTTTTTTTTTTTATCTAACTGAAAAGGTAAAAATACCATTGGCCCTTTATAAGATACATAATAGCTTTTTAAAATACTTCTGAATTTCAAAGGAGAAGCAAATGCATTATTATGTAGGTTTCTGGTGCACTTCTTGAAGGTGTATATGTAGCTTCCTGTTTAGTTAAGGATTCCTTAATTTGATACTGGTAGTATGTTTCTTACTTTATGCATATATCTGTATATGTTTAATTCTCTTTAGGAAAGAAGCAGTGATTTGATCACAGGGCTGGGATTTAAGACTTCTGAATTCTAATTCAAGCCCATCAGTGGCTCAGTTTGAGGCCTGGGCAAGTCACTTAACCTCTCTGTCTCAGTTTTTCCACTCATCAAATGGTGTTAATCAAATGTACCTGTTTTGTTGGTTTGTTTGAGGCTTCATTAGTTAATGTCTGTGAAGTGCTTTTTAAGATTTAATTTGCTGCATAAATGCTTTGAGTATCTTTTGAAAATGAATTTGGTATTCATAGCAATTTTTGAACCGACATCTGCAAAGTGAAGTTTTATAACTTCAGACAAGTTAAATATAGACAGCTGCAATGCAGTTTTCCTGATCTAGGAATCCTCCTGAGGTCAGAGAGCATTTTGTTCCCTATACCCATTGAAACCTTGATTTCTCTCATCCAATATGACTTGCCAATAATGGTGTCAATTAATGCCAGTTGCATCGGTGACTTCTTTGTGAGTGTATAAAGTTGCATATTGCTAATTGGGCTGTGACTAACAGCTCACTTCAGTTAAAGCACTCCAGAGCAGTTCAGGTGTCAATTTCTGAGTTGGCCAGAATTTGAATTGCTGGTGTAACAGAGGAGCTGAAGGGCTCCATATGATTTTTGCAGTACAATTTGAGCCCTATGTTAGTTCAATAAAATAAATGAGTATCTTTGGCTTTTTGCTTGTAAAGCCATGTTGTATGAGTATGATGAATAGTTGTAAAACCATGCATTTTGCATATGTTGTTAGGATGAATAATTCAGTGAGAAGTTAAAACAGTTTATAGCTACTTTTGATTACCCTTTTTAATGGGATCATTTAAATGGGGGGTTATAATTTTGTTCTCCCAAAATAATAGTAGTATCTTAAAGTTTGTATTCTTGTGATGGTATTATTGTTTGCTTAAGTTGATTAAACTTCTTCTTTTCTTTAAGGTAAAGTGCAAGTTAAGAGTTCAGACATACAAGTTGGAGACCTCCTCATAGTGGAAAAGGTTGATGCTTTTTATAAATATATATTTAGCGACTAAAGATGTCAACAGTTAACACTTATGCTCACTGTATTGTTTAAAACCCAGGAAAAATACATTGAAATACTAACTACTTACTGATATTTTTTATTTACTTCAATTTTCTTTGACTGTAATGCAAATTCTTTTTCTTTGAATGTGATTACATTCATATAAATATTTTTATTTTTATTAATTTTATTTCCTTTTAATGAAAGACTTACTGAATGAAATTCTGTGGGCTGTGTTACAGTTCAGAATATATGAACTTGATTACTTCCCTGCTAGCCTTAAAGCTTTAAATCAAATTTTTCATTCATTTTTTTAATTGTTATTCTGTGTCTTGTTTTGGTAAGTGTTTATGGGGAAACGAATTGAGGATGGCAAACCTAAGTTCAAGCTCTGCTTTGTGTAAGGGAAAAAATTCCCTTACAATTAAACAGCTGGAGTGTCTGTACCCTAAGCCAGCTCATTTTGCTGGAGTTATCCCCTAAGAAGGTACTGGGACTTCAAAAGGTAGCTCAAAGTTTTCTTGTCAGAGGGAAGATCTGTCTTGGGCCTTTCTTAAGCAAGTTAATGTTAGAAATCTAACTTCTAGGTACCAGAAGATGACTTTCTTCTAACACTTCTTCTGACATGCAGAAAGAGGTATCAACAGTTAAAGCTTACACCTGCTTCTGCTTAAATTGGCAAGTGAAAAATGGTAGTTTAGCAAGGTGTTAAACCTTAAGGATGACTACACTTCTTAAAAAAACTTTGTGGGGAATATTCCTCCTTCCTTGGTAGATTTATTTCTGATAAAGGAGTCTAAGACCAGCCTCCAGATTTGGTTTCTGTTCATTCCATTTCAGTTTCTTTTTCCCTACTACATTTATTCTTATGAGGAAAGTGTTAAGAGGTAGAAATCATTTTCCTTCTTTCAATACTATATTAGGAATTGTTGTCTCCTTCCTGCATTTTTTCCTTCTCATGTTCAAGAAAAAAATACCCCTTTCTTAAAGATGTATACTTCAGAATTCAGTTGATTTGACTGGTCTCAGTTTAAAATATTTATTTCCATATTTTGGTAAGCCAAGCTACTGAAAATTGAATATACCTGAGGTTGTATGTAGGCAGTGACTACAACTGGTAAGAAGTACCTCTTTTTGGTCTTCCTTTCAAAGTTTTAGCTCAGTATGTGACAGAGGTAGTGGAGTAGTAAAAATCTGAAGATTCTATAGATCTATAGAGCCACACGCACACTACCAGCAGGCTAAGCAACTTGCTTATAGCCTCCTAAATAGTTATGTAGTTGCATAAGCATAGTTCTGGATATGTACCAGTAAAGTAGCACTTGAATTGGGTGTGGTATGCCATTGCCTAGCACATCTCAGGGTGGTGCAGACATGCCTGTTAAGTTTGGCAGTGACATATCACTAAACTGTTTTGGGCTTTGTACTGACAGTAGTCAAATGAGAGGGTTAGAAGTTTATTTAATCAGTACAGTGAGACAATCTGGCTTTAAAGGGTGCCTGTACATGAGCCAGGAGGCTGCTCCGACATGCTGTAATTACAGCGTGTCAGAGCAGACTCGATTAATCGAGTCCACACTTCAGCCAGCCTCTGCATCTTGTGTATCAGCATCCCCACACTTCAGAATGGCAGTGGGGGTGCTTCAACTAAAGCTTGTTCAACGAGCTTTAGATAAAGAGCCCCCACCACCATTCTGAAGTGTAGGGACGCTGAAACACAAGATGCTCCAGGCGCTTTAATTAGAGTGGCTCTCGCACCATGTGTAAAAAAAAAAAAAAAAAAGCCCAACTTGAAGCACATGTAAAAATGCCCAAAGTCACTAGTCTACGTAGGCCTATCAATGTAACTGAGTGTCACATAGTTCCTTGTAGGTTAATTCAGAGTACTTACCCAACTTCCTGCATGCCTCTGCAGAGTTCTGTGTTCCCTGGATTGTTGTCACAACTCTAAGCTCACCTACCTTTCTCACTTTGGAATGTTTTCATGTGGATTCCTATGAAAGTGAAAGCCATTATTGTTGACTTACAGCTTGAACTGTTTATGTGATTTTGAATTATAGTTTTGAAATTTTGTTTCTGCAAAAAAGGACTCAATAACCATTGCCTTCCATGGGTCTCCGTGGGTCATGGGTTGCTGACCCCTGGGGTAAACCAACCCATGACCCATGGAGACATTGAATCCAACCCACAGAGCTAAGGCTTCTGTAGCATTCTATAGTGGTGGTTTTTCCATGTCAGTTAAATGATTCTGCAACCAGGCAGCAAGGAGAAATGGTACTGGGGCGAAGCACTGGCAGTGACATCCTGGTTCTAGTGCTGGCCATACTCAGACCGAGCTGGACCATTCCAGGCCACCACCACAAAACATTGCTGACCATGTTGTAAACACATCAGCATGGGAGTGGTGTTCTGTAAATATAACTTCTTCAAAAATTCTGTTTACTTAAGCTTATCTTTCATCATGAAATTTACAAAAAACCCCATTACAGCCTATGAACTATTGTTTTCCATGAAGTTTAAGAACTCAGTAAGTTTGTAACTATCTTAATTTCTTGCATTAAGGTTCAGTCCTGTGAGGTGGAATGCATGCACCTCTCTCCCTGAGTTCACTTCAGTGGAACTGCACCTAACATGACCAGACTTTTATTAGGCAGCCATTGTTTCTAAAATAATATAGTCTTTATCATGAAGAAATGTTCCTAAGATTTAAGCACATGAGGAGTGTGTGTATATATGTGTGTTTCTATATAATATTATTATTAATATGTTTTCTTTGTGGCAAAGATTTTAACCATAGTGCCTCAAGGATGCTGTGAGTTATGTGGCTTAATCTTTTTGAATTATGCTGCAAATATACCATTCCTTTTTTCTTTTTTCTTTACCTGCCTATGGGTGCCTTTACTGAAATAATAATTATTAAGAGTAATGTTGTATTATAGTTGAATATATTTCACTTCAGCAGTTAGTATCAAAGCTTTTTATTTATTAGAGCTAAAATCTAGTTGATTTTTACTTGGCTTTCAGACTACTGAAATTTAAATGTTTTGCCTGTTATTGAGAAGTATATTTTGTTGAAGTAAGCAGTTTTCAATTTCAGAGTATAACTTTTAAGCCAAAGAACTAGTCGGGAGTGAAGTGTTCAATTGCTCACTGTAATGGCATAAAGGCGAGTTAACATTGTATTTGACTGGAAGATGCATCAACAGCATTTCTACAGTAAAGTTAATGAGTCATTTGAGATGTAGATCCATATGTTAACTAGTGGCTGCATCACAAGTACTAACAACTTAAGTGAAAAGCTTTTTTTATATTTAAGCCTTGAACAGCCTCTGGTTTTACAGGCTTGATTAATTTCAAAGTAGTTCTAAGTGGCTGCATTATGCTTAAAACAGTCTAGCTCTGAGTAATACATCTATTAATGTTTCCTCAACTGAAAAGTTGCTAATGCATTTAATATAGTAGGGGGAAAAGTCACTTTTTAGTAGAAGAAAATACTGCTGGCTTTTAAAAGCAAAATGCTGCTCCAGAGGCTTAAACTGTTCAACACATTACACATTTTTCTGAAGATATAGACTTCTCTCTCCCATCTTGAAAGAAACTTAACACTTTGTTTATGCCAATGTGTACCTTATTTATTATTAACAATGCATTTTAAATATATTTAATGCTTCTCAATAAGGGAAGTTTGTCCAACTGAACAGAATCCATGATCCCAGGGTAGTTGAATGCAGGCTGTAGATCAGTAAGAAAAAAACACTATTCAGTCATTGTCGCTTAATATAATTATGGAATAGGTGAATTTGCATAGACTGTTTCAAAGATGAAGAAACCTGATGAATACTGAGTTGAGGATGAACTTCACTATCTTGTGCTTTTAAAACAGCAGTTCCAAAAATATGGAGCATCCCTTAACTGGGGTGAGGGGTGGAAGGAGGTAGGAGACAAGAGCAGTTTGTTTTTCCGAGTCTCAATTTCTCAAGTAGCTTTTAGGGTTGCAGTTATCACGTACAGAATGTGATCCAAGGACAACCCATTCATTGTCTTCTCATTATATGAAAACCCTGTAACAATGGATCATAATATGAACTGCCCCTTTCATTTCAGTGGGTGTTAGCTCAGATTTCAACGATGATACCTCAGGAATCAATATTAACTACCAATAGTTTTCTTCTTATCTTAAGGAAATGAAAGAAAGCTTCACGTTACAAAGATTTACACTAATATTTATGTGGGTTCAGGAGGGGTGGGGAGGATTAGAGGCTTGTCAAGGAAACTGGGCTAGGAGGGTGCAGATGGGGTTTATATAAATTAATATTGATATTCCAGTGCTGGGGGTTTCCCATACCCCCAGGGCTTAGAGATTGTGGCAGCCACAATCTTCCAATTCTGGGAGGCTTCACACCTCCCCAGGCCTGGTTGATCATGGCATGCCTCTCTCAACCCAGGGGCAGGCAAAATCTGGCCTGCCAGGCAATTTCATCCAGCCTGCAGGTACCCACCAATTAATTGTACCCTACCCAGCCTGTGTGCCTCACTTCTGCCCTTGTGTGCGGAAGGGCCCAGCCCAGCCAGCACGCAGCTTCTGCAGCTGCTGGAGGACCTGCTTGGCTTCCCTGGTGTTCAGTGGCTCCTCCTAGTCTCCCTGCTGCAGTGCTTGCTCCAGGCAGCAGCTGGGGAGTGGTGGGGGAGCTGTGGGGGTGGAGGAGCTGCAGCTGGGCAGGGAGCATGGGGCTGGGGCTGGTGGGAGCACAGAGCCTATGCCCAGGGGGACAGTGTCAGTGAGGACCTCAGGTGGGCGGGTGTGAAGGAGGGTGGGGGGTGTGGGGACCCCCCCCAACAATTCCCCCCTAGTGGCACACAGACCCCACCACTGGTGGCAGAAGCAGGTGGTGGGCCCTCAAGGTGCTTGTGGCCTGTGCAGGTGCTGCTGCCCAGTGGAATGTGGCTCCAGCTAGAGCTGCACATGGTGGCAAGGAGCACAGCCAGGCTGGCCCACCTCTATCACGTGGGGCTCCCCACGACACATGTGCAGCTCCTGGCACTAGTGTGCAACTGGGGGGAAGCACTGAGCAATGGAGTTGGCTGCCTTCCCACCTCCCTACTGCCATGTGCAGGTCCCAGGACTACACCAGAAGTGGCAGGGAGCCCTGCCCCCTACTTCCATGGTGGTAAGGAGTAGGGAAGGCAGCTGGCTCCATTGTGTGGGGTTTTCCTCTGGGGCCACGCAAGTTCTGGGAGCTGCATGTGCACTGCGAGGAGCCGACCTGGTTGTGCTCCTTGCCGCCACTACGCAGCAGTGCCTATTTGGGCCATGAGCACCTTGAGAGCCTGCTGCTGCTGCCAGTGGTGGGGCTGTGCATCATGGGAGGGAGGGTGTGGGGGTGTTCTACACACACACACACACACACACACTATACAAAAGTAAGACTTTCTTTTTGAGCTGTTATGCAATCACCTCTATATGCGCTACAGAAACACAGATCATGACAAAAATGTTTTTGGTAATAAAGTTAAAATATGTTATAGTAGATGTTATATTTTCACCTGGTGACTTGTTTTTTTCTAGTTCCAAGTTGGCAACCCCTTTCCCCCCCAAAAGGGGTACTTCTGGGGGTAAGTAGAGGGAAGGGATTAGGAGTGGGACTTCCGGTCCCAAGATGGCAACCAGGGCTTGCGGTACCTGTCTAGGGGTGGGGCTACCCTTGTGGCCCTCTACAACTCATCAAAACTCATTAAGCGGCCCTCCAGCAGAAATAATTGCCCACCCCTGACCCAGCTGTAGAGATGTGTGGGGTGCCCCTGTAGCTTGGAGCCTCTCAGCTGAGGGAGGCTCCCAGCTGCAGGAGTTTGCTTCTTGCCCAGGACTGGGGTCCCCCTGCACCAGCAGTAATGCATGATGCGTTCCTAATCCTTGATCTCAGTCATGCCTTCTGCTATGCACGTGTGTCAGGGCAGGAGGTTTAGTTGTGAGGATCACACATTAGGTCTGGGCAGGCAAAATATGGCCCACGGGCCAGATCTGACACACCAGGCACTTTCATCCCACCTGCTGGCACCTGCCAATTAATTGTATCCTGCCCAGCCCTTCTGCCCACAAGAGTGAGAGCAAGCTACCCATATATATACACAGACCCTAACATACCCTATTGCACCTCGCTCCCATCCTCCTGGGCAGAAGGGTCTGGCCTGGCCAGCATGCAGCTTCTGAGTGGGGCTGGTGCTGCCACTGCTACAGCTGCTGGGGGATCTGCTCTGCTTCCCTGGCATCCCACTTGCTCTGGGCAGCAGATAGGGAAGCAGTGGGGATGGCAGGAGCTGCAGCTGGGTGGAGGCAAGGAGTATGGGGCTTGAGGTGGTAGCAGTGTGGAGCCTGCGCCCAAGGGGGTGACAGGAGTGTGGAGCTTGGGTGGGCAGGGTGTGGGTGTGAGGGATCAGGGCAGAGTGTGGAGACCTCCCCACACTCTCCCCCCGCTCATGTCACACAGCTCCCACCACTGGTAGCAGGAGCACCAGCAGGCAGGGGCATTCATGCCCGGTGTAGACACTGCTGCCCAGTGGCACGCAGCTCCAGCCAGCTTTGCACACAGGGGCAAGGAGCACAGCTCAGCCAGGCTGACTCTATCATGGGGGCCCTGCACGGCACATGTGCAGCCCCTGGCACTCACGCCACTGGAGGGAAGCTCCACGTGCTGGAGCTGTTTGTCTACCCCATCCCCTGTCAGCGCAGGTCTCAGGACTCTGCTGAAAGTAGAGGGGACCCCTGCCCACTGCTGCCTTGTGGAGTCCCAGGATCTGCACAGCAGGGGAGGTGGGGGGGCAGTCAGCTGCAGCATGTGGTACTTCTCTCCAGTGGCATGGAAATGCTGGGGGCTGCATGTGCTCTGCACGCAGCCCCTGTGATAGGGGTTGCCCAGCCAGGCTGCACTCCTCTCCCCTGCGTGCAGCACTGGCTGGAGCTGCACGCTGCTGGGCACCAGCATCTGCATCAGGCATAAGCACCTACCATCTGCTGGTGCTCCTGCTGCTGCAGGTGGGGACTGTGTACCATAGGGGGAGGGTGTGGGTGGTCCCCACATCCTGCCACAATCCCTCACCCCCCACAAAGCCACACACTCACACCATCCCCCGATCCTTCCCACGTACACACCCCCCCAACATAACTTATTGCCCCCACACCTACCCCACAAACACACCATACGTGCGTGTGCACCCCCACACCCCACTATACATGCACACACTCCACACCCTGCCACACACACACACACACACACACACACACACACACACACACACACACACACTACAAGAGTAAGACTTTATTTTTTAGTTATTATGCAATTACCTCTATATACACTACACAACACACAAATCATGAAAAAAGTATTTTTGTAATAAAATTAAAATATGTTATAGTAGGTGTGTGACTTTTAGCATATGATTTGTTTTTTTCCTAGTTCCAAGATGGCAATCCTCCCTTCCCAAGAGAAGTATATGCGGGGGAAAGAGGAGGGACTTCTGGTGACAGAAGTCAGGGGGTAGGGACGGAGCTTTTGGTCCGAAGATGGCAACCAGGGGGCAGGACAACTGTCAAGGGGTGGGGGGGCTACCCATGCGGCCCTCACCAGCTCACCAACACTCATCAAGCAGCCCTCTAGCCGAAATAATTGATCTCCTCTGCATTAGGTCCTATTGTGCTGCACACGTACAAAGAGTCATACAGTTAAAGAAGGTATATTTTTTCTGAATGAGTAAAGTTGGTAAAATGAGGTGAAGCACATGTGGGGTTTTTTTTCAATTGTGTAAACATTTCCCCTTTGATATAATATCAACGAAAGGATGTTTGGATCAGTTAATATATTATTGTGTATTTAAGAGTGTTTTTGATGTATGTAGTAGATCCCTAACTTGATTCTTTCACTTCCTTTGCAAAGAGATGCTACAGGTAGTGTGTGGTCATTCCATTGTCCATTTGAAGCGTTTAGGCATCAAGTGCCATGTGTTGGCAAGTACTGTGGCTTTGCAAGAGGGTATTTGCATAGGTAAGCACATGGCTAGGTTTCTTTCAGTATCTAATTTTCTAGACTGCCTACACTTTCCTAGTTCCAGATACCTATATTTCTAGATGGTATCAGGATAAAAGAAGAGCTATTGCCTTTTTCTCTTTAACCTTTCTGACAAAATTAAATAGCCTGTGTCTCTCTTGTATCTGTTAGCTGTAAACAAGGTCCTAGTGTTCAGCTTTCAGTGATTGGTGATGGGGAGACCCCGAATGTCATCCCCCTCCCCCCCCGGCCTAGGAGGCACCAGTTGCTGAGCCAGGGGTGAGGGTGGACCTGGAAAGTGGACCAGATGTACTTCTGGTACACTTCTAGGTCTGCCACTGAGCGTGGGGGGGAACTCCCGCCCTCCTGCTCCCTTGGGACTCTCCATCTGCTCACCATCTCAGCATTCACGAGCCATGCGTGGTACCTCAAGGTATGTAGAAAAAACATATAAAGCTGTATCTATGACTGAATCATCGAATCTCTCTGAATCGATTAGGATGCTTCCGATTCAATTCAGAGAGATAAATGGGTTTCCTGATTCGATTCAGATTCGGAGATTTGGCTGCTGAATCAGGCCGAATCTCCTCCAAATCGAATTGGTGACCAAAGGTGCAAATGACATTGAGCACTTCAGCCTTTTCTGCATTCTCTGTCACAAGGTTGCTTCCCCCATTCAGTAAGGGACCCATGCTTTCCCTGATCCTCCTCTTGCTACCAGCGTATTTGTAGAAACCCTTCTTTTTACCCTTTGCATCTCTTGTTAGTTGCAACTCCAGTTGCGCTTTGGCCTTCCTGACTTCATCCTTGCATGCCCAACCAGTGCTCCTATATTCTTCCCTAGTTATTTGTCCAAGTTTCCACTTATAAGCTTCCTTTTTGTGATTTAGTTTACTGAAGAGTTCCCTGCTAAGCCAAGCTGCTTTTCTGCCATACTTGCTTGGGAGTCTCATGATAGACCACCAGACCAGGAGGAAGTGGTGGACGAAGCTTTCTTCAAACAGCTGGTAGAAGTTTCCTGATCACAGGCCTTGGTTCTCATGGGGGAACTTCAGTCACCCTTGGTCTGCATCCTTCTCTCTGTAGCAAGAGAGAAAAGGTGCTTTTCCTCCTCCTTATGACAGTCTGAAGGCTGCTATCATGTCCCCTCTTAAACACCTTTTCCACAAGTTGACCATGCCTAGCTCCTTCAGCCTCTCCTTATATGACTTGTCTTCCAACCCCTGGATCATCTTTGTTGCCTGTCTCTGGACCCTCTCTAACTTTTTTGTGAAGACTGAGGCAAAGTAGCTGTTGAGTAGCTCTGCCTTCTTTATATCTTCAGTTAGGAGTCCCCCCTGGCTTGTTAATGGAATACCCACAGCTTCCTTGGTCCTTCTTTTTTGGCCAACGTGCTTATAAAACCCCTTCTTGTCCTTGGCCTCTTCTGCTAGGTGCAGCTTATTCTTTATCTTTGCCTTCCTGATTTGTCCCTGAAGGTTCTTGCTACTTCCTGGTATGCTTTCTTGGTGACCTGCCCATTCTTCCATTGCCTAGCTGCTTCCCTTTTGCACTTGAGGCATTTTGTGCAGCTATGTTTGGTCTCTTGCCATTCTTGTGCTTCAATTGTGTTGGGATAGTTTCTTGTTGGGCTTCCAATACTGTGCTCTTTAGAAGCTCCCAACCCTCCTGGGCACCTGGGAACAGGGGAATGTGGCAACAGGGAAAATATTTCATATGATTCCTGTAGCTTTTCAGCTACACCCCTATCCCTCTACTCCAAATGAAGAAGAAATACCACTTATACCTCTCAATTGTCCTTTGGCTAAAGAGGAATAGCCCTTTCCTGTCTAGTCTCTCCTTTTCTTTTCTTCTGTTAAAGAGGAATAATGCTTGTGCTGCATTATTCCTCTTTCCCCTTCAGGAGGCAACCTCTTGTCCCTGTTTTGCTCGCTAATTTGAAAAAAAGCTTCTGTTTGTCCTTGACATATGGGTTATTCAGGCTCTGAAAGGTGGGAGACCAGGGGGAAAGAATGAGTTGAGTGAAACCAGGTAAAGAAAAATCCAAACAGACAGACCCTAGCCTTAACAAAATAGGACAGGACAGATAATAAGAAGCATGTTTTTAAATGTTAAAATGAGACGCTTATGTTGATAGTGTTACAATTAAGTATAGTACATGACTAATTTTCTCCATCCTGCTCAAGTATATTTCACTTGAGCTGATAGGCTTATTTAATACTTGGGCAGGCAAGCATCAGGATAGCTTTGAAAATACCAATTATAAACATGATTTATTTATAATGAAGGTTTCTTCATGGAAGGTGATAATTTTGTAGAATTTATGTAAACTGACAAGTTGTGGTGTTTGAGATGTCTCTTTAGTTCTTTAACTAGTGGTTAAATTGCTTTGACCAAATTTTGGTCTTTCAGTCAAGTTTTTAACTTGATTACAAGCCACTGGAAGTTTTTAGGCATCATGCTAGTAACCTGAGATGTTTAATGAATTCAAGTCAGAGTTGGTAAAGAAGTTGTAAAAATGTATAAGCTAGTCTATATGAAGACCAGACATCTGTTTAATTGTTATTGTCATTTAAGGAAATATTTATTTAATTTTGAAGTTGCCTTTTGCCTCACATGCAAAGTGCTGGCCCTCAGGAGGAAAAAAAGCAAAGTGTTCACTGGTTGCTGCCACACAGGGGGGCAATCCCTGCTGCTCCCCCACTGCCCCATGCTGCTTGGGCGGCTCTGTCACGAGTGCCCCAATGCCGCTGCAGCAGTCGGTGAGTTGGGGCTTTTTTTTTAAAGGGCCAGGAGCTGGGACCAGGCAGGGCAGCCATGGTGGGGAGGGAGGTGGGGGGAGGCTGGGAGAGTGGGCAGGGAGGGTTCATGACAGAGCCCCTTGCACAGTGGGGGGTAGTGAGGATCGCCCCCCAACCTGGCAGCAGCCAGTGAGTAGGGGCTTTTTTTTAAAGTCTGGAGCTGGAGCTGGGCAGCCATGGGTGGGGGGCAGGAGCAGGCAGGGGTCAGGAGGGCTGGGGGAGCAGGCAGGGGATGGGGCCTGGCAGGGGTCCCCCCATGGTCCCCTTCCTCCCCTACTTACCAGTATGAAGTCTGGGTCTAGCTTCCTGCTGTAGCCAGCGGAGACTGCCCAAATTGCTGAAGCTCTCCAAATGTTTTCCGAACTGATTTGGAGAGCTTTAAATTGATTCAGGCCTTTTAACTTGTCTCCTGATTCCATTCAGATTCAGAGATTTGGCCACCGAATAGGGCAAAATCTCCTCTGAATCAAATCAGTACCTGAAGCTTCACATAGCCCTGCTGCTAATCTGGTGTTGTGAGTAATGTGTTTGTTCCTGTGATTTTGTATGATGCACAGTGACTAAAGAGTACATCATTATTTATTAAAGAATAGTCCATTTCTGAAGCAAGAAAGATGATAATGGGTGGTGATTCCCAGATCATAGAAGTTTTATACCTCTGACTATGGAGAATAAGGAAAGATTTTGTGGAAGGATTTTGAGTAAGGGATTTGTTTAGTTTTGTTTTGGTTTTTTTGTGCTGACAACTTTAATCTACAATATTGCCTGGAAATGCATAGATTCAAAACTGTGCTATTGTAATATATTGAAATTCATGTAAGACAATTTGAAACATAAGAGGATACACTGTCTTCTAAAGATACTAGTTGTATCATGGTAGCTCTCAACCAAGATTAGGATCCAGTTAGAGCATAACCTAAAAATGTTTAATAATTGTCAGACAGTGGACTGAAGATCTTGCAGAATGATGATTACATGGTAGGTTGATGTGCCAGCCTTCTGTATTTTATCAAGCTGAGCTCAATTTTGAAGTTTTGTCACATCTTGGTTTTATTTATGCCCAAAATTAGTATTCAGTTTGGCACAAAGTTGGAAGATTCTGTGCAAAGCGGAGCCTGAACTGGATTTGGTACTGAATTAATTTTGCATAGAAACATGAATAAAGTGTGAATTGCAGAACTTGGTTTATACACTGTGTGCTTTGCCTGGCACAAGACAGTGTTTTAACTCTTATACTTAACGTGACTACTAATTCCACCCAGAAGTTTAAAAACGCAAATATCTATTGAAGATTTTATGTTAAGTTTCTTACCGTAGCAGGTACCTGTGTCTGAAGTGCATCCAACAGTAAGACTAACATGTTATCTGTTTACTTACTCCTTTCATTTCCCCAATTTTTTTTCAAACAAAGGTTTTTGTGTATAGTGTGCTGATATGGTCTCTCATAAACGCAAAGTTGATTTTGTTGCAATCTGGAAAGGGAAAAACTAATGAATTTGTTAGGTAGATGGAGTGTTCTTGCTATACAAGTACTATGTTTATTCAAAATGTAATACTCTCAATCAGTGGTGCTCAACCTACAACCCGTGGGCTGGATCTGGCAACCATAGTCATCTAGTCCATGAGGCTTCTTCTGGGTCTGAAAATTTGGTGGCAGGGGAGCCATGGCAGCATAAGTTACTCTGGCTCCCTGCAGCAATTAATACTGCCACCACTCACCCCACTGCTAAATTTTCAGACCTGTGGGGAGCCCTGTGGACCAGATGACACAGCCCCATGTCCTAGATTGTGCCAATGATTGGGGTCACTCTGTTGCTAGATGCAGCATGCTGGTTTGGCTCTGGATGCCAGGTTATACCTGTGGACTTTCTCTGTGCCAGCCCTGTGTGGAATCCAGCCCACAGACCAGCCCCATGCAACTCATTTGGTGTATAGAGCTAGATAGGTTGAGAACCACTGTCCTACATAGTGTACCAGTGGCAAATGATTTGCAATAGTAGAAATAAACATTTGTTTTAACGCACCAAATTAATTAAACTATTGCCCACAGAAGTATCTTTAGCAGCTAAAGTTAGCTTCTGGATGATGTTTTGCTTTTTGTTTTGTTCGGGTTTTTTTTTTGAAGGGGGGGATGGGAGATGAGGATTAATGTGTGCTGATTTATATTAGCGGCCATGTGTGCTACATGGAACATTAGCCTAAAACAGGAGCAGGCAAACCCCAGAATGGGTATCAGTGTGTGGCACGTAAAGGCATTTTGCTTGGCATGCACACCTCGGGGCACATTGTGGGGAAGGGGCTGTGGCTGTGCTGCCACAACAAGGATCGGGTCCCTTGCAGCCCCTCTGCCCTTGGCATGTCAATATCTTTCAAGTCGAGGTTGTTGGTGTTTTTGGTACTCTGCCCAAAAATGTTGCTGACCCCTGGCCTAAAAAATTCAGCAGGGAACTATTTACTAGGGCTGTGCAAAGCTTCAGATCATGATTCAGATTCAGAGGTGATTCGGAGGCTGAATCTATGAATCCAAATTGAATCTCTGGAAGCTTTAGACTTTCCAAATCGATTCAGAGCTTCCGAATTGCTTCAGAAAAGATTCGGAGCCAATTCGGCCATAGAGTATAATGGGGAATCTATGAAATATCTGTAACTTTGTTGTCTTTTTGTATGATTTATATGAAACTTGCAGGGATGGTAGCTCCTGCTGAGAGTATGACCTGTACCAAGTTTCAAGATGATAGGGGTTTCTGGGAAACTGCACCTCAAAGTCCTGAAAGCAAAACACATGTCTTGTGTATGTGTTAAGCCACAGTGGGATCAAAACTGCAGGGATGGTGGCCCCTGGTGAGGCCACAAAGCCTGCCAAGTTTCAAGGAGATAGTTGCAGGGGTTTGGGGGAAACTGCACCTCAAGCTGCAGACAAGCAAAACTCGTGACATGGGTGACTCCGGGTGCATTAAGGTGCAACAGGGTGAAAGCTGCAGGGATGGTAGCCCCTGCTGCGGCCATGAAGCCTGCCAGCTTTTAAAGAGATAGGTGCAGGGGTTCTGGGGCCCTGCACCTCTAGCTGCTGACAGGCAAAACTTGTGACATGGGTGCTTGTGCAACTGTGTCTGTCTTGGGGTGTGGAGGGGGTGGGGGGACTACTGCAGGCCTGGCTGCTAGGCTACTGTGTTACCAGTTACCAGTCATTCGTGATTCACTCAGGGACCAACTCAATACACAGTAGCTAGCTAATGTAACAAGTTAACGAGCAAGGATTAACACCTACAAAACCAGACTAAGGAGAGGAAAGAATCAATACAGACAATCAACTGCCCCAAGACAGAGACAGTCAGTTGCACAAGCACCCGTGTCACTAGTTTTTTGTCAGCAGCTAGGGGTGCAGGGCCCCAGAACCCCTGAATCTATCTCCTTAACAGCTGGCAGGCTTTGTGGCTTCAACAGGGGCTAGGAAGCCTGCAGTTTTCACCCTGCTGTGCCTTAATACACACAGGGTCGTCTGTCATGAGTTTTGCCTGTCAGCAGCTTGAAGTGCAGTTTCCGCCAAACCCCTGCATCTATCTCCTTGAAACTTGGCAGGCTTTGTGGCCTCACCAGGGGCTATCATCCCTGCAGTTTTGACCCTGCTGTGGCTTAACACATACATGTGACATGAGTTTTGCTTTCAAGAATTTGGGATGCAGTTTCCAAGAAACCCTTGCACCTGTCTCTCTGAAACTTGCAGGCTTTGTGGCCTCAGCAGGGGCTACCATCCCTGCAAGTTTCATCCAAATCAGGCAAAAAAAACAACAAAGTTATAGATATTTCATTGATTCCCCATTATACCCTATGGCCAGATCTCTGAAGCGGCTCCAAAGCTTCAGAGCCGATTCGGCTGAATCGAAGCGGGAAACTGACCCAGAGCTCCAGATTGCTGGCATCCGAATTGGCTGGATCCAAAGCCAAATCGAATAGCTGCCTATTCATACAGGCCTACTATTTATATCTATTCCCGTCTCCTCATTACTCCTTTTTCCCTCACCATGAACATTTCTTAAATTTTTAATTCCTTTACCATCTAGTTTAAAATCTTTTGTAGTATTTGTGTTTGTGGTGAAGTGGGTATCCCTGGCTACCCACAGGGCTAGCTTCCCACCTGCCTCTGGGCACGCCACCTGCCTGTCTAGCTCACCACACCTTGTTGGTAGTTAATAATGTTGTTAGTTAAGGTGGGAGGCTGCCCATTGTTACACCCTGATATTGGCAGGGCTATCCGCGGTTCCATTCCACCCCTACACCGTGGCCTAAGCCTCACAGATGGCATCTCAGGCAGTTAGCTAAACCATCGCCTTCGCCCATTAGCTGTGGCCCCCAACCATGGGGACCTTTGGCTTCCGTAAGCCCTGACCCCGTCTCAGGCCCGGTCAGGACCCCAAGCTTCCTCAGTGTTCATGGGTGTCCCTCGCAGTGGGCCCCTGGCTCTTTTGACCCTTTGGTCCTGGCCCAAGCATTGACCAGTCAAGTACGTCAGTGGGGTTTTCGCCTCCTGCCTGCATTTAAGGATTGGGGTCCCCCGTTCCTGGCTCAGGTGCTCCTGGAAGCATGCCTGGCCCTGCGGGGTCACTCCCCCAGCAGCCTCAGGCATCTCCAGAAGCTTACCTGGCCAACCCTGCTCTGATGGTAATGGAATCTGGCCCAGCTGAAGGTGAGGGCTGGGGTTAAGGTGCCCCTACTTGCCATTCACTGTGGTGGTAAATGGCCTGGCATTTCTTGGGGGCTCCCACACCACTGAGAGCCCCACCAGGCCACCCAGTCTTGGCAGGGTGCAGTTTTAGGTTATGCCTAGGACCTGGAGCCTCCAAGCCATCCCCTACAGCTCCTTCCCTTACCTCCAGGATGTTCCAAGCAGCTTTGCAGCCAGGCAATGTTACTGCCTGCTGCCAGCAGCAAAATGCCCTGTTTATATAGGCAGCCATGAATCTGAAATGGCTGCCACAATTAAGCACCTGCTGGCTGCTTGGCTTGGCCCTTAAAGTGGGAGGCACGCACAGTGCCCTGCCACAGTGTTCCATATCAATTTTACTTTTCTCAGTCCAGTTTTCCATTATGCTTCAGATTTTCATTATTGACTATGCCTAATTGCATCACGAAAGACAGACATCTTTTGTGGAACCTGGAGATTTCAGTAGTTGGAATACCCTTTGTAATAGAAGGCAATAACAGAGTTTTTAAAAAGTGCTTAGGATGTTCTTTCTTCATATAGAGGACCTAATTAAAACTTACTCTGTTTGGAACAGAAGTTATCTTCTTTTTCTTTTTTCTTCATTTCTTTTTTGGGCAAAGACAAATTCTGCATGTCTAAATTATGAATAATAGGACTTCTCTGCATCCTAAAGTTAGAGGGGGAAAAGTCCCTAAATACTTAGGATGCATGATTAGTGGTCTGGGCCATCTAAATACCAAGACAGGTACTTTAAGTTGCACCAATCAATTTGTTATCTGCACTTACACAAAGCAAGTAGAGGGTGAGGATTTGGCTTACTAACATTCTTTCTTTTCTTTCTTTTGAGTTAGTTTAACATTTGATTTTTTTCCTGACTGAAAACAATAAATCAAGAAAATACTCCTTTGTTTCAATTCTTCATGCATTTATATGATTCACTAACAGGGAGAATCTGAAAGGCTTAACTGTTGTTTGCTTATTGTATAATTTTTCTAAAATATTGATTTCTGAATTGCAAATGCTGAATGTAAAGTACTTTGATAAATCCTCTTTTAATTGAGTTTCAATCCATGCGTGACCTTTAGTTGCTGATCTTACTGGACATTTGATTGGAATGAATTTTTTATTTACAAACACATAAAATATGCTTTTTCCCCCAGAATCAACGAATCCCATCTGATATGGTGTTTCTCAGAACTTCGGAGAAAACTGGTAAGAGCTTTGTGATTGCAGATAATTCTTTGTTTACTGCATGTTTGGATGGCAGACAACTATAGTAGAATATGCAACTTTGACAAAACAGTGCATAACTGTCAACTTTTGAGTAACACGGTGTTTGTGAACCATAAAATATATTATGGTTCACAAACACCGTACAGATCAGAAATTCCATATTTGAACTGTTAATACATGATGTATTTTAAAAACATGCTGTCTTGCCTACATATGTTTATTTATATCTGGTAATCACATACTTAAACCAAAGCAAATGTAAATTAAATCTACTTGGACTGTATACAGGCTAAAGATATGAGTAATTCTTTGCTGAAATTTGACAGTATGCATAAGGTAGCTATTTTTTTATAACTATCTTTATGTATTGCAATTTAGATGGAAATGTGTAATTAGATTCCATTGTGTTTACTTAATCATTACTAAGTAACAGAGAAAATTGCTTTCTACTTGATATGTACTAGTAATATGTCATTACATTGGTTTATAAAATTTTAAAATTGACATAAGTATTTAAGAGTGAAAGCTTAGTTGGAACAGCTAAGGCTGCTACTTAGCACTCATTACATATAGCATATTATATTGTGCTAACATAACAGTTCTGGCAAGATGTGTGGAAACTGCAATTTTTTCATTTTTAGGAAATGTTCTGATTCTAAAATCCGATTCATTTAATTTGACAAAATACATCTCAATTTTTTTTAATTGTTCTGTAACAATTATTTTGCTTTGATATTGACATGGATTTAAAGTTCCTTGTAAAATGTTTTTTCAAGATTATCATATTAGCATTTGAAGTGAAACGCTTCTGTCTTCTGGAAACTTTTTTTCAGTTATTTTCCCAAATGACATGTTTTGAGAATCGATATTTTTTCTTGGAAATTTTGTTTTTGATGGCATGGCAATTTCAAGTAGAAAAATGTTCCACTGAAAAAATTCCAATCAGCTTTAGTCTAACAACATTCTTGTGAAATACATTCTTAATTATTTTTAAAAGTCAACCAAAGATATAGGTGTGAAATGGAAAAAAACCAACCACACAGCAAGTTGGTGCCCGGGTTGGAATTAGAATTCAGGAATATACAGTTTTTCTTTGAGTACTTACCAATGTGCACTCCACCATTGGTGCGTGTGAGTTGTGTGCGCTTGTGTGGATTCTTCTGGTGAGAGTTTTATATACTTGTGTAGATTCTTCTGGCTAGCTCCATTCATTGGGAATAATTTCTGCATCTTGACTGTCTTCCTTTCTGTAACAGAAAGCATAGAAAGTGTCATGTCCCCATCTACTCCTCAGTTCTGTTGACCTCCTGAGGAAATTTAGGAGTCTGGCGGTTACTTTGAAAGACCCTGTTCTCAGCAAAAATAAATCCTCAAATGGAGTGAATGCAGAAGTAGATTATTAGAATTCTCAGATTATGACTACTGGTAGCAAAAAAAGAATAACACTATATGTATCTATACGTATAGATAGACTTGTGTGATCTAAACAAATAAGCATTTTACAACTTAGGATTCTACATCTTAAAATCCAAAAAATTTCTAATAGATGGCCAGCTCCTTAGGGGTGGTCTTATCCAAATTAAGAGAGTAAAAGTGAAAAGGCATTGGATCTTCATGCTGCAGGGGTTTAGGTTGTAGCCGTGTTGGTCTAAGGATATAGGCAGATCTTCATTACATCTGCAGATGGGAACCTCAGCAAAGGATGCCAGAGGAACACATCTCAGAACACAGAGGCCACTATTATCTCCCTCCTCAAAATAGGGCATACATTACTTAACATAAAGGTCAACAGTTCCTTCTCAACAGCTGTAGTTTCATGTTGCAAGTATAAAACAGCTTTTTATCATTTTTGTATATATAGTTAGTGTTAATAGATATTTGCTAGTCATTATGGTAAGATTAGAACACTGTCTCTATTCCCAGTAAAACATCTCTTTTCTCTTAGAAAATGAAAGAGAGCTTTCCTCAGGGATTATAGCCCAAAGAATCATCTGAAAATTGTATGGCAAGACCCAAAAGGGTTCTTGTGGAACATTAGGGCAGCAGTTACAAAATGTTGATATCCATCTACTCGTATCAGACAATGCTTTATGGTCTTAGTAATGCAGCTTAGTACTGGCGTCTTTGATATTGACAATACTAGTACTGATACTGCTGGCTACCTCCCTGTAGTACCAAAGTTCCTGGTATAAAGGAGTTATATAGCATCAAAAGATTCAAGAATCAGGCAAACAACTGTCTCTCTAGCTCTGTTGCAGGTCCTGATCAGATTTATTTTAGAGTACTCAAGGAACTGGCTTACCTAACTGTAGAGTTGTTGGCTGTTATCTTTGAGAACTCATGGTGATGAGCTGAGATGGGGGGAAGCGAATATAATATCTGCTTTTTAAAAGGGGGGTAGAGAGAAGGGTTCAAGGGAATAGATTGACAAGGCTAATGCCTTAAAGTATACTGAAATATATCATAAAATAATTGATTTTGTAAGCATCTAGAGATTACAAGGTGGCAAGAAACAGCCACCATGGGATTATCAAGAGCAAGCCATGCTTAAACAACCTAAATTCCTTCTGTAATTAATTATCAGGTTTTATGGATGGGGGAAGAGTAAAGTGTATGATATACCTTGGCTTGAGTAAGACTTTTGCCACTGTTTTTCCAAATATTGAAACTACTCTAAGGTGGGTATATAACTAGTTGCATAATTATTCTCATTGACCAGTCAGTCATCAGTGACTCAATATCAGACTAGGATGAGGTACAGGTTTCCCTCGCTGTACATACGTTCCTGGAAAACTGCGCATAACTCGAATTCGCATAAAGGGAACCCACTTTCCAATGTAACAAATAGGGTTATGTTCCAAGACCTCAACTGTATTGACACCCAGACCCATTTCTACCACTTTTACAAGACAGTTTTGTTATTCACAAACAACAGACAGAACACACAAGTACAGGCTGTATTATAGTGGAGATGGCAACTACAGAAACACGTGTTGCAGACAATAAGCAAGGAGCACAGATCCACATGGGAGACTATATTTTGGTGTGCGTCACTCTCACAATGGACCACACAAAGCAGCTGACTGCAGGCTTCCACCACACTGTTTGCATAATAGTGAATTTACCTCACATATAACGAATTTTTGGTATAAAAAGGGTCATTGCATAAGAGTGAATTCACACATACAGAACCCACATAAAGCAAGGGAAGCCTGTATCAAGTGGGGTTCCCCAGCAGACTGTTCTGCCTCCAATATTGGTCATTATCTCCACTAATAAGTTGGAGAATAGGATGCAGTGTGAATAGAGTAAATTTGCAGATGACACTAACTTGAATGGGGTAGTTGAAACTATAGAGGACTATAGTGGAAAGGATTGAAATTAAAAATGACCTTGATGAACTGGGAAAATGTTCTAAAATGGGTCAGCAATATTTTCGTCAAGAGTGCCAAAAACACCCCAACCTTTACCCATGCCTGGACTTGGCATACCAAGGGCAGATGGTGGGGAGCTGCAAGGGATCTGATCCTCATTGCTGGTGGCAGGTGCACATGCGCCTCCAGGTGGACAGCAGGGGAGGGGCCAGGGTCAGGCTAACCGTCTGTTCCCTGCCATTCCTCCAAGGCATGCGTGCAGCTGCCACTGCCACAGAGCTGGTGCTGGGGCTCCGGACCCCAGTGCAGTTTGTTTGCAGCCTCCCAGATGCCTGACACACCCAGCCTGGGTTCTGGGCAGTTGCTGTCGACCACAGAGCTTGGGTTGCTTGCAGCTGCCCAGCCACCTGCTGCGAACAGCCAGGGCTCTGTGGCCATTGGCAGCTGCCCAGAGCCTGGGCCAGCTGTGGTGTGCTGAGCAAAGTGACATCGCGTGCCATGCTTTGGCATGCCTGCTGTTGGTTGCCAACCCCTGTTCTAAAACAACAAATTGGATATTTGATGAGGACAAGCACAAAGCATTCCACATAGGAAGGGACAATAAAATGCACATATACAAAATGGGAATAACTGACTAGGTTGCAGTAGAGCAGATTTTAGGATCACAAACTGAATATAACTCAACAGTATAATATTGATTTAAAAAAAAAAAAGAGGCAAAGCACAATTAGTTGTATTAGCAGGAGTGTCATATGCAAGTTAGTGGAAACTATATTCATTGACTTGATCTGAAATACTATATGCAGTTCTGGGCAGCCATACTTCCAAAAAAATGTTGACAAATTGGAAAGACTTCATAGTCCAGAGGAAAGCAGCCCAAATTATTAAAGTTCTCAAAAACATTACATGAGAAAACATTAGAAGAACTGGTGGTATTTAGTGCAGGGATTGAGAAGGGGTTTGGCAAGTCTTCACATCCAAAAAGAATCATTATAAAGTGGATGGTAAACGCTTGTTATGTGTCTACAGAAGACAGGACAAGACATAATAGCCTTAAATGTCAACAAGAGATATTTGATTTAGATATTAGAAAAAACTTTTCAACTATAAGGGCAGCTAAGCACTAGAAGAAAATACTTACAGAGGTTGTGGGTTTTTCTATCATTAGAAGTTTTTCAGTATACTTTAGACAGTTTTTTGTGTGGGATGGCTTAGACAGAGGTTGGACTAGATTAGTGATGCTCAACTGTTTGGCCCCAGATAAGTGAGATGGGACCAGACTGAGCCCTGCAAGTCAGGATTGGAACCTGGGGCTTAGCACCACCCTCTCCCACCCCCATGCTCTAGGATTGGTCTCTGGGGGCCCTGGTACCACCCTCTCATGTCCCAGCACACTTGGACAGGTCCCTGGGGGATTACCACCCTCTCCTGCCCCAGTGCACTAGAAGTGGGTCCCAGGGGCCTGGCACCATCCCCTGCCAGCTCTCCACATGCCAGGATCAGTTCCTAGGGCCCAGTGCCACCCCAGCTCCACCCTGTATGCTTGGATCAGGCACCCAATCCAACAGGCAGGGTCTGGGGCTCCCTGTGGGTTCAGAAATTTGGCAGTGAGGAAGTGGTGACATCATTCTTCTGCAGCCAAATTTCCAGACCCATGGGGAGTCCTGTGAGCTGGATGACATGAGGCCATGGGCTGAATCTAGCCTGCAGGTCAGGGGTTGAGCACTTCTGGAATAGAAGATTTCCTCAGGTTTCTTCCAACCTAATTTTTTTATGATCCTATTCCAAACACACTGGATTTCCAGTTATATCTAAGATGTGGACTGATTGCAAGTCCCCTAATAGTCTACCGAACAGCTGTCTAAGATAACACTCTAGTTTGCGCAAACTCAGTTGTCTTTCATCCCAGAGTTGCTTGATGTCTAAAAGGTTCTTTCATAGTTTACCTGCTGTTATTGTTCAGTGGTAGAATCCTTGTCCGCTATGGGGAAACCTGGGTTCGGTTCCTAGATGCACATATAACAACCATTGAGGCATCAAAAGTCTGCACTTGGTCCTACCTGTTTCAGTGGTCTAAAGTGGGGATGGAAGGTCTGGGTGGCCTTCACTCCATTCTTCTGTCTGGGCAGATGCATCAAAGGTCCTAGTGACCTCTTGCGCACACACCATGATCCAGAAGGATCAATGGTTGTATACTACTGTCATGGTTTGTCCCACAATCAAATAACATAGTGCCTTTTGGAATTTAAATGCTGTTCTGGAGAGGTTCTCAACCACCCTTTGAGCAACTAGGTACATTTCATGTGTATTAAAATCTCTGTTTTAATGGACAGTTACTTCTGTTAAAAAAGGTGGAAGAGATTAATTCCCTTATGGCAGGATTACTTTATACTAGATTCCTTGTAGCTTGTTCATGAAAGGTGAAGGCACAGCCTAATTTTGCCCTAATGCTGACTGTCTGGCTTATGGCCAGATGGGACTGTTTGCGTGCGATCTGGGAAGCTAAGCAGGCCTGGGCCCAGTTTGTACCTGGATGGGAGACTACTTGGGAATTCCACAGGCTCCCTACCCTTTTTTTGTTCCCGCCCACCTATGGCCAGATGGGACTGATTTGCATGCGATCTGGAAAGCTAAGCAGGCCTGGGCCCAGTTCATATTTGGATGGGAGACTGTGCGTGGGCTGCCTGCCTATGGCCAGACAGGACTGATTTCATGAAATCTGGGAAGCTAAGCAGGCACAGGCCCAGTTCATACCTGGATGGGAGACCTCCTTGGAATCCCATAGGCTGCCTGCCCTTTTATTTGATATCAAAATTTGGGGTGAGATGGGCACGTTAGCAGGGAGGGAAAGACTACAGAAAGACCTGGATAGGTTGCAGGGGTGGGCTAACAAAAACAGGATGCGTTTCAATACGGACAAGTGCAGGGTGCTACACTTGGTCAGCAGTAACCAGCAGCACACTTATAAGATGGGAAACTCCTTTCTTGAGAGCACGGAGGCAGAAAGGGATCTTGGAGTCATCATTGACTCCAAGATGAACATGGGTCGACAATGCGACCTCGACAATGTGAGGTCACGGTCGGCAGGGCTAACCGGACCTTATTGTGAATCCACAGGTGCATCTGAAGTAGGTCCAAGGAGGTGATCCTCCCCCTCTACGTGACACTGGTCAGGCCGCAGCTGGAATACTGTGTCCAGTTCTGGGCGCCCCACTTCAAGAGGGATGTGGACAACATTGAGAGGGTCCAGAGGAGGACCACCCGCATGATCCGGGGACAGCAGGGCAGACCCTACAATGAGAGGTTACAGGATCTGAACCTGTTCAGCCTTCACAAGAGAAGGCTGAGGGGGGACCTGGTGACCATCTATAAACTCACTATGGGGGACCAGAAGGGTTTGGGGAAGACCTTGTTTCTCCTAGCGCCCCCCGGGATAACAAGGAATAACGCCCACAAATTGTTGGAGAGTAGGTTTAGATTAGACGTCCGTAGGAACTACTTCACAGTTAGGGCGGTTAGGATCTGGAACCAACTTCCAAGGAAAGTGGTGCTGGCTCCTACCCTGGGGGTCTTTAAGAAGCGGCTTGATGCCTACCTGGCTGGGGTCATTTGAGCCCAGTTTTCTTCCTGCCCAGGCAAGGGGTCGGACCTGAAGATCTACAAGGTCCCTTCCGATCCTACTTCTATGATTCTATGATTCTACCACTTGAAAAAGATCATGGTCTACTCAACCAGGGTGCAGACATCTTTCTAACCTTTTTGTGGGAACTTGTCCATAGTTGAAATATGTAAGGTAGCTGTGGGGAGTTTTAACACATACCTTGCTGCATCATTATGCTAATGTGGAAGTACCACAGGCTGTTGCTCATTTTGGTAGATAACTGCAAAGTCACTACTTGCTTCAGATCTGGCCACTGTCAGCAAAAAGAATGTGAAAGATCAATGAAGTAAGAAATGGTTGAGTATCTGGAAGTAACTAGTTCTTTGTGATGTGTTTCTTCCATATCTATTCTACAACATACCCTCTTTTCCTGTTAAAACAATAATACCTATATAATATACAATAATATATATTAATAATGTAATACCTTATAATACTTGTGTAAAACCTGGATTCAGGATTGATGCAGGAATTGAGGTGATTCTTCCCTTTATACCTTCAGCTGGAAGCACAGGTGAATTAAGCCCAGTTGCAGCTCCCAGCAGACATTGTTGGCCAAAAAAATCTGAGTGAGAGTGAATAATGTGCACATCTGTACCAGTAGTGGAATATCTATGGATGATGCATCTCAAACATCCACAGTTTAATAAATAAGTTTCTTCTTCGACTTGTGCCTAGGCCACTAAATCACAACTCTCCCCTAAATGTCAGTAAAAGACAGTTTTTCAGAAAGAAAACCATTAACGTCCATATTGCTGAGCAGCACTCTTCAGCTTTCCTAGAGCCTTCCATTTATCATCTTAAAAAGTAGCCTTTTTGTAAGAACAGTTTTAAAGGTTATAGTATAAGTGTGATTGGGAACAGAAATTTTATACCCTGTCCTAAAAATTGCACATCCTGCCATCTCACGTGATGGCAGGATGCACAGTGTTTAGGATGGAGCATAAAGTTTCTTAGATCCCAAATGCAGAATTGAACCAGGATCTGGGGCAGCCTCAAAACTGCATTGGGATCAGGGTCCAATCCCTGGGCTCATGCTGAGAGCAGCCTGTGGTCTCTGAATGGGACACGATACTGCCCAACCCTGATGTAGGATCAGGTACAGGGTTGCCTTGGGTTAAAAAACCGGGCTGCACATATGGGGGAAGTTGAGAACAGGTAGAGCACCTCTTCAGTCTCGGCTTCCCCTGCCCCGGGTTTTTGAACATTGAATGTGCAGCCCAGTTGGGCTTCATGTATGATTTTTAGACTTGTGGCTACCTTATGCCTGATCCCAGGGATTGGCTCAGAGGGTGGTCATGTCCCATACCGTGAGGCTGCCAGGTGCCTGAATCCAGTATTCAGCTGAGCACTGGGATGGGGTACAGTCCAGGTCTTGGTTCAAGATCTGACATTGTCCCCTATGCAGTCCCAACAACAGGGCTCCCCAACTCTTGGAACATTTGCAGTATTGCCCTGCACAGTCCAAGTGGGCTACCAGCAGGCTGCAAACATGTGGGTGCAGGAGAGCCCATTTGCTCTTGTCTCCATGGCACTTTAAACGTTCTTCCCTGACCCCACATGCAGGCTGCAGAGCAAGGCTGCAAACATACAGGGCCCAGTTTGGGACTAGGGCCTGTCCCAGACCTGATGCAGACAGTCAGCTGATTGTCAACATTGGGATGGGGCAGCTCTAGCCAGTTTGGAGACCTTGGACTGTGCCAGGCTGATGCCCACAGTCAGCTGAATGTCTGCTTTGGGACTGGGCAGCCCCAGGTCTGGGACACATGCCATTTTTTTTGGTTTCAAGCACCATACAAACCAATCATATAGATGTTCTACATTATGGACACCTTTACATGTTCAGCAAAGCTGCTCTGATGTGCTGTATTTATAGCGTGTCAGAGCAGATTCAATTAATTGAGTCTGCTGGAGTGTGGTAATTACTGCGCTCCAGCAGACTCCAGCATCATATGTATCAGTGTCTCTGAGCTGAAAAATGATAGTGTGGGCACTTTAACTAAAGTTCATTCAACAAGCTTTAGCTAAGTGCCCTTGCCACTATTTTCCAGCATGGGAATACTGATGCACACGATGCTCCAAACATTTTAATTAGACTGGCTCTTGGAGCCGATCTAATTAAAGCGCTCCTGCCCCAGAACACGTGTATAAATGTCCTATATGTGGAACATCTATGTGGTTGGTTTACCACATTTTATGGCACCTTAATTTGACTTCATGTATGACATGTTGTAATTTATGGTGCGATTAATGTGTTAATCCAACTCCTTGCTTCAAGACGGGATAATCTCTGTGTAAATCTTCCCAAGCAAGTGTTTTCTAACCTGTGCTTAAAAACTTCCAACATGCAACAAATAGACTACTTACATTGGCGGTGCGCTTTTTTTTCCAAAATCTGAACTTCAAACATATGGCAGTAATTCCTTTTTGAATAAAAAAATAAAATGCTTAAGTCTATAATTGTTTTTTCCTGCAAGTTGTAGTTTTGAAAGATTTATGGTTTAATTTATTGTTGACACTTTAAATACTTTGCTCAAACATTTTAGTTTTAATATATTTTGATGTTCAGTATGTAATTTAAGTTTATCTTCTGTACAATAAAACAGTTTACTTTTTATAGCTTTGTTGCATTAACTTCATTGTAGTTTTAAAAAAGAGCTTGTAGACTGTTCCTTTAAATCTTTTATATTTTTCTCAAAAAGCCTCTTTTGGGGCTGAAATTTCTCTTTATATTTTCCCTCCCTGTAAATGATTTTTCTTAAGAATATGCTGGAATTTCCTTAATTTTCAAACAGAAAAGCGGTTTGAATGATAAAGGTGAGTAATTTACAATACAGCATCTCATACTGGTCTGGCTTAGGTTCATGTAAGTATGGTGTCCTTGTCAGAATGAGTCATAGTGGCTGTGCTTTGGTGATGAGCACTTTTACACTATACAAATCTATGAGATGCAGGATCTCTTAGGATACTTTGAGTTGTACAAAAATGCCTTGTTTAAGTGCAAAAAGCTAACATTAGTGATGATTCACTTTAGTAGCTTAAGACTCTTTTAGTATCTTGTGCATGGCTATTATTCTATGGGACAAAATGTTGCATGCTTTATCAGAGCTGTTGTCTCTTGTACTGCCTTCCATAAATAATATGCCATTTAATTTCTGACAAATGCTACATGTTAACACTCAATATATAACCTACTTTCTAGATTACTGTCATTTTGTATCTAGATGCAAAAATAATTATTAGATCCTAATAATAAGACTTGGAAAGCAAGTCTAAAAAGAGTTTTCCTCTACTCCTTTGTCTAAAATTAATGTTCTTTTATCTAGCAACTGAAATAGAGAAGATATTTGTCTCTGAGCTGAAGACAAGTAACAGCTCCTCAAGCCCCCCCACTCTGAAATTCTTTACCTTTAAACCTGATCAAATACATGCTCAGCTTCTTGTTCTAACAAGGATTTTAAAAGGAATTTTTATTTCTTCACTAAAATTCCCTAACTTTCTTCCTTTTTGCTGATTTTTTTTTTCCACCTCAAAGGAATCTTTATGGCTTCTAAATAAGTTTTGTGGACAGATAACAAGGAGTGTGAAAACTGTCTATATTTAATAGATTTCATAGACATTAGGGCTGGAAGGGACCTCGAAGATTGAGTCCAGCCCCCTGCCCCAGGGGCAGGAAGTCAGCTGGGGTCAAAGGATCCCAGCAAGATAAATGTCCAAATGTCTCTTAAAGGAGTCCAGAGTAGGTGCTTGTTCCACCTCTGGAGGCAGTCTGTTTCAGGCCTTTGGGGCTCGGACTATAAAGAAGTTCTTCCTTATGTCCAGCCTGAAATGGTCTTGGAGGAGTTTGTGACCGTTTAACCTTGTCATCCAATGGCTTTTTTATGGCTTTCTAATAAATATATAGAAAAAGACAACTAAAGCTTATACAAATGACTCCAGCACCTGTAGGATAGCTCCAGATATTGTCCAAGACAATGTCTTTGTTTCTGAAAGACAGAAGAAAAATGTCTGAAATGTCAAGTGTGAGAACCTCTCTCTCTAAGCAAAACTCCTTGTGTTAGCCCTTGATTGATGACCCACCTGCATGTGAAGATCCTGAAGAATTTCACGCACCCCCTTCAGCCTTATATTGTTATATGAAGATCTTGGTCCTGGAACCAGTATCAGTCCTTTTCTTGAGGAGAATCTTCAAGATTTTCCAGCTTTTACCTTGGGTCCAGAGATAATTGACACTTTTATACATACCTATTTTCTATATTTTGGGGAGCTCATTGATTCAGTGGCTGTGGCACAGCAAGGCTAGAGCTACAAACCCTCAGCTAGTTCTTCTTTAATTCCAGAAGATGATTCTTAAGTATCTGTTGCTTCTTCCTGTCGTACGAGCAAGAGAAGGTGCTGTCCATTCCTTATTATTGTTACTCTAGAATTGCCCTCTAGTTCTCTCTAGTGGGTTTGGAGGACCAGATCTACATGATCACTCCACACTTACTGAAAATATTTTGACCTTTCAGAACATCATGCATCAGGCCAAGAGTCTACTCCTTTCCCTGTTTAAAACAAGCTCAGATAAAAACTAAAAATATATTATACAAGGAAGAGACACTCAATGTGCAACAGTTCTCACTTCTATCTTAGCTGTGACTCAAAGATCTAAACTTCCTAGTATTTCTCACCACACTTACGGTGAAGATTGTAAAGCAACAGATGATAGTTGTTTTGGTTTTCAGACCTGATTCAGAAGCAACTAGAATCCCCTGTCCAACTTCCAGTGCAGAAAGGCATGTGAGATAGACTGGTTTGGTCCTATACCAAAATCTGGAGCATATCTGTCTTAGGGTTTGGGATCTCTGTGCTCCTTTAAAAAAAAAAAAAAAAGCAGCTTGATAATTGAGAGGAAAGAACAGGGGATTATTCAGATATTCAACTTCCCCATCTGATAGTAGTGTTTGGGAAGTTTCACAGCACAATGTCAAAAGACCTGTTGTATACTGCAAGGCTTTCCAACTGGCAGCCCCGAACTCCTACCCAGCCACTGATTCCCCTGTCACTCTGGTTACAACAACAGCTCAAGTTTCTGGATTTCCCTTCTCTGTCCCTGCCCCAGGGACAGGGCAGTGCAGTGCAGTGGTGTAAAAAGCAGTGGGTGAGGCCTGGGTCATGTGGTGCAATGGAGGGAGGGGCACTTACTTGGGTCTAGGGTGCAGCAGGGGTGGGCAGGTCACACATGGGGGCCTGTGGCTTGTCCTGGTGCAGCCATGCTGGTGCAGCTCACAGAGCATGTCTGCTGACCACTGAAGTTGGACAGACTTCATTTGCTATATAGACTGGAGCAAGCTGTTAAGACATTTCAACCTATCTTGTGAGTTTTGGAGGAAAAAAATATTAACATCAGGTCATCTCTGTAAGTGTGGCTAAACTATGTGTCCAGTTATGTTTTGAATAAGCATGTTTCCTTCAATGTCTAAAAGAAGCACACTATTTTAGGGGAAATTACACTTTCAAAAACATTTATTCATAGTCATCTGAAACTTTAGAGATTGCTGCATGGAGTTCAGTTCACATCTCTTGAATTGTTTTACATAGTAGCCTTTTTGTTGCCAGTAAACTTGTAAGGCTGCCTGGCGCATCTCCTCAAGGAGGTTCCTTCTAGTTAATCTGCTTCCCTATCATACCACTGTAGGAATATAATGTGGAAAAACTAAAGGAGTTAGTAGTAGTAATTCTCACTCTGTGAATCCATCCAGAGAGATGCATTGACCTTCCCTTCTGCTTTATCTTCATAGACCTTGAATCAGAGGAACTGAGGCATAGATAGATATGATGTGAGGTAGTTAATGATTTTGCTTCATGGGCTGTATGTTTGGAGGAAATCGCATGTACTCCCTAACTACTTAGTTCTGTGACCACATGTTTTATTACACGACTCCTGTGTTGTGGTGTTTTCAACAGATGCTTTCAGAAAATTAGTCTGTTTTAGTTGGTAAAGCCCCCCTTTTATCCTTTTACATGTTTTATTCCCTGCTGACAATCAAGAATCTGCAATCTGGCAGGACAAAGTGGAAACGCTTTTGCTTTTTGTCCCCCTTGACCAAGATACTTGGGCATCAAGAGCTTGGCAGTTCAGTAATGTTGGGAGCTGCCAGTGATACTTGTTTTCTATTTAGAGCCAGTTCCCTTTGTGTATCCACAGAGGCTCAGCCTGGGGAGTGAGAACCTCTGAGCTGGTATATTGTTAGAGGTGGAGTACAACGAGGTAGGCTGACACCAGGATGCTAGAACTGTTCAGGACTAAATTGCCAAAACATGTTGATTGTGTCCATCACACAAGAGAGCTGATTTTGAGAAATTTGAAGATTTAACATCATATGAATTTGCATATCTCCTACTTTAGTAACCAAGGGAGGAGCATCTCCCCTTTTAAATAGATTAGGCCTTTGAAGCTTCAGTATCTAGCTTTTAAAACTGGAAGGCATTTTTCCTCCATATGTTTGAGGTACTCATATGAAACAGCAAAACAAACTTTCCTTATCTACCTTTAGGGGAAGCATGCTATTTATTTGACATAATTTCTGCTAGAAGAATTCTTGAAGCTATCCTTTATCATAACTTTGACCATTACTTAATATTTTCACAATAATTTTGCTTTTTTATGTATTCTTTTCTCTGGTCATAAAATTCAAGATCATGTTAATTAGCTTTTTTGGTATTACTAGCTTTTCTTCTAATCAGTTGAATTTTTAAGCACTATGGCCTCATGTTAGGCATGTGTACAGATGCCTAAAAACTGAGTTCAGGAATAGCGGCTTACAGGTTTCCAGAACCTTAGTAAAGGAAAAAGAGGCTTTAATACTACAGCTTCTGCTTACCCTTTGTGATTATATCCATATCAACTCTATTGAGTATAAGAGAAGGTTGGGATAAATAATAGGAATTTTGTCCAAAGGTTCTTCTAAATCGTGGTCAGCTCATAGGCTTTATTAGGGGTATAACTATGTCAGGGATGGGCTTGGGTAGGTTTTTTTTCCCAGTGTTGTTACACCGGTATAATAGGTCACGGTACTGTTTTTATACTGATATACTTTGTTCCCTTTCCTGTATAGCTAAATTTAACAAACCTTTGAATTATTGAAAGATGGAAGAAAAGCAAGCTACTATACATAGGTGGCTGTGTGATAATAATTCTTGATGGTTTTATATTTGTGAAACTGCAAAAAATTAAAAAATTTAAAAAAATAAAATAATTGGGATAAGTACTCTTGCCAAATTTTAGCCAGGAGGACAGTTGTAACTTGCTTGGAGGAAAAAGTGTTAAGAAATCAGTTTACTAATGGAAACACTGGCACAACCTTAGTTATAGTAGTGCAAATGTTATTACTGAATAAAATTTTGGGCCTTAGTTACTGGCTCTAAGTCCCAGTTTTATTTTAGGTCTTAAATGGGGTCCTGTAAAAATGAAGAGTTAATCATCTTGGTAAATTAAAATGGTGCCCGCTGATTACTCTAAAAATTTTTAAGTAACAGCACAAATTCTGACCCTTGGGAAACGCGTGTATTTTTCTGTAAGTGGGTAATTTAAAGTGCCACAAGATGGGGAAAAACACAAAAGCAAGGAACAAAATGGATACTCTAGTGCCATTTATAGTGCACTTCTCCATGCAGTAAAGTAAATAACTACATATGGAGAAAATTGTTTGAGTGTTATGGTGAATAATCACAGAGGTAATTACTGGAGCTATTAAATGGCAATTTCAGAATTTTCACAAACTGAATTGAAGTTGAGAGATACCATGATTGTATGTAGAGCTGCATTAGCCCAACATAACTTCCTTATAACTTGGTGAATTTATTGGGGCAAGAAGCCAGATATTAATTCATCAAGATTTCTAATATTTACCTGATCTCTGCAACCACTGAACAGCAATAGGATCCTTGAGGAAGATGCTTGGACACCAAGCAACAGATTCACAGCTGCTCTGCTCCCCCTTCTGTGTTTGTCTCTTCCATTTATAGCATATGAATCTTGTTAGGTACTGCTTTCCCAGCGTTCCAGCCTCAGAATGGAGGGAGAAAACTTTAATTATGATGTTCTCATACTTCCAGCAGGTCTAAGAAGAAGGAAACTATCACCAGCTCTCCAGTAGGACTGGTATCCATTCCTTCTCTGTTTAGAGTTATATCAACTCCTTTAGGAGTGTAGAACATATAGGGAATATAGAAAATGATTCCTCAGTATGGAAATGAAACATCAGGATCCTCTTAAGTTGTCCTAACTTTCTGTCAGTGTTTTCTAGCTTTGAGAGAAGTGACTTTCCCTTTTAAAATTAAATCCACTGTGTTAAGAAGACTTTTTTATTCATTCTCAAATTTGGCTAAGTTATTTCTGTATGACTCAACAGATGGTATAGATGAAATAAATAAATATATATATATATATTTTTTTAAAGCCACTAATTTGCAGTAATGAAGTGCCAGATATACTGCTCAGCATTAAAGCAGTAGTTGTGAAGCTGCCAGATGCTACACCCTTTTAAATCAATCCTTCATGGAAAGAAACATTATATCTGCGCATTTTTACTGTGTAAAAATTAAACTAGACAAATATAAAAACGCAGTGTTAAGACATTAGTAAACTATAGCAGGAAACTAAGAACTCTATAAATGACTGTATAGTAAAGGTGCCAATAATGTGTAATAATAATTTCTTCTTTGCCAGCTGCATGACTGAGTGAAGGCTAAGATGCATTTTTCCTTTGTGTAAAGGCTTGATTTGGAAATTTGAATTTTTAAATGAATCACAGAGTGGTAGCACCACTTTGGAATTCAGTTGTGTAATTTGCATGTCGCTTTCTATCTCCTTGTAAAACTGACTGCTACAGAACAAGTCGGTAATAGTTACTTTTGTCACATGTTCTGGAATTTTCTACGATGTTTAGAAACTATGCATTATAAAACCTACCTGTCTTAAAACTAAAAAGTGTTGGAAATGTATTGCTACAGAGAATGACAAATGACTAGAGTGAAGTTTTGCACATACGGCCAGATAAACTTTTATCTTCAGGGCATGAGTGACTGCCAACAATCTGTCCAAACTACTTTAATCTGTTCCCATACCTCAGTTCCCATTCCAGTTTTAACATTTGATTTAACTCAGGCTAGAAATGTTTCGACACCTATCTTAAGCTACTGAATAATATTGATGTTATGTGATCAGCCATTGTTTTAAGCATATCATGGTAGGAAATTTAAAATTTATACTAAATATTTTATCTGAGACACAGAACTGAAAATCTGCAAGTATAGTAACAGTAGCAAAGAAAATAAGCCATTACTTGTATCATCTACAAATACACTATTAACACAACAGTGTATGATAAATACCATAGAAAAACACTGCTATATAATCTAATGATTCCTAATATATAAGCCTATTTTTGTGTACAAACCTGGGTGACTTGTACATTGCATTTTATATATAAGATTGTCTATCATTAAAGAATAAAACTCTAGTAATTTTCTGTTAATAGTAACTTATTCTATTTTTAGTATGATAATCAGGAATTTTGTTAATTCTCTGGTTCATGTAATTAAATTACTGTTAATTTTTAATGCTAAAGGACAAGATTTTTTTTTTCTCCTAGTAGAGTTGCAAATACAGAATGAAAAAAAATGCATTGCCACTGACATAACAAAGAAACTTAGTATTTGGTAATTTTTTATATACTGTAGCTGTTAAAACAAGTATTCAAACTTTTGAAAGGTGAAGTCCCTTCTCCCCCTTCAAGGAAGTAAAAGCAATCATGTGGAATCACATATGCCTTTCCATAAACACCAGCTTTGTTTCCATTGGAACCACTGATAAAATCTTCCATTGACTTCACAGTTTGTCACGTTCTCCTATCACAGGTCACATAAAGTAGAGTTCATATGTGCAAAAAACAGTTGTCTTCTATACAAATACAAAGTAGTATTCTGAGGGCAATTTATGATTTCTTCTTGCACAAGCAGTTGCACAGAATTGGAAAACAGCAAATAGAATAGACCTTCTTACCATGTCAGGGTTGAGATATACAGGCGACCCTCACCATTTGCGGGGGATACGTTCTCCTATCCCCCGCGAATGGCGAAATCCATGAATAAGGCATGGCGTTCATGAACGCAGTGCCCCTGGCGGCTGGGGAGGGGAGGGTCACGGTGGTGGCAGTCGGAGCCCAGCGGCTCCCAAGGAGCTCTGGTAAGTGTTTAAAGTGTATTCAAAATGCGGGTTTGGTGTTCATGAATATTTGAAACCGCGAATGCCAAACCTGCAAATAATGAGGGTTTCCTGTATTGCAGGGAAAAAAACCACAGGTAAATGACAGTCGGAGAACCAGGGAGTTTTATAGTCTTTGCTATTTGGCAGTGATAGGATCTGAAAGGTATAGAAACTGAAGGTGTTCATCTCTATAAACAAGTGGATGAGACAACAAAGTGAAGTTACATAGAGGGCAGGGGAAACGAGAGGTTAGAAGTGTATTAAGATCAATAAAATTCTAAGTTTTTTCAACAGTCATGCCCATAAGCCATTGTCACAGTAATTAGCTTAATTTTTTGTGTGTATTGGCATAAAAGTTTATTTATGGTTGGGCTTAAGGAGAGCCAATAGCATAATGAATTTTTGACTAGGCACCTTTCCACCACTCGTGGAGAAAACATATGTTGGAGAAGTAGGATTATAGAGTCATAGGAACTGACTCGCATGTCTCATGCAGCCAGAGTTAGAAGGATGATGACATGTGCATGCACTCTTTTCTGCTTGCATTAGAGTTACCTCATAAACCTGTAGCAGGGCGGGCATATGCTGCGTGTGATACAGGGCTAGCAGGTGGGGCATGCCGCATGTAGTCTCCACCAGACCAGCCCTGCGAGCTGACTCCAGTGCAGCCCTATCCAGCCCACAGACCAGCCTAGAGAACTGCATGCAGTCCATGGTGCTGAATGAGTTCAACACCACTGGTCTAATGTTTGTACTGTTCTACTGTGAGGAAGCTTGCAATCGAATTACTAAAAGGTAATCTGGTGATAAATACTAGCACTTTAATACTGTGTTTTGTAATATTGGGCTATGAATCGTATCTTTGGACATGTCCTCTAGGGCTACATACAGATAGTCATAAAACCCAGGACTGAATCAATTCAATCTTTGTAGGTTAGTCTAAGTTGCATAGATTGAACCGTTAAGCAAGTGAACAGACGTTCACTTTTGATTCTAGAAATGCAGCTACATGCATGCAGTGGCCCAGGCCAGAACCATGGCATGCTAGAGCACACCTTTCTACTCAGCTGGAGTAGACAGCTTCAGCCAAGGCTAGCTTACCCACCCTGTGAGGTTGGGGGGTGGGGATTGCAGGGGAAGTGAAAAGCATTGTGGGATACTGGGAAACTGAGTTAACTTGAATCTGGAGGGGATCTGGGACAGAAATTCAATAAACCGATTTAACCTAAATCAGTTAAGTCTGATACCATATCCATCCCAGTTTATCTTGAACCAGTTTCAGCCAATTCAGAAGTGGTTTATGGGCACTGAACTTCTGGGTTAAGTACAGACAGTCAAAAGTCTGAGTCTGAATTGATTCAATCTTCTCAGATTAGTCTAAGCAAGAAACAGACATTCTGTTTTGATTCTGGAAATGCAGCCACATGCCTGCACTGGCCCAGGCCATAAGCTAGGGGGCACTAGAGCACACCTCCCTGCTTGGCTGGAGCAGACAGCATAGGTCAACCTAGCCTGCCCACCCTGTGGGGAGAAGAAGGGGCTGGTAGGGGAGGTGCAAAGCATCCTGGGATGTTGGAGGACTGAGACTTATAGATTTCATAGATGTTTAGGGTTGGAAGGGACCCTTAGTAGATTGAGTCCAACCCCCTGCCCTGGGTCTGAGGTGTGCAGTGGGGAGCTGAGGGGCCCGAACTTGCAGCTAGAGGGAATATGGGACAGAAGTTCAGTAAACCAATTTAATCTAAATCAGTTCAGTGTGATACTACATCCATCCAGGTTTATCTGAAACTGATTTCTGCCATTTTAAAAATGGTTTATGTGCACTAAACTTCTGCTGTGTTATAGATTTGAACTGGTTTCCAATCACTTATACCAGTTTGTCTGTAATTTCTGTCCGTAACCTAAATGTCTAAAATACTTTACATTTTTCCAAGATAACTTTTTCCATATACCACTCAACCTCTATCTTTTTGTGATATGACTGAGGTAATATCTTAAGAAGATAAAGTAAAATAAAACCATTTAATGGTAGTATTGAGGTTGCTGATTTAATGAAGTTGCTCATTCTCTTTTCTAAATTAATATCCATTCTTCTGGAATAAGTTTTCCTCAGATCTTTTTTTCTTTCACTTGTATATAGACATTTCTTCTTAAAAGATCAGGGGTGAGCAAAATGGCAGATCTGGCTGATGGCTGGACTCTATTTCCCAGCAGCCCCTGCCTGCGTTGCTGCAGCCAGTTTCCATGGAGACCCCAGTAGAGGCAGTGCTGTGATAGCACAGGGTCAGTGTTCCCATGGAGATCAGTCCTAGCAGCACTGGCAGGGCACACAGCTGGGCGGGGAGCTTCTCCAGGGCCAGGGCTGGGATCTTGCAGTGGTGACAGCATGGTCATGGCACCATGACTATGGAAACTGTCTGCAGCAACGTGGGTAGGGGCTGCTGGGAAATGGAGACCGCCATGGACCCAGTCTGACCCATGTGCCAGACTTTGCCCACCCCTGTAATAGACTGATATAAATTGTTTATAATATAAATAAAACTGATTTATCCAGAAATCATTACTGTTATTAAATCTGACTTTTTACATAATATATCAGGGTCCAGAAGAAAATGTGAAAAAATAAATTCAGTTTTGATTTCTAAAAATATTTAAAATACTTTGTCGTCATTTTGGGCGACCGTATATATTCCTTAGTCTCCCACTCTCCAAAACCATCTGATTCATTATCTGGATGAACATCTGGATTATTTTCAAAGGGTATAGAAAATATTTTTTCATTCTCTGTCCCAAAGCCAAAGGACAGAGACGTCAAAGGAAAGGTAACTAATTTCTGGCACAGCGGTCTCACTTGTTTTTTCACTTTAATTTCAGTTTTAACTTCGGTTTTAACTTTAACTGTGTGTTGAACTGTTTTGCACTTTGAACTTTTGCTGTTCTTAGCCCATACCTAAACTGTACATACTGCTTTGAATACCTGAGCTAAACGTTTTAGATGCAACCTCTACAGTTAACATTTCCATTCTTTCCATCATTTCCAAAACATAAGAAAATTAATTTTTCACCTCAGTTATACTGTTGATTTTTGGGTGGGTAGTTCAGCATAAAACTGATGTTGTTATTGGCAATGCCTCAGTTCAAGGATTATCTCCACTACAGCTCATTGATGTATCTTGAGTTGATTTTGGAATCCTTGAGCCACAGATCTGTCCATAAGTTGCCAGTCTTTCCACAGGGAAGAGAAGGCCACAGCTCAGGATTTCCTTCTTTTTCCTTTCTCTGCTCTCTTCTCTGCTTCGAGGGCAACACTGATATAATAAGTTGAACAATGATGGCCACTTCAGTGTTTAAGACTCTACAGATCAGGGCATGCAAATTAACCCTCTCTGGAGGGAATTTAAACTTCACATAGCCCTTTTAAAGTCTTATGATCATTGTACCCTCTTAAAGTTTGCCTTCAGTCTTATTTCTCTTAATCTGTCCATGCTCCTACAACTGCAGTCACTTGTGGCTTCTCAGATGAGGTGATGCAAGCAGTACATTTCCTATATAGTTCAGCCACTAAGATTTCTTGTTTGATGAATTCCTGCCCATTGGAGGGGCTGCAGCAGCTGGCAAGGGATGGGGCCAGGTGGGGCAATAATCAGGGGGCTGGAGTGGGGCATGTGGGCCTTGCAGGGGTGTAACCCCTGTAGGGGCCATTTGGCCCTTGTGTGGGGGCTGTGGCCCTTGTGTGGCCGTAGCCCCTGTTGGGGGGCCGTAGCCCCTGTTGGGGGGCAGCAAAATATGTATTCATGAATTCATGAAACGTATTTAGAGTTCACTTTATTATTATGATAGAGACATTGATAGGCTTCCACATTGCTTTAACACTGTAGATATATCAAGAAATCATTGCCCATCTGATCGCTGTCTCTGTCTGTCTGTCTGTCTCTCTCTTTATAGTGGTTTTTTGTTTTAATTGTGGAGGAACATGGGTTTTGCGGTATTTTACAGAGTGCCTTTGGGATTTTATTTTTATCAGGGATTTTTCAGTTTTCCAATAGAAAACACTAGAATTTCTGCTAGGGAGGCCAGTGGCAGGACCCTGCCTGCCAACTGGGGCCAGGAGGACATGCTTTGACAGTTCAAAGCAGACCAGCACACTCGGAACATCTTCTGGGTGATAGCTGCCCAGATGGCCGGGCAGGGGGCACACATGGCAGTAGTGCTGCACAGAGGCTAACTCTTCAGCCACAGCCCAAAGGCAGCTTGCCCAGAGGGGCAGATGCTTCTACTGGCTATGCATTCCTCATCCAGGTCTGGTAGGTGCACAGCAGGTCACAGCCAGGCAGCAGCACTGCTGTCCAGCTGGCACAAGGGGTAGTGTCCCCAGGTACCAATTGGCTGGGCCCCAGAAGCTCCTGAGAGCGAGTAGCCGTGAGCTACTTGCCAGGGCAGCTTTTTTTTTTACTGATGGGGACAACACAGGTGCTGGCTCTGGGCTGTAGCTCCCCTTGGCTGCAGATCCAGGAGGAGCCAGACTGGGTCGTTTTGCCCCAAGTGGCACAATTTGCTCCACAATAAAGTGCATGGACAAGCATTTGCTCTGAGGCAAAAAGCCCCGACTCAAATCTGCACTGCTTCTCTTCGAGCTGCTACAAGCACACATGCTTGCATGTGTAGACATGCCCATAGAGGTCACTGGGAGCTTTTTGGTAGATTTCAGTGGGGCTTTGATTTCACCTAGTGTATCTTGTCAGGCTGCCACCTGAAAGTGGAAGATTTAAGGTATTGGCTGGAGAAAGTAATACTGCTCTCAAATTCACACTGGATTTGTCCACATTGACAAATAATATTCATCATTTGGGTATCCACAAGGGATAGCATGAATCAAACTACTAAGACCCATTTGTTCACATTTCCACTGTTTTGTGATATGAGCTATAACATATGTTCTGGAAAACACTGCAACTGAAATGGTTCAGGTCACCACTGGTATGATTCTGTGCAACTGCAAGTTGAGCAGAGTAGTTATTTTGGAATAATTCTCACTCATGCATAGTGTTTTGAAAAAGTCATTTTATTTTAAAATAATTAGTTTGCTATAATTACTGTAGACAAAGTAGGTTGCTTGTGCACACCACAGGGGTTTAATTCAGTTTAGTTCTCCCTAAACTGGTTTTTAAAAACACTCTTTCAATTTATGGATAATTAAATCGAACTAAACCCCTGTGGCGTATACATGAGGGTGGGGGCCCAATTCTTACCTGCCTCTTCGGTGGGCGGAGAGGGGGTGAGCTGCCGGCAAGCCAAGTGGTCCCTGAGCTGCATGGGGGCCCCCCAAGTGGCACCTACCCACTAGCACCTGACCTGGGTGTTCCCAGGAGGTGCCACAGCCACAAAGGGAAGCACTGGACCCCCCACAGGCAGGCAGGCAGGCTTCAAGAAGGGGGGAAAAAAAGATCAGGCTAGCTTTCCTTCAGTGGAGCCTGTCTGCGTGGGCTTCTGCCAGATCCCACAGCCCCTGAGCTGCACGGGGCCCACCGAGCCCTGAGCATGTTGGCTTCCAGTGCCAAGTGCACTGTTGCACTTTGTTAGGTAACCAACTAAAATACCTCAGACGTGTTTTCTCTTCCTACGTACCAAAGTCATTTTAAAGTGGAATACACTGCTGAGCGTGCAAACAGCAGCACCATTAAAGCGGTGCCAAAGGGCATTTAAGCTGCTTTAAAGGCCAATTTTGTGGTGTGTACAAAGGCCCATAGTGTCTCAAAATAGTGGTCTACTATAGAATAGCTGTTGTAGGAAATCTTTTCCAGACTAGCTATGCTGGTCAATTTCCCTGCACAGATAAGGATTTATTATAGTTCAGTACAAGTCACCGAGTCATTTAATATTTTAATCAATTGATTGCAACCCATTTTTAATAGAGAAAGTTTTATTTGCATAGCTTACACCTACTCCAAGGTACAGTATATTTTCAGCAAATTGGTCTCTAGTTTACAGTGATGACTGGCCAAAATGAGACAGACTTTAAATAACTTTTCTCTCATTAAGTTGTTTATATTTTTTGAAGATATTTGTATCCTTGATAGCAGGCCTGTGCAAAGCGGCAAGTATTTGATTCAAATTTGGCCAATTCAGAGACATAGTGGTTCGATTCAATGATTCAAGTCACTGTCTTGATTTGATTCAGCCAAATCGGATTCAGAGATTCAGCGCCAATTCAGAGATTCAGCCATAAACTATAATGGGGAATCACTAAAATATCTATAACTTTGTCATTTGTGTGCAGATTCGGATGAAAACAGGTAGCCCGTTATGAGGGCATGAAGCTTGCCAAGTTTCAAGGAGATGCAGGGGTTTCTGGTAAACTGCACCTCAACCTGTTGAAAGCAAAACTCATATCACTTGTGTGTGTTAAGGGGTGTAGGTTGTAGCCATGTTGGTCTAAGGACATAGGTGGACAAGGTTCTTTGAGTCAATCCAATATCTTTTATTAAACCAACTCAAGGAGTTGGAGAAATATATCTTAGCATGCTTTCAGTTTAAAACCCCTTTGTCAGGCTGAGTAAGCATCTGCAGTTGGTGTGCACTCTTCCTGGATGGAATGAATAGTGAAGAAGCCAGAGGCTGGTATGCAGGCAAGAAAGCTAGTCAGTGAACATGTAAATTGAGGTGATGAGGGGTGAGAGACAGGCTGGAGTAGGGGGGAAGGGGCATGTAGCAGGTAAAAGTGGAGAGGTACCTGGGAAGTCAGATGTCAGGCAGGTTATAGTGTGTCATAAGTCCAATGTTGTATCTAGGAGTTCATTCATAATGCTTGGTGTGCTGCAAAATGTGTATGTTTCTGTAATATATGTTGTACTTTCCTGTAGCTCACAGTGATGACACACTGTCAGGGAAAACAGAAGAGAGACTAGCTAGCTACCAAGAGACTAGATAGCAAGCCAGAGTCTTTCAAATTCTGCTGGTCCAAGAGAGACAGCTCACAAAAGGCACAGATCACTTAACACATAGCCTTGTCTGTTGTTTCTTCTTCCCTCCCCCAAAGCACTGTGATTGGAGGGGAACTCAGGGAAAGATCACAGTCACTGGCCGGCTACAGATGTCAATATCAGAGCAGTCTTCTCCCCCCCTTCCTCTTCTCAGTTTCTGTTTCTTGCATGTCTGCCTTCTGAATCTCTGAATCTTTCCTAATCTTTTCCAAATTGATTCAGAGGCTTCCAAACAGATTTGGACCTTTTAATGGGTCTCCTGATTTAATTTGGATTCAGAGATTTGGCTGCCAAATTGGGCCAACTCTCTGAATCGATTCGGCTACTGAAGCTTCATACACCCTACTTGATAGTAGATTTCCTCTGTTGAGCAGTCGCTCAAAATGTGATTGGCCCTCCATGTGTATGTAATGAATGATGACTAAGGTATTGAACATCAAAGCAGAAAGGATTTCAAACCTAACAAAATGAATGACCACCAAAACTGTCAACTTTTTACAAAAATACATTGGTTTGAGTTACTGGTCTAATAAATATGAATGCTTATTATTCCAATTTTAGACATTCTAAGCACCTAGGATATCATGTAGTTACAGAAGTAGGAACTAATTCCAATAAAACAAAATGTACACCTGCTGTAGAAAAAAAAGAGTATTTTCATATAATTTATAATAGAGTAGGCAAAATACCTGATAAAATGTATTGTACTTCGTACCATCATAAAACAGGCCATATCCAGATCCACACATCCACTAATCTTTCCCTTGGGCCTAAACAGGGGCAATGCATAGGGGGTGCACATGCACCCCCTCTGCATGGTGGTGCACCCCTTGCAAAAAGGTGCAACCAACACTGTCGGCAGCACCTGTAGGCAGTCACTGCTCGCCACCCTGCCACTGGTGCTGCAGGTGGCATTGGTGGGTGGTCCCTGGCCACCGCTGCTGCTGGCTGCACCTTCGGGTGGTTGCTGACCCATTGTCAGTGCTCGCCAACCCCCCTGCCCCTCCCACTTCTGACAGCGCCAGCGGTATCTGCAGGATCTTCCTGCTCACCGCCACCAGCGCAGCCATGCCCCACCAGCTGCCAGGGGTACGCGCTGTTCATGGGCCTAAAGGAGTGAGTCGAGAGCTTGTGTGTGAAGCTAGCTGCCCTGTGTAGCAGTGTCACTCAGTTACTAAGCCACTTAACTCATTTAACTTAGTTGGTAAATAAATAAATTTAAGTTGCTTTAATAAGAATCCTCAGCACTTTCCAAATTAAATTATTTGTTGTTAACTAGCTGTTATTTCTAGGTAAGTTTTCATGGATAAACACAGTATGATATGTATTAAAAGGAAGATGTGTCAAAAAGGTATACCAAATTGAAAGGAGGATTAATTAATTGCACTTTATAATTCTGTATATCTGTAACATTTTAAATATATTTTTTGCAATGTTTATTTTTATAAGCTCTTTTATTGAACACAAAATTACATGAAGAAAGTGGCAAAATTCTAGATATATAGGTGTCTGTGTAAAAAAACCAAAAACAAAAACCTTTTTCTTTATATTGTTTAATGCCAGCAGAAGAATTCCACCTTGTTTTAATAAAATAAAAATTCCTAGAACGTACCAAGTCAATCTGGAAATTCTAAATATGCAGTGTGATCAAGCTTGGATTAAAAGCATCTGTGGGTTTGTCAATAAGGAATTGTGATGAGTTCAGTGGTATCATATTGACTGTGTATTAATACATGGTATCCTATTGGACCATCAGCTGATTGTTTAGAATGTAAATGAATCTGTTGATGGATCCAGTGACTGATGGCTTAAATTCCAATTAATCAATTGCTTCATCAGTTTCTTAATTCAGATCAAATATCTCTTGAGTGCACACAGTTCTTTCAGCATTATTAAGAGAAATTAATGCTTTAGAACTAATTTTCATCAATCTCTTATAAATGCCAATATTATTTTCAGTTGTGTCCAAAGTGATGACACTATAGCTTAAATGTTTGGGATATATTACCCTTTTTTTCTTTCTAGTAGCTATCATAACTGAACTTTACCTTTGACAGAGTTAAATGAAACTGTGTACTCAAACATGTCATCTTGGTGCTGCTATTCATCTTGTCATCAGTTTAAAATTTTCATGCACATAGTCATTTAAGTCATATAAATGATTTAAAAATTAAGTTAATGGTAAATGATCTGGTATTAGGTATGCAAAGTCAATGTCCATTTTTCTTTTGTTTGGTATAGTCTAGTAACCCATCTCTTTCAATACTGTTGGGTTTCTGACTCCTAGCAGGCAGACTGGTAATATTACAAGGCAATTTATAACTGTTTATGACAGTTTCACGTGACTTGTTTCACAATGACCCATCAATTAATTCATCAGCACTTGACAGAGACTCTTCAGTGTGTCACTTAAACCAGTTGATCTTAATTTGATTGCCATTAAAACCTTCCTTTCCTGACAACTCTTGTCAATTATACAAAATAAAATCAAGTATTCATAAGTAGGGTGTAATAGGATATAGGCAGACAGATTTAATAATTCAGTTTTGCTGAGCCTTAACTGGCATTTGTTGTAGCTATTGTTCTCATTTGTAAAAAATTTATTGGATACAACTCTTGAGAAAGAAGGTAGACATCATATTTTTTACTTATTCTGACAACTGTTACAAGAAGAATACAAGACACTTAGAGTGGTTTACTGTGTTTTAGGGTGAACTAAAAGAATGAATTGTTATAGAAATTAAGGTCTCTTGAAATATTTTTTTAAATAAAGATTGTCATCCAAATTTTACTCTGTTGGTTATGGTACTTTGGTTTAAGGGAATGCAGAATTTAACCTGATATATATGTAGAATAAAAGAATACTTGTTAGAGGCTCAGGCCTTTGGTTAATATAATGGGAAAATAGTCCCATAAGTTATTATGTGGGCTAATGTATACAACTAAATTGCATTTAGTTTCACTTTAATGTGGCATCATTAACACAGAATTGTCAGAGCATAAAACTAAAAACATAACTATAAATTGGAAGCATCCATAAAATAAAAAATATATATATTTGATAGCAATTATTGTAAATATTTTGTAATCCTTAACCAAAATGGAGCCTTCATATCTTAGTTCTCTGGGATAAACTTGATAACTAATAACATAAGCAATGTTCTGAAATTAAAACTTTACAGAAACACATTAGATTCATTCATTTATTTAGTTTGTTTTTGTCTTGGCTCTCTTGATACTTGCTGCAAATTGCTTTTGTTTTGTTTTTTTTAAACTCCTTCTGCTTTGTCCATGGACCGCTTACGTCCCATTTATTCTTTTTTTTACACATGTATACTGGTGTTGTCATGAGCAGAGATCTGGCTTTCCATTCCTGTGGAAACAGGTGTATTTTCTCCTTTAAAGGAGAAAGACCCGGGAAACTGTGGGTTTCCCCTTGCAGGCTGGCAGAGCTCCAGCCTGTAAGGGGTTGCTTGGGGGTGGGGAGAGCAGAAGGTGGGTGATCAGAGATAGGGGGGGCACGTACATGTGCACACCCACACATGCACTTTGCCAGCAATACAGCCAGGAAGCATGGTTAAGAGCATCTCCTACAGCTCCCTGCAGGTAAGTCTATGGGAAGAGGGCATAGGTGACATGTCAGAAGGTGGAGGGGGGCATAGGTAATGTGTCAGGGAGGCATGGAGGGGCTCATGCCCTCTCTAGATTTTTGCACCCACAGCAGGGTATGGGGCAGCAGCCTGGCCAGATGGGCATTGGGCAGGAGCCTCCTCTGTGGCCCAGCAGCCAGGACCCAGCACAGGGGGGAGCGGGGCAGGGGAAGCTCAGTGCTGCCACTGCTACCAAGAGCACCATGCCACCAAGGTCACCAGAGTGAAGTGCCCCCTGCCCACTGAACAATAGCAGGGGTGGACAACTCTGCTGCTTTGGCATTTCATCTTTGCAGCCATAGTGGTTTTGCTGGCTTGGGGCTCCTGGTGGTGGCAGCGGTGCAGATTTTTGTGTCCCCCCCCACCCCCCATTGCTGCAGGGCAGGCAGGGGAAACCTCACCTTGGTGTCCATGGCAGTGTAGCATTCCCACCCACTGGGCCACAGAATCAGATCCTGCCCATTGCTGGTCCAGCCAGGCTACAGCCCCATGCCTTGCTGGGGGCGCAGAAATCTAGGGGGACACATGCTCTCCCGTGCTCCCCTGACATATCGCTTATGGCATTGCCTATACCCACACAGCCCCTGCCCCACAAACACACACCCTTCTCCACACACCCACCCCTTGCCCAACACATAGCCCCTTCCCCACACACTGGTGGGGCTAGAGCTTGGGGGCAGGAGACTGTGGTTCAGGAGTGAGGGACACTGGCAGGACCAGAGGGCTGCAGGTCAGGAATGAGGGGCACCAGCAGGGCTGGGGGTATGGGGGATTGTGGGTTGGGGTTCAGGGGCACTGGCAAGACCACGGGGCTGCAGGTTGGGAGTGAGAGGCACTAGCAGGGCTGGAGGGGTTTGGGGACTTGGGGGTTGGGAGTGAAGGGCACTGGCTTGGGCTTGGGGGCGGGGGGCTGTGGCTTGGTAGTGAGGGGCAATGATGTGAGCAGGGCAGGGCACCAGCATGTTAGGGCTGTTTAATGGCACAAAGCAGCAGTGGGAGACAGCCGCAGCTGGACCTGTGTGCTGGTGAATGAAGGGGGCAGAGGGAGCTCTGATTTTCCATGATAAACAAATTAGATCAAACGTCAAAATACATAGGTATTTATAACTTAGTTTATTATAATGATTGGTAGGCTTCCAAATTGCTTTACAATTGTAAATATGTCAGTAAAACATTGTGTTCAACTGATACCTATATATATGTAGTGGTGTTTCATTTTAATTGCAGAAAAGCACAGATTTTGGGGGGTTTAATCAGAGAATTTTAGATTTTTTTTTTAATGGAGAAAACTAGGATCCCTGGTCATGAACACACTGGGTTTACTGTTAAGGCTTTGACTATTGGAGGGATTTACATGTGCTTATGTGTGTTTGCAGCTGCATCTAAATGTGGGAATTACTATGCAGCTTATGTTTTGTATTGTCTTTCACTTTTTAAAATGTTGTTTGTGGATTAAAATGGGACCCTGTTGGTGCCTGCCACTCTAAGGGCTGAGCCAAGCAGCCAGCAGGTCCTTGATTACAGCAGCCATATTAGATCTCTGGCCGCCTATATAAACAGAGAAGTTCGCTGCTGGCAGGCCAGGCAGAAACATCGCTGAATACTACATCCCGGAGGTAAGGGCAGGAGCTTAAGGGGATGGTAAGGAGGCTCCTGGTTCTGGGCATGATCTAAAACTGCACCCTGCTGGGGATGGGTGGCCTGAGGGGGCTCGTGGTGGTGCGGGAGCCCCCAGGAAATACCAGGTCAGTTACCACCCCTGTGAAAGACAGGTCGGGGCACCTAAATAAACCTAGCTCCCACAACTGGGTGGGTTACCCCATAGAAGGGCCAAGAAGGCAGACCCAGGTTAGAGAGTGGGCTACAGGCTCGGAGACCTGACTTGAAACATCCTCGAGTGGTCAGTGCTGGGGCCAGGACTGGAAGGGTCAAAAGTGCCAGGAGCCCACTGCAAGGGATGCCAAGAGCTGAGGGGCTGGGGTTTCCGACTGGCCTTGGAGGTGAGGCCAGGGCCTGTGTGGCCAAAGGTCCCGGGGGGACCACACCCGAGAGGGGGAACAATTCAGGGAGCTAGGCAACCCAGAATGAGGGTGGAGTAGGCTGCCTGATTGGAGGGATTCAGTTGGGGTCTGATTGGAAGGATTTTGGGGCCTAGTGTGGGGCTGGTGATGTTAAGAACTGTGGATGCCATCTGTGAGGCTTGGGCTGCAGCCACAGACAGTGCCCCCTGGCATCGGGGCAAGAATGGGTAGCCTCCCACCTAATTAATATCATAATTATATATCATCAAGGCATGGCAGGAGAGGAGGCAGGCGGTTGCCCACAGAAACAGGTGGGTGGGCCATTAGTAGACTGGCTCTGAGAATCCCCCTGTTACAGACATATAGAGTATGTAAATAGCTAGTAGAACAAAGAGAAAGAATGGAAATAAAGGGAGATTCTTAACCTGGCATCACACTGGCTGTTTGTTTTGTTTTCCCCCACCCATGGAAAACCATTAATATGGAAAACCATTTATTTAAACAAGTTCGGACATGTTCAGTTTTAGGCCTTGAGTGTTATTGCTATTTTGAGGTACTTTCTGCTCGAGTGGAATTTGATTTTTAGTTTATTCTTATGGATGAAGTTCTGGAGACAAGTAAATATGGTCCCATTTATTACTTTTTTCCTAATTTCCCCTTAGACTCCGCTGTCTTCCATCTTTCCTGCCTGTTTTCCAGTTGTAACACACTTGCTTCTGCTGGTTTCAGTCCAAAGCCAAGAGGAAGAAATAGGCTGTGCAAGGAGGAGGTTCATTGTATGAATGCAATCCAAGACAACATTTTTAGAGAACTTGTCCAATCATCATTCTATAAGTAATAACCAGTAAAGGAAAGTGATAAACTGGGGGGGGATTTCTTCTTTTTACTAGTGGTAAAATTAGTCTTAAACTAGTGTTACAATACAATGCTACGTCTCCACTATGAATTTGATAATGTTTTGATCCGTTTTTTTTCTTTTCATCCTTTCCCCTCTATTCAATAACTGGTGACCCTGTGTAATTATGTATATTAGATTACTATATTGTGGCAAAATAGACATTTGCCATTAGTCAATCAGTATCTGTTCTTTTTGGTTTCCCCTGCTAGCTAAATTTTCATTGTTAAACAGCTTGCTTACTAGTAATTTGTAATGGAATTATTTTAAGAAAAACAAGTCCATCTTACTGTTTACCAGAAAGCATAAACATAAAAACTGGCAAATGAAAGATTAAATAGAAATGAATAATTTAATTCAAGTATATCAATTTTTCTCTTCAAAAGTATACAATTACACTGCCTTGTAACCTAGAATATATTTAGAAAATGCCACATCACAAGTAATAGCTTGTTTTCAAAAGCTTTCATGAAGAGCTGTTATCAGTTTGCTGAAGGGTTATACAGAAATATAACTTGAATGCCTTGTGATATTAAAGATTTTTAAGCATGGTACAATACAAGTTGTCCATCATTTTAAAAATTATAAATTCTGAAAGCTGTAAATTGGGGTGTTGGTGGACTAAGCAACAAAAGAATTGATTTTTTTTTTTTTATATAGTGATTGGTGATACAGAGTATGGTACAGTAAGAGTTTTGGTTTTACAAAGAAACACATTTTTGGTGCATTTTTAATAAATATCTTTGCTTAAAAGGTACTATATTATTAATTAAAGCAAACACATTTTGTTAAAATATTTTTGTAAAACATATTTTTACAGTGCAGCTTTTAGGTAAGGTTGTTTTTAAAAGATATTTTTTGAAAGCCAATTTGAAAAGCTATTGAAAAACTTTATCAGTGTATGCTTATACATTCATTACCTTTAATTTTCAATTGGGGCTACTCTTCAATATGTGTTATTTTGGTCTTTTCAGAGAATTTTATTATTCCATTAATATTGGCTTTAAATCCATATGACACTACCAAGCTAAAGCAGCTTGCATAAAATTCAAAATATCTCTGCATCACTAGTTTGTAATAAATGTTAATGAGTCCTTATTCATATCAATGGCTTTGAGATCAATCATGCTCATTGTACGCCATTTAGGCTTACAAATATCCAGTTAGGTTAACGGTTAATATACAAATTAATACACTTGGTATTATGACAGACTAAAAGTGATAAAAATCTACTCTGTTAAAGTAATGTTAAAGATCTGCATTTATATCATATAACCAAGTGAAAAACGAATGTATTAATCTTTAAGTCTTTTATAAGATTGTGGTCCCTGTGGGTGATGTGCATGCTGTAATACCTTTAGAATACAATGTGATGGACTAAACAGTGGCCATTAGTGTGGTAAAAATTACCTCTATGAGTGTCATGCTTACATTAAGTCAAAGCAATATACAGAAGATTTCAGTCTGGAGTATGATGCAATGGCAACTGAATTCCATTTTTTGACGTAGCCTGTTACAATTTGAATATTGCCTTAACAATACATTTTGTATGGATTTGGAATGTTAAGTGTATTATACTTTGGGTAACCCACAATACGCAAAATCACCCAGAATTGTTTTTCAAACTCTTTTTCTTCAAAACAGAAATAAATGATGTGGCATTTTATTTTAAAATATCCATGCCTTTTTTGCTTGGCATATAATAAGACTGCAAACCAACAAGAGCAAATACAAAAAAATTATCTAAGTATACATGTTCTCATATTCTATTTTAAGACTATCAAGCTATTCAGGTTCTTATAAAGATGTCCATTATTATGTTATCTAAGCGCATTCCACAAAAAATAACCACAAATATCATACAGGAAGGAACACAAATGTAATAATTATTGTTAATTTTTTTTTTTTAATATTTTGCAAAAAGGATTTAAAAATACATCTTGTTTTGTGCTCTTAGGACTTGTCTGCTCATAGAGCTATAACTGCTAAAACTTAACTAGGCCTGTTTTTACAATTGATTTAGTTAAACTAGTATGGAATCCTGAATGGACACACTTAAATTGATTTACACCTAGCTTTAGTTGATTAAGCTAAGTGGATATAAGCCAGTTGTAAATTCATTTAAGTGTGGCCACATGGCTTCATACTGGCCTAACTGAATCGATTTAAAAGGAAAAAGTTAAACTAATGCAGTTTTGTTGTGTAGACTACACTTCAGATTTTAATATGGTACATCTTAAAAAATAACTTTTTTTCTTTAAACATGAGCTACAATGTCTGACTGTTTGAGCCAAAATCATTGTCTGCGTTTTGAAAGCCATTACTAAATCTGTTGTGGTTGGGTGAGATTCATGTTTCAGTATCTGTACTGAAAAGTATTGGATACCTAAGTATCTCCTGGGCCATCTTCATTGTCCTTTCATTTAAAATATATTAATTAATATTCTGTAGCCTCATGCAAGGTTTTCTAGTTCTCCCACTTTTAGTGTGAGGTTTTGGTCTCCCTTACTAACCACTTTTGTATTGATAATTACTTAAAAAGGAGTAACAAAAATCTGGCTTTCAAAGCTATGTCATCCAGCCCCTGGGGCTCTGCACAGGTCCAGGAATTTGGCATCAGGGGAGTAATGGCAGTGATAGTTCCTGTGGCTTCTGGAGCTGTAGTGATTAATGTTATGCTGCTGCCACATCCTACTATCAGATTTCCAGATTTGTATGGAGCTGTGCCAGATTGGGCCCACGTACAGGTTTCCCTTGCTTTATGTGGGTTCTGTAGATGTGAAATCACTCTTATGTGATGACCCTTTTTATATCCAAAATTTGTTATATGTGAGGTAAATTCACTCTTATGCAATTGGCAGCAGCTAAGTCTCTGTTGGGGAGAGGAAAGGGCTGTGGCCAGGGAAAAAGATTAAGGACACAATGGTGAGAGAGGGAGTGGGGCACAGACAGAAGCAGGGACTAGGATGAGTGGGGCCTTGATCTGTCCCCTGCCCCTCCAGCTGGTGGCGAGGGAGGGAGTGAGTGGGGCTGGGGTAGAAGCAGGCACTGCACAGTTGGGGTGGGGTGCAGGACAGGGTGTGCAGCTCCTGCTGCTGTGGGCTGGGGCTTGGGGCTGCACCAGTCTCTTCCCAGTAGGGAGGACTGGGCCAACCTGTGCTTGGGGCAGGCGGCAATGGCACTGGGAGGAGGTCTATGGGGGGGGGCTGCAGCTATCCCAAAATTTGCTGTAGCTCCCCCCAACTCCCTTCCCAGCACTGCTGCCATCTGCCCTGAGTGCAGCACAGCTCAACCCCCCTGCCAGGAAGAGCCTGTTGCTGCTCCCAGCCCCAGCCCACAGTGCCAGTTCGTAGCGGCAGGACCCGCATCCTGCCCTGGCTGTGCAGTACCTGCCTCTGCCCCAGCCCCACTCCCTCCCTCACCTCCGGCGGGGGCCCAGATCAAGGCCTCACTCACCCTAGCCCCTGGGGGCAGGCTGTTCCTAGCAGGGGGGCTGGGTCACGCTGCGATTGGGGCAGGTGGCGGTGGTGCTGGGAGGGAGGCTGGGGGGAGCTACAGCAAATCCCGTAACCTCCTTCTCAGTGCTGCTGCCGCCCACCCCAAACACAACCCAGCCTAGCCCTCCTGCCAGGAAGAAGGGAAGAGCCCACTGCCACCCTGGCCCCAGCAGACTTACCTGCTGCCAATGCAGTCGAGGTCTTGGGACATATCCCTGTTTGTTGCATTCTAAAGTAGATTCCCTTTATGCGAATTTGAGTTATGCACAGTTTTTCAGGAACGCCTCTACCACATAAAATGAGGGAAACCTGTACCAGCCACAGTGCTGGACTGGGTTGGATGAGGTGGTCACCACTGTTTTAAATGTATAGCTAAAAACCTTTTAGAGTTCTTATAAAATATTTTCCTTTTTAAAACTATATTCTGATTTCTAAAAATAAATCCTGTCGTCTTAATTTTTTCATTGCTTGAAAAATAATACCTTATTTATACACATCCAAGACGACTTCAAATTTAAAACGACCTCCCAATAATTAGATTCTATACATGGAAAATTATACAGTTGTCTTAAAATTCATTCTCCTACCACCCCTGCAGCATGGAAAGCAGTAGTGAGTAGGCAGGCAGCCTGCCCCCTACCTCTTGCTCCCTGCCGACTGCCTCCATGTCATTTGCTCTCCTTTCCTTTGGTGACTTTGCCCCCTGGCTGCCTGTTCCACCTGGCATCTGTCCTTATGGCCACTTGCTCCCCCTCTTGCCCTGCCCCACATGTCACCCCTGCCACTTAGCCCTGTGCAGTGGTTCTTACCCAAGGTGATTCTGGTTCTGATAGGTGGTAGCAGCTGCAGCCTCAACCACAGCAGCTCCCTTCCTGCTCCATGTTTTTCCCCATGCTCTACCCAGGCTATGCACTGTATGCTCTCCACCCTCAACCATGTAATCTCCCCTGTGCTCCCTCCACTCCCCCTGTTCTGCGTGATTTCCCCTGGATTAGAGACGGAGCCAGAAACTGAGCTACAGTAGCTGCCTGCCCCATCCCATACTCAAATCTAAGACACAATTTCTTTTTCTCCATGTTGACTAGGGAACAATTACCTTATCTTGAATTTGAATAAACATGTTATTAGTGGATCCAGGAATTGTCACTTTATGTATATGCAGTACAGAAATATAGCACTCATATTTCAGTATGTATGTTGTCTCTTTTGTAAAAATCCAGTGCTATTACATGGGGTTTTTAAGTTTGATTCATTCAAACCTAAAACAGTACAAATTTTTGATTGAATGTATGTTGGTCGTTCAGTGCTGCCATCTAACTATTGCATTTTTAGTCCTGCTTTTTCATGATGTTTTGGTTTACCTTTTAAATTATATTTTATAGATACAGTCTCAGAAAGTATTATGTATGCTATGTCAGTATTTATAAGTGCATGGTGTAAAACATATGGAGTTGTCTCACTCCTATCAGACATTATTTATTTTCAATTGTGTAATTTTGCATACCTACCCCTTAGTCATATAAATTTAAAAATGCTATTTCCAAGTATTGTTTAAGTTATTTTGTCAATACTGATAAAGAACTATCTCAAAATGGGGGAAAAGCTTTATTGTTTCAGTTTTGCTACCGTGATCATTATTGAAAGCTGACTTGGCACAAAGCAGTCACTTTTTCTGGATAAGAGGGAAACGTGCTATGAGATAAGTTATTGATGAAATTAACTGCTGAAGTGGAGAGGAAATGCAGCTGGCCAATACATGTCATAGTGTGAGCTCTATTAAATGAATATATGTGCAGTCAACCATTCATTGGGAGCCACATTGGTCTTGAACTGCATTGATCTATAGTATAATTCTAAATGAAACTGATGGATGAGAGCAGCCATTGACAGGAAGGGTAAAGAGAACCATGAAATGTCTTGTATAGGAAAAGTATGATGGAAAGTAGACTGGTGATCTATGCCATAGATTGGAATGTACAGTGGGATTCTGGTGTTCTTAGGTACTTCACCCTTAATTATCATTCCATACATGGCAAAAGACTCCTCAAAAGTTATTTTATAATATTTTCATATTTTATGAAAGGTAAATACATTGAGCGTTGCGTCCAAAGGCCAAAAACAGCTTTTAAGGCATTAATATTTTATAGGTTCTTTGAAACTGAACTTCGGAAGAGATTTTTTGTGCATTCCCTGTGAAGTATTTTGAAAGTCTTAAAAAAATAGGCATTGTTCTGTTTTAAAAAAACTGATTTATTTAATATGTACCAAATGGACATGCAGTTATTTATCAAGGACACACTTCTCAAATGAGTGTTCTGTGAAAATGCCACCTTCAGGTCAGATATAATTTCAGATGCCTTCTCTCTCAACCATGTCCTTTCAGACAGTTAGCTCAATGAGCTGCTAAATTTACAGGCATTAATGAATAAAACATTGGGTTGTGCTAGACTTTACTTACACCGGAGTCCACGTACTTTGATTGTGACACTAAATTCATTTGGATTTGGGCACCCAAACAAAATGTACTTTCTGGCACTTTGTCAGCCTGCTTCCTGTAATACAATACCTTTTTTAATTTTGTCTTCCCTTTCTGGTACATTGCCTGTGAGAGGTACTACTTTTAGCTCATTGTTTAATTGTCCATATAAGAGAACTCAAACTAGACAAGGGAAGTTCCTTTGCCAGTGAGCATGTTTCTAATTGCTACCATATCATCTATAGAGGTGAAACTATTGCATTAAGTAAGATTTTAATGGGATAGATTGCATTGTAAGGCTATGAAGTTTGCTAAATGGGTACAGCCTAATATGTACATTGTATATACGTTTAAAATAGATTATCATTTTAAATTTAGTATAAATCACTTAAGAAGACAATTTTATTCTCTTTTAGTTGTAATTGTGTATAGTGTACCAGTGCTTAGTTCTTCTAATCTTTCAGGGATGAGAAGTGATGTTGTAATACATTTGATGTTATAACAATAATTTTAAGAAGGGTGCAAATAAGCTGTAAATATCAGTCATGCATAAAGCTAAGAGGTTCTAATCTTATAGTCTGCAATGTCCAGCTGTAGCTTTTCTAGAATGTTAGTTAAGTAACAAGAATAGTAGTGTACCAGTCTTGACCATATCCAGAAAGCAGTTATCTTTATTTTTTTCCCCCAACCTTGATTTTTCTAACTGTTTAGCAGTAGAGCTTAGGTTTTGTATAAATTGTCATGCAATTAACTTTCTTTTCTATGTCATATGAAATTTCATTATAATTTTAGTAGAACATGCTCAAAAGTTTATTGTTTTAGATTTGTGATTTCTGCATAAGTTCTTACATTTATTTTGGAGTTTCCTTTACATATACCATATTTACTTGAATATAAGAGAAGTTTCTCTTGAATATAAGAGAAGGTTTTTCCCTTCCAGTCAGCATGAGGGAAAAAGTCTCCTCCTCTTACATTTGCTCTTAGACAAAAATGCTGAGCTGCTGATGGGAACCTACCAGAAGCAGGGGTGATGGAAGTGCACGTGCACCCCCTGAGAGCACCAGTGCACCCCCTGTCAGGCCACACTTCCTGTTTAGCCAGTGGGCAGGGGGGCAAGTGGGAGCACCAGTGCCTCCCTTTCCCCCCCAGCAAGCGCCAGCCAGGGAACGGGGCCACCAGCAAAAGTAGCCCCGGGACTTCCAGAAATGGTGCAGCCACTTTTTGGTGAGTGAGATCGGCTGCTGGGAGACTTGCCCCCCCAGTCAGTGGAATCAGCTGCTGGTTGCTGACTGGTGTTGGGGGTGGGGCACGTGCCCCCCCTAACTCAAGAGGCACCAGTCATCCATGACCAGAAGGATAAGTTAGTGCAGCCCATCTGAATAAGATATATGGTAATGCCCACTACACTCAGTCCCTCTTAACTTTCAACTCTTTTTCAAGTCATGGTGAGCTATTACATTGAATATATTTTGAATTCCTCTTCAGTCCCACAGCTGAACTGTGCCTTTCTTTCCCAGTTCCAATGATTCCTGCTTCTTCACAAGCCTTAAATATCTGGCAAACATCAGACCAGGTTGCCCTATGTTTCATCTGCTTATAAATTTTTGGAGGATCTTAGGACTTGTGACAAGAACACCCAGTTCCAGTCATGAGTGAGGGGCTAACTAGCACATAGATCCTTTGTGTGGGGATCTGGAGTATACACACATACTGAGCAGTGGGGTCAACATGGCTTGAAACACCATTGACTCAGCTGGCTCCCAGCCCAATGATCTATATGGTAAATCTTGAGCCTTTTGGGTTTGAACTAATATATGCATAGCTTATATTATATATAAGTAGGTACAAAAGTGCAGCTTAAAGGTGTGTTTTCAGAGTACCTGTGCTAAAATTGCAGCAGTTTCAAAACAGGTTAAATGCATCAATTCTATATTAACTAAGTCTGTGGGTACCTATAGTAATTTGTCTGTATGCAAATTAGTATAGGCCTGTTTATTTTAAAGACAGTATTTTCAAATTTGCCCCTCACTTCCATGTGCTCAGGGAAAGCAGGGTCTGACAGTTGATGGGGAGTGAGGCAAGGGGCTGCAAGAAGTTGTGGAGGCAGATGGCAAGGGGGCCACCTGACCCCCCCCCCCCCGATTTATTTTCCCTGCTTTAGCATAGCTTTACTTGAATATATATTCAATTAAATATGCTTTACTTGACTATATATTCAAGTAAATATGGTAATTTTAACATTTCTGTTGAGCTGGGTCAGTTTTAGAAGTAAGTTTAACAAGTATGTAGTATCCCATCAGCTAAATGGGACAGCAGCCTGAGTATTTCTGCAGTTCTGAGATATTAAAACGATTACAAAATTCAGAAGCAGTTGTAAATCAATTCTAAAAACCAACAAAATCCTCTTATCCCTGCTTCAAACTCTATGAAGTCAAGGGAGTTGCACCTAAAATTTATTTTGCTCAGCATATTTAATTTACTGACTGAATATATACAATGTGAAAATATTTACAATGTAGAATGTTTCTGATTATGTGCATACGTATTTTTATTCTTATCCTGAAAACTACTGAAATACTGTCATGTTCTCGGCGCCTCTTTCAAAAAGCATTTAACCCATTGATTCTCAACCAGAGTGCCATGGCAGCCTGAATTGCCTTGAGGGTGCTGCAGGTTGTCTCACAATGTTGATGCTGTTAGGTGTACAAGATAAACCCAGAGATTTTTAAACAGGAATCCATAGCGTTGAAAATATTCTGACCTGTTGTCTTTCTGTATTCTTTGCAATCAGCGAATTGCTCTATTATTTTTCTGTAGCCAGAAAGTGTCTGAGAACTAAGAACTGACATTGTCTGAGTGGTGCTTCAAGTCTCATAGGCTAGGGACAGACATTCAGAAAGCCTGAGGCTGAATTGATTCAATCTTTGCAGGTTAGTCTAACCTGGCGAGGCTAAATCAGTTTTGTAACCAGGCATCCCAGAAATGCAGGCACATGCCTGCAGTGACTCAGGCTAGAAGCTGGGGGGCGCTAGAGCAGCCCTCCTTTTCCTTCTGCAGGGACCTGAGAGGGGCGTGGCCAGGCCCTGGCAGGACACTGTGATTAGGGAGGGGTTCCCTCCCTCCCGTCTTGATAACAGAGCATCTATCAGCTCTGTTATCAGCATTTCACATTCCATCAGAAAACAAAGCCTCACTCATTACAAGCTCTTTTTAAACAGCTTTTTGCAAAGGAAGGAATGCAGGGACATTACCAGCTGAGATGTTGATTACCTCCATAATGCCCTATCTGCCTTATACAGCATTAGCTAGTAGACCACATGCTGGTTACAGTCCCTGCTGTGGGAGAGATGAGAAAGGGATCTCTGCATGGGCGACTGGTGCCGCCTTAGTCAGGGGGGGCCACATGCTCCCCCAGTGACCAGTCAGTGATTGGGAGGGGGGTGTCCCCACAGCCAATCCTGCTGACTGGGGGGAGGGGGGGTCCCCCTGTGGCCAATCTCACTTCTGGGAGTGGCTGTGGCTGCTTCTGGGAGCGCAGTGGCACTCCACTCCCCAGCCAGTGCTTGCAGGGGGGGCACCAGCGGTCTCGCCTTCCCCCCCTGCCCATCACCAAAGTGGCAAACACAGCCAGTCAGGGGGTGCGCCAGTGCTCTCAGGGGGTGCGTGTGCACCCCCATGCACCCCCTACATGTCACCACTGGATCTCTTCTTAAGCAGCAAATGTGGGGGGGGGGAAGCAGAGGGGAGAACCAGCCCTGCTGTGGGGCAAAGAGCCCCACCCAACCCAGAGAACATGCTGGGCTACTGGAGTGTCTGATTTATCTTAAACCAGCAAGGGGTCTGGGACAGGCATTGCATAAACTGGTTTGACCCAAATCAGTTAAGTCAGATACTACATTCAACCAGGTTTATCTCAAACCAGTTTCAGCCATTTTCAAACTGGTTTGTGTTCAATGAGCATCTGTTCTGTTACAGGTTAAAACCAGTTTCTGTTCACTTAAACCAGTTTATGTATAATGTCTGTTCCTAGCCGTAAGTGGTGTCTCAAGTCTAAAAAGATTGAAAACCGCTGACTTAACCAATACAAGATGTGTACATTAATGAAAAGTCCATTAGGTTTTTGGATCAAGGGTTGTTTAGAAAAGTATTTTAATTTTTTTTTATAGAATCTAAAAATAAAATAAAATGAAAACCAATAGTCTTATCTGAATTTTTTTTTCTTTGTAATTTTAAGGTTCATGTTTTATTCGAACTGACCAGCTTGATGGTGAAACAGACTGGAAGCTAAAAGTTGCTGTCGGTTGCACACAAAGACTGCCAGCATTGGGGGTAAGCATTATAGATTTTTGTTTCATCATTTCTTTAGTATATCTCTCTATATTTGTTATGTAGTAGAAAGCTTTAGAAAATTATTTGTACACAGTAATTACAACAGTTACCAAATAAATTAACCCATAAATGTAATGTTGATCTTTGCTATGGATAATAAAAAAATGCTTCTGATATTGATCCTTTGGAAAAGGTTGGTTTCTACAGATCTTTTGTTTTCCATTAAAAGAGTAAAAATGGATAAAATGTGTTATATACTCCCAGGGTATGTAACAAATGTAGACTTTTAAGGTTTTGGGAGACTTCTTGTAAGGTGAATGCTTCTTTGCAAGGAGGCTTCAGGGTCACAGTGGACAAAGTATGTACACTGGAGTACGCAGGAGGGTTTCCCAAAGGTGTGTGTGTGTCAAAAACTGTTAAAAGATAAGGTGAAAGTATAGGAGTCAGTAGATTATGTCTACGAATTGGAGCAGATGGGTTAAACAAGTAGACAGAAGAAACAGGAGCAAAATGGTCTGATCAGTAGAATGCACTGAAATATAATCTGGTATTGAATGCAGGAGGGACCTGTGCCTCCACATTTCTTTGTTACTTAGCAGGTAGCTGTGAAACCCACTCCATCCCTCTGTAGCAGAGGATCTACAAAGGTGCTAGCTTCTTCTTTTAGTTTCACTCAGCTCAAACAGTAGTGCAGGTTGTGCTGTAAATCTAAAGATCTCAGATTCCAACTTTGCTGATGACCTGTATTGGGAAATCACCATGGCTTCATTTGATGAAAGTTTTTGTTTGGTCAATACTTAAGTTTTTGTGTTGTGTTTTTTAAAAAAACAAACAAAAAACCTCAGGAAACTACATTAAAATTGAACTCTTCTTTAAAACAAAGTTAAAGTTAAAACAATTTAATTTGCAAAATCAAGTATTCAGAAGTTAGGAAATGTCTGAATTAAGGCATTAATTCATTTTTCTCATACAGCTACATTCTGTCACATGTTGAATACATTAAATTTCATGAGCACATGCTATTTTTAATTTGGATCTTAATTGACAAATTTCCTAATTTTTGAGTGTTTTATCTCTTCAACCTCAATATTTTAAACATTAGTTAAAATACAATTTCCTACTTTTTTAGAGGGAAGAGACGTACAGAGTCTATGTATTCTGCATGGGATATAGTAATGACCTGAAAATACAGGTGGCATGTCACTTAGTTGAAATAAGGAAGCTGGCTACGCTGTGAGCAGATGTTGCATTCCTTGCAAGACAAATCACAGTGGTCTGATTGGCTACTTACAGACATCCAAAAAGCCTGAAGCAGAATTGATCTAAGTTGTTCAGTTTTATGTAACCAATGTAGTTTAGATCAGTAGTGAACAGAGCACACATTCACCCTTTGGTGTGGAGGGCAAATCTTAGACCAGGTTCTGCCAGGTTAAACCAGTCCATGTGTGCCAAATTTCTGTTCTGTTACAGGTACAGACTGGTTTCCAGTCACTTATGCTGGTAAAAGTGGAAAGTCACAAGAGTAAATTGATTGAGAATTGGTGTTTGTCTGGATGTAGGAAAATAAACTAACACTGGTTATATTTTTCTATACCCAATTCAATAGTACAGAAATTACATATGTTAACTGGAGCCCTCTGTTGGACTCAAGTTGCAGGAAATCAGCCTGCTTAGCAGTGGGCCACTTTTACTGGAGTAAGGGTCAAAGGACACTCATTTTCAGTCACCAAAAGCGGGAACATCATCTACAGATTGTAATGGTTCTCATGACCAACATCAAGCACGTGTAGGGCTTAGTTGCTACTTGACGCCACATTAATTTTGACCTTGAAAGTACTGAATCACGTGCTTATCTCAAGCATGATTTCATTGTTAAATGCTTTACTGAATCAGAGTTTTTGAAAATAGTGCCTAGGTAAGTAGTCTTAGGAAAGAGCTTTTACCAGTGTTGTTGCTATAGGCCAGTTATGTTTCATGAAGACAGTCAGATGAATGTTGTTGGCCTGGTCAGTAGTACAGTAAATGCTGTGTTAACTGCATTTTAGTAACTGGCACACTCTACTAACTGGAGTGTCTGGCCTGCTGGATGAGTGGGGGGGGACACTTGCATGTGGTAGCCACTGCTGCCAACCACCACCCTGCGCTGCTGCCACTCTGCATTTGGCCACCACTCTGTGTGCAGCTGCCGCCATCCCTCCCACCCCCCACTCTGCGTGTGGCCACTGCCACCCTCCCCCCCCCCCCCTTGCTCTGTGTCAGGCTCAGCAAATGGGAGAACCTGATGGTGTTTAACACTGAAAAATGCAAGGTTCTCCACCTTGGGAGGAAAAACTTGCAGCATCCTTATAGGCTCAGCAGTGCTATACTGGCTAGCACTACGGAAGTAAGAGACTTGGGGGTCATCATTGACCACAAGATGAACACGAGTCTTCAATGCAATGCTGTGGCTAGTAAAGTGAGCAAAACGCTGGCTTGCATCCACAGATGCTTCTCAAGCAAATCCTGGGACGTCATTCTCCCCTTGTACTCGGCCTTGGTGAGGCTGCAGCTGGAGTACTGCATCCAGTTTTGGGCCCCGCAATTGAAAAAGGATGTGGAGAAGCTTGAGAGAGTCCAGAGAAGAGCCACGCGCATGATCAGAGGTCAGGAAAACAGACCTTACAACAACAGGCTGAGAGTTATGGGGCTCTTTAGCCTGGAAAAGCGCAGGCTCAGGGGTAATCTGATGGCCACCTATAAGTTTATCAGGGGTGACCACCAGTATCTGGGGGAATGTTTGTTCACCAGAGCGCCCCAAGGGATGACGAGGTCAAATGGTTATCGACTACTACAAGACCTGTTTCAGGCTGGACATAAGGAAGAATTTCTTTCCTGTCCAAGCCCCAAGGTCTGGAATAGCCTGCCATTGGAGGTGGTTCAAGCACCTACATTGAGCACCTTCAAGAGAAAATTGGATGCTTATCTTGCTGGGATCCTATGACCTCAGCTGACTTCCTGCTCCTCAGGCAGGGGGCTGGACTTGATGATCTTCCGAGGTCCCTTCCAGCCCTAATGTCTATGAGTCTATGACTCCTGGACCCATCATTCTGGCTTTCTCCCTGGATATAACATGAAGACTGTACTTATAGCCTTGGTCAAGTATGTTTACTTGAAGATTGACAGGTGAATTGTGAAATTACTGGTATTGCTAGACCAGTGGTGCTCAGCTTCTGACCCACAGGCCAGATCCGGTCCACAAGATTATGTTATCTACCCCAGCGGTCTCCCCATAGATATGGAAATTTAGTAGCAGAAGAACATTGTCAGTGTTAATTGCCACTCCCACACTGCCAAATTGCTCAACCTGTGGGGAGCCCCCACCAGTTGAGCAAATGAATAGGGGAAGCAAATAGGGAAGTTTGCAAGCAGTTCTCTGGGAGGAAAAAAGAAGAAGAGGAGGGGGAGTCAGGTACCAGATCCTATTCTGGGAAGGTACGTGAGACAGGGGTTTCTGTGTATTTGGCTTGCTGAGTGTTTGTTTGATGGGCTGTGCGTTTGGGTATATGCTCTGAGCAGCTGAGAGAGCTGTTAGCTGGGTCATTGCTTTCTGTATCTGACTAAAGTCCTAATAAGGGGGCAGAGCCAGTCTGAGCCCAGGAAGGTATAAAAGGAGACTCCCCAGACAACCAGGGAGTGAGCAAACAGGGCAGTTTGCAAGCAGTTCACAGGTCAGTTCTCAGGTCAGTTTGCCATTCCCCTCTTTGAAGGGGAGCCTTTAAGATAAGCTCTTTCTGTAAGAGTAATTAACCTACAGAGACCCAGAGAAATGGTCGGAGGATGCTGCAATGCCAGAGCCACTGCCACTATCAGCTCTTTTTCTACTTGTACCTGTGAGGTGTGTGTCCAGACAGGACTGCTCATTGTTGAGGCTTCCACCCAGGTTCTGGTTTGGCACTGTGGAGACTGTGGCTTGTAGGTTCTTTCTAGTGACAGCCAGATGGGGGAGTGCCTGTCATGTGAAAAGTGCTTCCTGGTGATGTCCTTCAGGGAACAGGCAAGAGAGCTACAGGAGGGAGTGCTGAGGCTCCAAAGCATCCTCTGCCATGAAGATTTCATTGACTCAGTGCTGAAGAAAACCTCTAGGATTGCAGAGGAAGGTGCAGAAGTGGTACTAGAGAAGGAAGAGGACACGGACTCCTAGAAATGTGGAAGCTGGAAGCTTGTGACCTCTGGCAGCAAGCAGAAGTCTTCATCTCTACCTTTAGTGGTCAACCTAGAGAACAGATATAAAGCACTATCAACAGAGGAGGAACATATTCCATTGCTGGAAGAGGCCAGGCCAGGCCAGGTATCCCCAAAGTTGGGAGGATCAAGCCCACTGCCACCAGGATGAAGTGATGGGTGGTGGTGGTTGGGGATTCCCTTCTGTGGGGGATGGAGGCATCTATATGCCAGCCTGACCTGTTGTCTCATGCTCACCCAGAGCCCGGATCTGAGATGTCATAGAAGGATTAATGAGATTATCCGGCCCTCTGGCTACCTACCACCCCATGCTGCTCATCCATGTGAGCAGTGATACTGCCAGGAGTGACCCTGAGCATATCAAAAGTGACTCTGGGTGCAAGGGTGAAGGGGACAGGGGCTTAGGTGATGTTCTTGATCCTTCCAGTCAAGGGACAGGGCCCAAGCAGGAGTAGACACACCCTGCAGATTAATGCATGGCTTCTCATCAGATGGTGTTGCCACCAAGGTTGTGGCTTCTTCAACCACAGAATGCTGTTCCAAGAAGGATTTCTAGGAAGAGCTGGGTTCCACCTGATGGAGAGAGAAGATCATCTTTGCAGACAGGCTCACTAATGTAGTGAGGAGGTCTTTAAACTAGGTTCACCAAGGGATTAGAGACCAAAGCTCTAGGGTAAGTGAGGAAGTGGGTAACCTGGGGGAAGTGCAAGAAGGAAGGGGCAACAAGGGAGGTCTTCTCATTCTTCTTGAGAAAGCAGTGCAGTTGGCCAATCACCTCAGGTGTCTGTACCCAAATGTATAGTCAGAAACAAGCAGGAAGAAGTAGAAGCCCTCAGACAGTCATGGAACTATGATATGATTAGCATAACAGCGACTTGGTGGGATACTTCACATGACTGTAATACCGTCGTGGGTGGGTATAAACTGTTCAGGGGAAAAGGAGGAGGAGTGCATTTTATGTGAAAGAGCTGTGTGATTGCTCAGAGCCCCACTGTGAAACTAGAGATAGGCCTATTGAAGGTCTCTGGGTTAGGGCTAGAGGGGAGAGCAGTGATGGTGATGTCATGGTGGCAGTGTGCTATAGAACACCAGACCAGGAGGATGTGGTGGATGAGGCTTTCTTCAAACAGCTAGCAGAACTTTCCCAGTCACCAACCCTGGTTCTCATAGGGATCTTCAGTCAACCTGACATCTGTTGGGACAGCAATACAGCTGTGCACAGGCAATCCAGGAAGGTTTAGGGAGTGTTGGGGTCAAATTCCTGGTACAGATGTTGGAGAGGCTAACCTAGGGGTCATGTTCTTCTTGACTTGCTGCTCACAAACAGGGTAGAATTGGTGGGGAATGTAGTAGTGGATGGCAACTTGGGCAGCAGTGACCACGAGATGATTAAGTTCAGGATCCTGAGGGCAGGAAGGAAGGAGAGCAGCAGAGTGCAGACCCTGGACTTCAGACAAGCAAACTTTGACTTGCTCAAGGAACTGATGGGCTGGAGACCCATCTAAGGGAGAATGGAGTCCAGGAGAGCTGGTTGTATTTGAAAGAAACTTTACTGAGGATACAAAAATGAGTCATCCCAATGCACAGAAAGACTTACAAGTATGGTAAAAGAACAGCTTGGCTTAGAAGGGAATTCTTCAGTGAGCTAACACAAAAAGGAAGCTTACAAGAAATGGCAACTTGGACATAGGACTAGGGAAGGATATAAGAGTATTACTGGGGCATGGAGGGGTGAAATCAGGAAAACCGAAGCACACCTGAAGTTGCAGCTAGCAATGGATATGAAGAGTAACAAGAAGGGTTTCTACAAGTATGTCAGCAGCAAGAGGAAGATCAGAGAAAGTGTGTGTCCCTTGCTGAATGAGGGAGTGTAGCATGGCACTAAGATGTGCTTGCTCCTTAAAGCTGAAGAAGCCTGGCCAGGGAGCTCGTGGGGCTAAGCAGAACTCCCCTGCTGCAGGTTGCCAGGGTAACAGCCTCAGGAAGTAATTGGCCACACCTGTCAACATCACCTGACTGGCAGGAGGGAGGGTTCTGGGATATATAAGCCCAGGCTATAGCTAGCAGACACATTCTCTCTCTGACAACTATGGGGAAAGAGCTCTTGCCTGCTGAAGCTATTTGAGATGTGGTGCGGCCTGCCTAGCTCCCAGTACTGCCTGCTCTGCTATCTAGGTGCTACATGACTACAGGGAGTCTCCCAGGTACCTAGATAGGGGCATGTTACTATGAGTGGAAGTTTGTTCCCTTACAGGGGTATAGCACTTGTTATTGTTAGTATTTAAGTTGTAGCCTAGGGGCTTGTGTTTCTGTTTGTGTTTACCCTGGAGGATTGGATTGAGGCTAGAAGGGGAGGTTTGGAGGCCTCATTAGTGCCTGGAGAGAGAGGGCATATGATTTGGTAGAGCCCAGTCAAGCACAGCAAGCATAGCATCAGAGGGGTGCAGCCAGAAGCGTGCAGTAAGCTCAGAGCACCAGGAGGCTAGAAGGGTTCAGTGAACTCATAGAGCCAGAGGGCACACTTACAGGGTCAGGGCAAGCCCTTAGCACCAGAGAAGTGAAGCCAAAGGGGCGCAGCACCCATAATGCCAGAGGGACGCAGCTAAGGGGGCACAGAACCAGGCGCCCAAGAGAAAGGCACAGAAAGACAATCACTAGAGAGCTCGGTGCCTGCGTATTGCAGAGAGACAGAAGCCAGAAGCCTCAGTGCCAGGGGCATATAGAGTCGATGACGGTAATAACACATGCAAGGCATGGGACATGTGTAGGGAAGGTTGAGGCATGTATATACCACCTGGTATAGCTGGGCACATGAAGGGCAGCCTCCAACCTAATGAACAAAATTATTTACTAACAAGGTGTGGCAGATGAGGTAGGCAGGCAGACTGCCCAAGACAGGTGGGTAGGCTGGTGCAGAGGTTGGACTCAGGGTGGCCCCCTGTCACAGGGAGGCAACCTAATGACAGATAATGCAGAAAAGGCTGAAGTGCTTAATGCCTTTTTTACCTCAGTCTTTACAGGCAAGGTCAGTTGCCAGACTACTGAACCTGGCAGCCCAGTTTGGGGAGGAGGTGAGCAGCCAACAGTGGCAAAAGAATAGGTTATGGACTATTTAGAAAACCTAGATATGTACAAATCCATGGGGCCAAACTTGATGGAACCAAGGGTGATGAGGTAAATGTGACTGCAGAGTTGTTGGCCATTATCTCTGAAAAGTCGTAGCAATTTGAGGAGGTCCTGGATGGTTGGAAAAGGGCAAATATAGTGCCCATTTTTAAGAAAGCAAAGAAGGAGTATCCTGAGAACTATAGGCCAGTCAGCCTCACCTCAGTCCCTGAAAAATTATGGAACTTTTCTAAGTACTTGGAGGAGAAGGTGATTAAGAACAGGCAGCACAGATTTACCAAGGGCAAGTCATGCCTGACCAAACTATGATTGCCTTCTATGATGACGTTTACAAGTCCATGGGGTCAGATTTGATGCACCCAAGAGAGCTGAGGAAGTTGCCCAATGTGATTGCATTGGTGATACATCCCTTTGTATTGGTGATACATCTTTGACTTTCCCACTATCAAGTAGGAAGAACATACTATGCAGTGTTATTAAACATGTTATTAAATACAATTTTTGGAGCAGTGCTTAATAACATGGGCTCTTTCAGCTTTTTTCATTGCGTCTTTCAGAACTGAGGTCACGTTCCATCTTAAACCACATCACAGTAAATGGTTCTATACATCACATTTTGTACACATTACAGTGTTCCTTTTCTGCCTTAAGATCCTCAGTTCGAGGTGAGCCTTGAACTGAAGGCATACTGAGCTCTATCCCATAGTTCCCCCGCTTGATTAGGGTATTAATTGTAGTAAAACTGATCTGTGTCTTGGCTTTCCCAAGTTTATTTGGAGCACAACCATAATGAACAATGCTTCATTTTTCCTAGTAAGGAAAGGCAGTAGGTAAACTTCTTTTCTTGTAAATAATTGTCCTCTAATATCCTCGGTTCAAAGATTTTCTTTTTAACTTTGAATAAAATTAGATGAGCTTTAAAGATTCTGTATTTTTTTTACAATATTTATATTTTGTGTGCTCACTGAAAATCACAGGCCGTGTCCAGACAAGCAAGCATGTGCCTGCTGCAGTGCTTCAGAGCAGTTTGAGATACAATGAGAGGCACACTAAGAATGAAAAAATGTTTCTCACACTGCATATTTGCAGCACGGACTCTAAATTTGATACCAGGAAATCCTAGTATCAAAAAATAACATGCTGGGAAAAAGCAGTGCAGGGAGCACTCCTGGAGCATGCCCTGAAATAACTGGAGGCTGGGTCTTCCAGAGATGCTCTAGCATGCTGCCAGAGCATCTCCATGGCTGCCGCATGCCCCTGTTGCTTCAGCACTCTGCCTCAGCCTGCTGGGGCAAATAGGAGCGGGCAAGGCTCTCTCCCCAGTAAGTAGGGATGTGGAGGTGGGGGGAGGAGTGACTGTGGGTGTGGGGGAGACTGTTCAGGAGAGGTGGGTCCCCTGTCTGTCCCCTTGTACAGCGCACAGCGTTCCCCTCTCCCCTCCACAGCAGCAGCAGCTGTTGGAGCACTCATGGCTTGCTCCTGGCAGAGACCCATGGTGGTGTAGCACAGCCTCAGACTCAGGGGCTGCACGTGGAGCATGACACCAGCCCAGCCTGCTGGCACATTCCTTCAGGCAAGACCAGGCTGGGCTCCTAGCATCACACACAGAAGCCGCACATTATCGGGCTGGGCTGTCCTGTCTGGAGGCTGCTGCTGCTGCTGCTGGGGAGGTTGTGCACTGTGCAGGGCAGGGCAGGGCTGTGCGCCGTGTGGTGGGGCAGGGGACCCACCCCCCAGCAGTTCCCTCCATCCACACAGTCCCCCCACACCCACAAACTCCCCAACAATCTGCCCATGAGCCCCACACCACCCCCCACGATCCCTACACTCACCCCTATACCCACCCATAAGCCCCCCTAGCTCCCCTAACCCCTCCCCCCCAAACCCCACATCCCTCCCCCACAAATCTCATATCCTGAGTGCCCAGCCTCCAGACAGGACAGCACAAAGGCCTGCTAGTGGAAGCCATGGCTGCAGAAGCAGCTGCCAGCTTGCAGCCCTGCCCTGTGCCCACACCAGTGTTGGGACATGCGGCCCCAGCCTGGGGGGGGCTCCTGGTCTCAGGAACCACTTGGGGGGTGTGATGTGTTGGGGGCAGGGGTGGAGGTAGAAGCAGGGGTGTGGGAGAGAAAGAAACAGGGGTTGGGAATGGAGGAGAGCTCCAGGTAGGAGAGGCTGCCAAAGCTGGGCTTAGAGCCCTGTTGCCCGCTAGAGCAGCCTTTGCAGGGGGAGACTGGCTTGGAAGGGAAGGGGCTTGCCCAGCCCAGTCACTGAGCCCCAGTCAAGGGCTTCCCAGGAACAGCCTGGGGATTGCTGGGGCCTGGGCACAGTCACAGGGGCAGAACAGCAAGGGCTGGTACTGCTCAGAGCCACAAAAGGGGTGGAACAGCTGCAGCTGGACTCATGTCCTGTAGGGCTGTGTGAAACAGCTCTGTTCCAATTCAGATTCAGATTCGGCCATTTTGGAGGGACAGTGATTCGATTTGGTGTTTTGGATCACTGTCCCAATTCGATTCAGCCAAATCTATTTCAGAATTTTGACACTATAATGGGGAATCACTAAAATACCTATAACTTTGTCATTTTTTGCCTGATTCAGATGAAGACAGCAGGGATGCAGCCCTTTCTGAGGGCATGAAGCCTGCCAAGTTTCAAGGAGATAGGTGCAAAGGTTTCTGGGAAACTGCACCTCAAACTGTTCAAAGCAAAACTCATGACACTTGTGTGTGTTAAGAGGTGTGTGTAGGTTGTAGCTGTGTTGGTCTAAGGACATAGGCAGACGATGTTCTTTGGGTCAATCTGATATCTTTTATTAGACTGAGTAGTTGGAGAAATATATCTTAGCAAGCTTTTGAGTTTAAAACCCCTTTGTCAGGCTGAGGAAACATCTGCAGTTGGTGTGTGTGCTCTTCCTGAACAGAGTGAATAGTAAAGAAGCCAGAGGCTGGTATGCTGGCAAGAAAGCCAGTCAGTAAAAATGTAAATTGAGGCATCAGGGGGTGAGAGACAGGCTGAGGTAGGGAGCAAGGGGGATGTAGCAGGTAAAAGTGGAGAGGTATCTGGGAAGTCAGATGTCAGGCAGGTTATAGTGTGTCATAAATCCAGTGTCTATTATTGAGTCTATGAGTTTTTGTATCTAGGACAGGGGCGGGCAATTATTTCAGGCGGAGGGCTGCTTACTGAGTTTTGGCAAGCCATTGAGGGCTGTATAACAGGCAGCCAGGGGCAGATAAATATTAATTTTCTAAATTTTTAGGGCTGAATAGAATGACCTGGCGGCCTACATTTTGCCCGTCCCTGATCTAGGAGGTTGATGAAGTGAAGTTCATTCATAATGCTTGGTGTTCTGCAAAATGTGTATGTTTCTGTAATATATGTTGTGCTTTCCTACAGTGATGACTGTCAGGAAAAACACAGAAGAAGTGAGACTAGCTAGCTACCAAGAAACTAGATAGCAAGCCAGAGCCTTTCAGATGTTGCTGGTCCAAGAGAGACAGCTCACAAAAGGCACAGATCAATTAACACATAGCCTTGTATGTTGTTTCTGCTTTCCTCCCCCAGAGCACTGTGATTGGAGGGGAACTCAGGGAAAGATCAGTCACTGGCCAGCTACAGATGTCAATATCAGAGAAGTCTTTCCCCCCTTCCTCCCCTGGTTCTTCCGCTGCTAGCTGGTGATACAGAGAGTGCCGCCTCCAGCTTTGAGAGTGGGGCATTAAATGGTTGTGAAACCAAACCAAATAAAAAAAGGAAATAGGTGTGGATGGAGTGAAGATGGTGGCACTCACTCCATCTGCATGTGGGGATTGGGAAACCTCAGCAGTGGGAGGTTTACCTTGAGGAACACCAGCTGTTCCACCAAACCAGGATCCTTAGAAGTGGTGGTGTCACAACATCCCCAGCAATACTGAACATCCTCTTGCTCAGAATGCTGGTTGGTGAACAGGACAGGTGTTCCCAGGCAACTGTGGCTAGATCCTGCCACATGTGGATGTGGCTTGCCCAATAGGCCAAGGGGTCACAGAGCAGCAGCTCCACATCATCAGTGAGATATATAGCCACCAAGGCCTCGGTGCTACCTACCTGATGCTGGGGTCTGGCGCCTCTGGACCCCAACATGGAAGCCATGCCCTTGGCCCACATTGGCAGCACATGTGGTGGAGGAGGAGACTGGCTGGTGGATGGAGTGCTGGTCCGGGAAAGTGGATTCCTCTCTTCCACATCCTCCCGCCTGTTCCCTTCTGCCTCTCTGCCTCTCTTCACCAGCACTTCCATCCAGTGATCCAGGGTTTTGCTGCAGCAAATGCTCCCCTTCACCCTTGGGTTGCACATGCCCACAAGCAAGTGGACCATACTGGACCGCAACAGATCCAGCCATTTCTTAATGCCCTCCTTCAGCCACTTCACCAGTGCCTGCACCTCTGGTGACTGGCTTGCCCCAGCCAGAAACATTAATCCCCTGGAACTTCTACATTTGACTCTGAAGCTCCCTCACTATGGGGATCACCTGGCTAAGGGCATCACCAGCGCTAAGGCTCTCGGTGGCCTCGGAATGGCTTGAGGACCACCAAGATCTGGGAGATGGTATCCAACTCAGCTTTGTTAAGGGGGCCGCTGATCCCAGTCTCCCCGAGAAAAGCCATCTCATGAATGGCCTTCTGTTGCTCGACCAGCCTTTCGAGCATCAGGTATGTGGAGTTCCACCGAGTTTCCACATCCTGCATGATTTTGTGCTGTGGGACGTTCAGCTCTGCCTATTTGTCCCATAGCATTTTGCCCCCTTGATGCTCCAGTGGAAGTAGCCCACCACCTTCCTGCATTTTGAAATGAGCTGGCTGGTTGTGACGGTGCCCTCACTGACAGCCCTATCCCCCTCCAAGGTGTCCCTGACTATAAGGTGGAACTTGTGTGCCACACAGCGGATGCCAACAAAGTTGGCATCATGAACTGCCTTGGCCATATTAGCCCCACTGTTAGTGACCATGAAACCGAGGATGAGCTCACCCTGTCCAATGAGTCACCGCTGCACCATGTGGTTCATGGCCTACATGATCTCCCTTACCATGTGGGTCTCATCCATCACCTCCTCTTGAAGGAGAACCCACCAATGGCCTGACTGATCACACCAGTGCCCTGTGAAGGAGATGTAGGCATGATCTCCATCCTGGCTGCTCCAGATGTCCGAAGTGAAGATGTCCATGATGTTTACAGGTCCAGGGGGTCAGATTTGATGCACCTAAGAGAGCCGAGGGAGTCTCCCGATATGACTGCATGGGTGATACATCCCTATCTTTGACTTTCCCGCTATCAAGTAGTAAGAACATACTGTGCAGTGTTATTAAACATGTTAATAAATATATTTTTTGGAGCAGTGTTTCATAACATGGGCTCCTTCAGCTTTTTTCATTGTGTCTTTCAGAACTGAGGTCATGTCCCAACAGCTGTTTGTGGAGGTGATGCATGTGCAGACAATGCTCCCACCTCCTTGCTGCCACTAGCAGCAGAAGCCTCATGCCTGGTAGAAAAGAGAGCGCGTCTAAGTTTGGGGGTGGGGGAGGACTTACAGCTCTCCCTCTGCCACCTCTTGTTCTCCTGCCAGAAGACCTGGCACCTGCCTTTCCAGCACACTTCATGTTTGGTGTGCTAGAAAGTGAGTATATAATTTATGTGTTGTGCTTTCCTGCACAATGATAAATGACAGACTGCCAGGGAAAGCACAGCTTTCTTTTTGTTTGTGGGGAAAGAAAAATATGAACAAATAAGAGGATTTTTGGGGAAGAATTAATTGAAAGGGATAACAATAGGGATGGTAGGCAAGGGTAAGTGGGAAAGGATTGGCTACAACGTGGTAACAAGAGACTACCAGTACCTACTGCTACCAAGCAAGCCTAGACCTTTCAGATGCTGTGTGCTCTGCTGCTCAGGCTGCAATAGACACAGCTGACAGAAAAGGCAGAGACAGAGCCTTGTATGTTGTTTCTCTGTCTCTCCCCCAGAGCACTGTGATTAGGAGGGAACTCGGGGAAAGATTGTAGTCACTGGCCAGCTACAGATGTCAATATCAAAGCAGTCCTTCTCTCCCTCTTTCCCCCCTCCCTCTTCTTAGTTTCCATTTCCCTACAAGCCTGCCTCCAAAACTCTGAAATATTCCAAAATGTTTCAGAGGTGTAGGTTGTAGCCATGTTGGTCTAAGGACATAGGCAGACAAGGTATCAGATTCACCCAAGGAACCTTGTCTGAAAATGTTTCAGATGCTTTTATTTCATTTTGGAGAGGTTTTGGAACCTTCTGTTTCAATTCAGATCTGGTGATTCAGCCACTGAAATGGATCAAAACATCTCTGAAACAAAACAGCTGCTGAAGTTTTGCACAGCCTTAATGTCCTGGTGCTGAGACAGCTGCTGCCAGGACGGAGCTAGTGGGGATAGGCAGGGGCTGCGGGTCAGGAGTTGAGGGGCACTGGCGAAGCTATGGGTTGGGAGTGAGGGGCAAGGGCAGGGGCAGGGCACGGGCATATCAGTGCTGCTCAGCATCCGACATCCTGGTGAGTGAAGGGGGCAGAGGCACTTCAATTTATCTATGATAAAAAAAAACCCAGAAGCAAACGCCAACGTTTATAGATACTTAGAATTTGTTTTATTATAATGATAGAGGCACTGGTAGGCTTCCAAATTGCTTTAACATTTTAAATATATCAATAAAATATTGCCCAACTGATCTCCCTCTATATAGTAGCGTTTCATTTTAATTGTGGAAGAACACGGATTTTGGATATTTTAATGAGAGAATTTGAGGGGGGTTTATCACAGAATTTGCAATTTTTAAACAGGGAACACCTGGATCTCTGCTGGTGAGGCAAGTGACGGGACCCAGGCAAAGGAGCTTGCCCAGGGCCAGCACTAGGGATGCAGCTGGAGGGCAGACAAGGTGGCTGACCTCTTGGACATTTGGGGGAGCACATCTTCTGGGTGATGGTTGCCCAGATGGCAGAGAGGGGGGCACCCGAAAATGACAGCAGTGCTACCCGAATGCCAACTGTGCAGCCCCAGCCTGCTGGCAGCTGGCCCAGAGGTGCAGGCGGCTCTGCTACATTGCTTGTACCAGAGCCCAGGTGGCCATGCGGTCCCTGCCTGGGTCTGGCAGGTGCACAGCCATGGGACTGCAGGTCCAAGGGGGTGGATGCTGTCACAGGTGGTAGCAGTTCACAGCTAGGCAGCAGCCCCCGTTGCCAAACTGCTGCAGTGGGTAGAAGGGGCAGGAGCCACTGTAGGTTAGGGCTGCTTCAGCAGTCGAGCTGACACAAGCGGTAGTGTCCTCAGGTACCAACTGGCCAGGCCTCAGAAGATCCTGAGGGCAAGTAACCCTGAGCTGCTCTCCATGGCAGCTTTTTATACTGCTCAGTCCAGCACAGGTGCTGGCCTCAGCTTCTGGTTTCCCCTGGCTGCAGATCTGCGAGGAGCTGGGCAGTCAGTTTGCCTCAAGTGGCACAATTTGCCTGACACCAAAGTGTATGTTCAGACACACGTGCTGAGGCACAAATTTGTACTGCTGCTATTTGAGCTGCTGCACACACATGTGCCTGCATGTGTGGACATGCAGAGACACATGTCTTTTAAAGTTTTGAAAACAGCTTTGATATATCATTTTGGCAACTGAACATTCTCTAGTATTACAGAGTATGAAGCTTGGACCAGTTCTGGGCCATTTTAGTTTTTCCTAATGTGAAGAGGATTGAGGCTATGACTCTCTCTTTGGAAAGCAGAGTATCGCTGCAAGTATTTTACTCTTCATATCTCTGTTGTTTTTTTTCTTTTTTTTATTCTTTGAATGCAAAATTTCCTGGGTACTGTCCCAACTCTTGCTCCCAACTTAAGGTCAGCCACAATTTATGCTTGCTCAGAAGCTATTTTTCAAACTCAAATATGATGGTTATTCCTTATGTCTAAAAAGTATCCGAAGCTTTAGTTTGCCTCGCTAAATGAAATAGAGATTAACTTGCTGAAATCTGATTTGCTTTAAAACGCAAGTCATTCCAAACTGTGGACGTTTTTGCAAAGTACATAATAGACATTCAGATCTGTCAGTTCTGGAAAAAATAAATGCCTGTCAGAAAATAATCCCTTTCCCATGGGAAGCGCTCTATACAAGTTCCTCCAATTTGCACCTTTAGTATGCATGTAGAGATAATGTACAGAATTTCCTGATTAAAATATAAACGATCAATTCCAGGAAAATAGGCTGGATTGATCCTGTTTTACAATAATTCTTGATTGCCACCTGCTGGGCTGTTACTAAATAGCTATGGCAATTTCTTACACTTACATAGCGCCCCCTGATTCAGCTTTGTATTCAAGTAAAATTTGCATTGAACCCTTGTGTAAGTTCTGCCTCTGTAAGAAGAAATTAAGAGAACCCATTATCAATAGGTTCAAATATTTTGTGCTCATCTCTGGTGTAATTAGCATATTCAGTGGAGGAAAATAGTGGAACATGCTAATGTAAAATGTTCAGTGGGTGCAGTATTTCCTATTTTAAGTATATGGAATATCTCTAAATTCAATACTGTTTGTAAAGCTGGAATGAAACATGAGTACCGGCTGCACTTGTATATTCCATTTGGAATCTAGTTTAGAATTTGGAGTCCACTGTTTTGTTAACATAAATCATATATTTAAATGACAAAGTCAAATATCAGGTTTTGTTGCAGTAAAGAGGTTCGCAAGTAGAGGGGAGTTTAAAAAGTTTTCCCTAAGTTGTTTCTGCTGACCTGCAGGTCCTGCTTAGAGGTTGCAAGTGGTCTCAGCTGAGCCACACTATCCTTCCTGTGCATTATGTGTGTACTACTTTTGATTTCCAAAGGTTCCCCATCACTGGGTCACATTTCTTAAAACAGGATCTTAGCCTGAACTTGGAGGAAATTTCAAAAGGAGAAGTTTAATAATACTTTTGTATTATATACATGATATTTTAATAATTTAAAAGAATAGACAGTAAGTGAAATTTGAGTATGGAGATAGACTAAGGAAATTAAGGACTTTGGTCTTGCATTTAGCAGCATACACTGTCCATAATTGTCACTCATTTTGATTTCTTTAGTTATCTGATGTAAAGGATTTGAGTATCTTGTGTTGTCATGATCTGTCAGTCACATCAACAGAGAAGCATTGTAACCTTATCCACCATGACACCAAGAATAAATAAACCTGCAAACCTTCAGAGCTTTTCTTGAAGAACAGATGACACCACCAAAGATGATCAGTACAGATTTTGTTGTCTTCCCAAACCACTTAATGTGATCAGAGAATTAAAATTTCAACAAGTCATTTAATGATGACTGTGCTGCAAGAACTCTAACACCCAGGTTAGGTTTCTTGTGGTTTCATAGTTATATGTGGGGCCGTTTTTCTGGCACTGAACGTATTGTGGGACATTCTTCTCTGCCTTATGTGATCAAGTAAATTTATTAACAACAATGAGGTCACTGTAATTTTCAATAAATGGTGACTTGCTGATTTATATCAAAAGATCCATACAGCAGTAAACAATACCATTTACATTTAATTAGTTTTATTGAACCAAAGGCAATTTTATTTGTAATGAACCACATGTTATGATTAAGGATGTATTTTAATGATCTTTAAGTAAGGTGAACAAATGTTGCCCTTGACCTAATAGAGGAGGTTTTTCTACGTTATTGATAACTTCAGAGTGATTTCTAAATTATTATTGTAAAATGCAAAGGAAAACATTGTCATTATTTTACCATCATTTAGTCATTTTGTGACTAATGTAAACAGATGAGATGCATTTTTCTAAATGGTGGTTTGTAGCTAACCAAGCTTCCTAACGTGTTATTTAGTATTTTGTAAGTTCTATCCATTGTTGTATGGAAATATTTTTTTATAGTCTCTGTTCTCAACTTTGTTCTTGCTAAGCATTTTAACTTAGAATTGCTGTAAACCTACTTTTTTTTTTCTATTTGCTTGTCTTCTTTTAAATAGGGATATAACCAAAATTATTCACCTCAATTGTTTCCCCATATAAATGAAAAATTAGAAGGAAAATTCTGTTCCTGTTAAAGTCAGTGGCCGAACTGTCTTTGACTTCAGTGTGCACCAGCATTTCAGCAATAGTAATGCTGGACTTATTTTGAAATTCCTAAAAATGTATTTCTTCATTAATAAACTAGTATTAAAGAAAATATTTTGGAAATATTTTAGCACAAGTCGAATGACAATAAGGTGGAAGGGAAATTTCATAATACTAAGGTATCCCTGCACCTAGGCCATCCAGATTTTCCCTGTTCAAAATAGTTTTAGCTATTTTTCTGTACAGCATTATTTATGAAGCTTACATAGCTGCATTAATCTTTCCATCTCAGATAGTGCCATGCTTAATTTTTTGTGGTCTCTGTTGTGAGAGAAAGGACAGCTTTTGCCTCTGGGGCAGTAACACTGGACAGAGAGAAATCTACCCAATTTAAACTGTAGAAATAGGCATAAACCATGGTCCTCTTAAAACTCATCATTGGTTGATGAATGCTAAGCAGGTGTTTTGGTATTGTGTCCTTATTAGAATATAAGTGATTCTTCCCCCATGTTATATGAGAGTCTAGCTTCTTAAAGTCCTGCCTGAGAGTTGTATACACATGAAATACTTAGAGTTGTGTTTTGCATGTGATTGCAGGGGGAAATATTCTTCATTTTATCCTGCACTTGAGTGCAGAGATATCTTGCTGACCTGCACTACATCTTTTTTTCTGTAGTTACAGGCAAAGTACAGAATCAGTTATTATGCTGGAATACCCTGCTAGGGTATAGTCTGTATAAAATCATAGTGCTTTGAGAGCAGAGGCCATATTTTGAGTTCTCTGAAGATTCTAGCCATCTTAATATAAAGGAATATTTGAAAGTTCCTTAAAAAAGGATTATAAAAGCATGTGCAATGTCAAGATCTTGATTATTTAGAAAAATGAGAGAATTCACTTTTGTCAAAGTGGAAATTAAGAAGGCTTCTGAAAGGGATAGGCAGTGTTAGATCTCAAATGCACAAAAGGACACTAAATACAGGCTAAAGAGCACAGGAAGTAAAGGAATGTAGATAAACATTTTTACACTGTACCTAACATGTAATAGGCTACAAAGGGGCACTGTTTGTAGTTGCAGTGAGTTAAACCAAAATGTGACTATATTATATGTCAATGTCAGTTTATGTGAAGACATGGATATTTCTACTTTTTTGCATTCTAATTTTGTTTCCTAACTAAGCTTTTCTGAAAAGAAAAGTTCATGTTTGATGCACTTCACTAACAGTTCTTATTGTATATGAGTATGTGTGTGGTATTGGTTTTCTTCTGTACTATTCAGTACTGAGAAACTTATATTTCTGTGTACAATAAAGCACGTAATAGCCTGGATTAACTAAATTGTAGGTGATAACAGACCGGGAAGAATTGAATGATGAAGATATAGGATACCACATGTGTATTAGTTTCATATGAATTATTTCTTGTGAAGCTGATGAAAACTAACCTGGAAGCACAAGAGTGCAGTAAGTGGAAGTTTAGGTGAATAACTGAAATAAATGGCCAATGATTTGAGATGACAAAAGATATTTTGCAAAAATTTAGTCTTGAAACTTGATTTGCTTTTATAAAACTTGTAAATAAACTAATTGAATGATTTAGGGTTATATATACCTCTGTAGGGCAAGGTAAACATACCATGCATAGATTGTGAACATCAGTTACAAATTATTTTCATGATTTGCATCTAAAGGTGCTTTTTAGAACTACGTCAGAAGAAAGTTTGATAAAATGCAAACTAGATCTGAATGTATTCAGAATTTATTAATGTGTTTGTTCGAAGATGGCTATAGATCTCAACAGTTCTATAACAGAAGGATCACAATAACAACTCTCAGATTTTAAGACATGCCGTTTAACTCTTAGATTCTGTAAACGTCTGTAATATATTGGCATTTAGTGGAACTTTTTAAATTCAGTTTTATCATTTTCCCTACATATTCAATCAGTTTATCTCTTGCTAAAAAGGTGTTTTGGAATATCAAGAAGGAACCCAGGGGGGAAAACTGTATAATTATTTTTAAAGAGAATGAAAGAAAGTAAAAAGATACAATTTTATGGTTACTGTATTAGAAAAAATAAGCTTAAATATTAAAAATATTAAGTAAGAAAAATTCTCTTTCATACTTGTATAAATATCACTTTCAGAGTCTTGAAATTTTGGCTATGTTCTCAAGCACTCTGTTCCTGTATAATGAGATTTCTTCTAGCAGGACTTTATTCCAATGCTTACTTAAGTAACTTTTTCATCACCTTTATTGGGAAAAGAAAATATTTTAGTATCTTTACCACATCTAAAACTGGACAATTATAGCCTAATTATAATATAGTGCACTGAATAAATTTGTATTAATTTAATAGTAATAATTAATGTTAATAATTACTTTGCTATCTGTTACAGGACCTTTTTTCAATCAATGCTTATGTTTATGCTCAAAAGCCACAACTTGATATTCACAGTTTTGAGGGTACCTTCACACGGGTAAGTAATATTTGTGTATATGCCACATTCTCTTGAGTTTCTTTGAGTGGAGCTCATCACTTTATAAACATTCATTCTTCTCTTAGTTTTAGAGAAGTATTTCCTATGCCCTTGCTATCAAATGGTTGTATAATAGCCTTATTTTGGAAAATAAATGGCAGGAAATTATATTAGCAAATTAAGATAACCTTTTTTTAAAAGTAGAAATCAGGAAATTGTATGTGTATACATATATCTAAAATAAGACATAAATCTTTATATGATATACAAAGAATTCAGAATAACATTGTTCATTTTACCTCTAGTAACAAGATCTATTTTGTGTATGTCACAAATTGTGGTAGCTTTAACATTTTCAGCAGTTGCTCATTTTCTGCATTGATGAACGTTATGTTAAATTCAGTGTAAATCAAAGCAGCTGGCCTACTACGATTAGTTTAACATTTATAGTGACAAAATCATATTTTCCAAAATCCAATGTTAAAGTAAAATACATTCTTCAAAGAATAAAACATGACAATTCACAGGATTAAATTAAACATATTTTCTTCTATATGGGATTAGGTTTAGAATTTAGCATTTATTGTAACATGACATTTGTGTGCCAGGGTAAAAATATCCTCCAAACTATCTTTTAAAAATCATAAGTCATTAAAAAGCAGAGCTAAGGTTGGCTGAATGCCTTCTACCTTTACGTATGCTTTCCACAATTTAAACCATTTTATTAAAAAGTGACCAAATTATTGAAATTTTTTAGTATTCTAAGCAATGCACAAAATTTTATATATATATATATATATATATATATATTACAATTTTTTTTTAAATTTCAGTAACAGAAATTCAAAAATTAACAATTAAAAACAGTTATAGAACAATATATTTTTATGGTAAAACATTTCATCCAGATATAACAGCTCTCTGAAAACAATAATGCACCTGGGTTTTTTTCCCCTGTTAATATTTTAATTTCTTTTTTCCTTTTTATATGAATAATATAGTTGGTGGGAGAACCAGGTTGCCAACATTTGAAATTATATTCTCTATTGAAAGAACTGATGCAACACAGGAAACAAAAAGTCAAGCTTCCATATATTTTCTCACTAGTATTCTTTAGTTCTAAACTTGGGGAAATCTCTAGAGGTGAAGCAGTGTTCTGCTCTTTGTGCCCTACCGCCTTAACTTTTTCATTGAAGCTGCTGCAAGGACACCAAGTGTTGTTTTTTTTTCTTCCCTTCAGAATGCTCCTAAGGGAGTGGATGGAGTTTCTCTAACATTTCATACTGTATTCACAGCATTCGGGTTTATCTACATTAATGCAGCAGAATATCACATTATTTAAATGATGCCAAACTTGTTATTTGACATACGACATGTTTTTCTTGAATTTCTTGTTATTATTTTATGATTCTGTATCTGTTTCTATAATTAATACATTCTATGAGAAACCAATAAATAAGTAGTGAATCTGAAACAAATAGGACTTTTGTAGTCATTGTCATCATCTTGGCTCTTCTGCAGTTGACCTGCATGATTCAGACTAGTAATATATTTTGGTTTTTATTTGAAATAATTAAGTTCAGCTTTCTCCCCCTGCTGCTGCCTCAATAGCAGTCCTTTTAACCCATCCCTTCATGGTCTCCTACACATATCCCATTCTGAAATCTCCACGGGGAACACTGACATATCTGGCCCATGTGGATCCCATGCAGCAGAGCTCAGTAGAGCTGCTGGGATGCTGTCCTTGAGCCTCAGTTCCCTCTTTCCTAGAAAGACTCCAAAAGATCCCATGTTGGAGAGGCCACTCGAAATACTTTTGGGGCAATCTCTGAACACAGGTTCACTTTCTCATTTGAAGCAAATATTACAGGGGCAAGCTTCTGAAGACAAAATTTAAAAATCAGCACTGGGTTCCCCTCTTCTCCTTTACAGAGTGCAGAAAAGACTAGACCATGAATGAATGATGGTGTGTGTTTATCTGTCCTTTGTGCCATGCAGAAGTGACTGCACTGTTTCAAGTAAGACTGGTAGCAGGCACAAAGCAGCTCAGTAAGTTTGGGAGAGCCATTCCCAAGTATGCTTAGCTTGCACTCTAGATGTCATCATTGGTTCAGTGAGATTTCAGGATTTTCCATGGGCAAATAGGCCAGTTCTAGTCACAATGGTAAAAATATCTAATTAAATTTTCCTGATAACTGTGAAGAATACAGTCATACCTACTCAAGACAGATTTTCCTGTTGTAGCTAGAGTACAGTTTCTTATCTCCATATAAGCAGCCCATCAACAGGAAAACATGAGCTGCTGCCATGGTTTATATGGCAGAAGTTATATTTAGCACATTTGTTCCTTTACCTAGAAATATCTTGCTCATCAGAAATTGTTTTGGGCTTGTGAGTAGTCTCTGCCGATGGAAACAGTGATTTCTCTGTCTTTGGGACCTTGAATGCGAGTTGGTTAATAACACATCTGAAAGCTAGACAGAGTTCCCTGATCTAGGGAACTCTTTACTTTTTGTACCATTCCCTAGCACAATACAAAGGATATGAACATAAGAACTGCACTTTTTGTTCTTTTCTAGCTGAAGGTGCTCTCTTTGTCCTTGTCCTTTCAGATTTTTTTTTTCTTACGGAGAAGATCTGCTATTGTTAAATTAGTCATCTACTGGGGACCAGGCCAAGTTAGTATTGACATTATTGCTGTTTGGATCACCCAGTAGAAGACGAGGAACCAAATATGTTTTTTTTTTTATATATAAAAAAAAATCCATAGCTAAGCCACCCTAGTAAACCAGGGAAACTAGCTCCAGAGATCCTTATTGTGGGGTCTTTGAGAGTCTCCAAGGAAAAAGGTCAAGTCTCTGTTGCTTAATACATCCAGCCTGTTCAACAAAACCTATTTAGAAACATGGATATTAATTGATATTAATTGCTTCCTTAAGGCATGAATATTATTCAGCACCCTAACAAGGTTACTGAACATGATGATGAAATGTAATTTTGCTCCTTACAGCACTGCATGGACTGAATGCTAGTAGGAGGTGTTGTCAGTAGACAATCCAGTAGAACAGACCTCCCAATTATTAGGGGGGCACAAATAAAGATTTTCTTGGCCGATACCAGTGGCCGATGATCTGATAGCTGATTTACAGGAATGCAGGCAGGCAGCTTGGAGAGCAGCATCCTGCCAATAAGTCTGTGAGGGGAAACTGTGTGGGGGTGGGAAGGCAGGTGGGGGGCCAGATCAAGGGCTCCATGGTGAGGGAGGGAGTGGGACTGGGGCAGGTGCTGCCCAGCCATGGTGGTGAATGGGACCTGGGCCAGGGCATGGGATGGTCGTCTGGGAGGTGCAGGGCTGGGGGTGGAAAGAGGAAGTGGCTCCCTGCTGCTTCATGCACCCCCTGGGGAGGCATGGGGGGCATGTGCCCCCCCAGATGTATGCACAGGGTGAGGGCAGGCTGCCTGCTGCAGGCTCAGGACCAGGGGGACACTAGACTGGGGTTGTGTTTGGGGCAGGACCAGGGCTGCATGGGGTGGGTGGTAGCAACACTGGGATGAGTGGTTACAGGGGGCTATGGAGAATTTTGGGGTGGTTATAGCCCCTTAAATTCCCCCCAGCACTGCTGCCCCCTCCCAGCGCTACTGCCCGCCCTGCCCCTATCCACCCCGAGCACAGTCCTGGCCCTGGCCCCCCACTGAAAAGAGGCTGGTGCAGCTCCTGGTCCCAAGCCCACAGCAGGTAGCCCACCCTCACCCCGTGCATAAATTCTGGAGGGCATATGGCCCCATGCCTCCCCCAGGGGTGCACACAGTGGCGGGGAGCTGCCCCACCCCAGGTCCCATTCACTGCCCTGGCTAGGCAACCCCTGTCCCACTCCCTCCCTCACCATGGGGGACTGGATCTGCCCCCTTCATGCCCGTTCCTTCCTCCGTGCACTATGCTCCACCACAGATTTACCGGCCAGATGCTGTTCTCCAAGTTGCCAGGCTGCATTCCTGGCTACGTGCATGCTGCAGCAGCATACATGTGCGCAGCATTTATTGGTGACATTATTGGCCAAAAAAAGCCAATTGCCAATAATGTTCATTTTCCTGTTATTGGTGCTGATCCAATGTATGACCAATATATCGGTGCACCTCTACCAATTCCTAGCGTCTCTACTGAGATGAGATTTTTTTTTTTTAATTTGAAGTTGGGAGTTTTTTCCGGTGATGCCCAACATTGGATTCAGACAAGCAATCCTCACAACTGTAATAGCATTAATTTCCTAAATAAGTTCAAGAAACATTCTTTTTGTGGTTAATCATCAAAGTCTGATCTTTGAGAGCATTGACAATCCCAAGATAATAATGTCTCCTGTACTGAATTCTAATAGATGGCCATTGGTTAGAAATTCTCAGTCACCCTAAGCCAAGCCCACTTCCTTGGCTTCTTCATGTCTTAATATCTGGGAGAAAATACAGATAATTATAGGCAATCTACCTTGTTTATAGATTGTCTGTACTTAAAGGATGATCCTGCTTCACCTTGGAAATATATTGAGAATCCCATTGTAAGAGAACTGTAGACCTTCTCAAAAAGATGACTAAGAAAGCATATCTGTACTAACCTGTCATTTTCCTTTCCTTGAGTAATAATGCATTCAAGGAGACAAATGGATAATCCAAAATAGAAATGCAAGTTGATAACCAACCATTTGGTTTTGTTGTCATGAAGTGGAATTGACCATGCTGTACAGCAGGAAAAAATCCTCCATTCTACCCCTTCCCAACATTTAACAGAATGTATAATATAAGAAAATTAATTTAAAGTATTCTGACTATAGAAGTTCCTTCAAATGACAGGAAACTGCCAGCAGACTGAAGTACCATTTGTAATGAATCTGTAGACCTTATTACTCTTCTTGTTAGAAGGCTTTAAAGATGTAGTTTTGTTAGGCAAAAGTATAAGCACTGAGAATTTTAAACTACCTAAGTCTACTGTACTGTCACTGGAGTCATGAAGGAAATGTTGAAAATGGTAATTAAAAATATTTTAGTAATAAAATTTGACTAATGTGATCATACTAAACATTGCTGCTCTCCTTCAGTATTTAGTATTGCATCTGATTCCCCTGTAATTATATACTTAGCTCATTATTCTGCAATCTAATCCATGTTTGTAGAGCCCCCACATTGGACTGTAAGCATAAGAAGCCACCTGCACAGATCTGATGTGTGTATCAAATATCAATATTTCACTTTAATTTTTACAGAAGATGGCCTCTCTCCTACATATAATCATGCATATACAATGAAACTAAAGCACAGCAATTTATCCGGAGGTACAGAGGTGTAACCATCCCATGAGTTAGCATTATGTCAAGCTTTCGTGCGTGATTTGGCATTGTTGTCAGATCTCTAGTTAAGATCTTTAGTGGATTAATCTTGACTTTAACAGTTGTTTTTATCTTTAACAGGAAGACAGTGATCCAGCTGTTCGTGAAAGCCTTAGCATAGAAAATACGTTATGGGCAAGCACTGTTGTTGCTTCAGGTGAGAAATATGTGCTCCAATGTCAAAGCGTGATATGTACAAACATTTCTCAGGGGAAGTATATTATATTTTATATGGTAATTTTTTAATGGCTATCAGAACTCTTAACAATATATGTGTCCAGTCTTCATGCCCCTTCCCCTTCTTGCTCTCTAATGTCCTATCCCAACTGTTTTCTCTTGCTAGTAATTCTTTGTTTCTTGTCTATCCTTTCTTATCATTCTTTACAGTTTGCCACACATTGGGTTTGCTCTTTTACTTGTCTTCTAATTAAAATATCATGTATGAACCCTTTCCTGTTTAGCTCCAGTATAGAATCTCACTGGAAATCACTGTTTTGATTGTATTCTAACTTGGCTGATTGTATTTTAACTTGGATGTTTCTCAGGTTTGTTGGCAAGAGAGTTTGGTTAGAGAAAAATACTAACAATAACATCCTCAGAGTGCTGTGCAAAAAACACATTTTATCTATTTTCACTGAATTTCACAGTTCTGACTTGCACATATTGTAATAGGTATTGTTTTGTAAGTTAATTTTCAGAGAAATATAAAGCTTTCTTTGCATATACTTCATTCAATAGCATAATGCCTCAGCACCATGAATTGTAGTTGTATCAGGGAAAGTGTGGGTCCCCTACTGAACATGAAAGGCAACGTAGTGACAGATGATGCGTAGAAGGCTGAAGTACTCAATGCATTTTTTACATCAGTCTTCACAGGCAAGGACAGCTTCCAGACTACTGCACCTAGCTGCACAGTTTGAGGGGAGAGGTGAGCAGCCAAGCGTAGCAAAAGAACAAGTTAAGAGATTATTTAGAAAAGCTAGACCTGTACAAATCCATGGGGCCAAATGTGATGGAACTGAGGCTGATGAGGCAAATGTGATTGCAGAGTCGCTGGCCATTATCTCTGAAAAACGATAGCAGGTGGAAGAGGTCCTAGATGATTGGAAAAGGACATATATAGTGCCCTTCTTAACAAAGGAGGAGTATCCAGGGAACTATAGACCAGTCAGCCTCACCTCAGTCCCTGAAAAATTATGGAACATTTCTAAGTACTTGGACGAGAAGAAGGTGATTAAGAACAGAAAGCTTAGATTCACCAAGGGCAAGTCATGCCTGACCATGCTGTGATTGCCTTCTATGATGAGATGACTGGCTCTGTGGATGTGGGGAGAGAAGTAGGTGCGATATATGTTGACTTTAACAAGGCTTTTGGTGAGGTCTCTCACAACATTCTTTACAAACAAGTTAAGAAAGTATGGGTTGGAGGAACGGACTGTAAGGTGGATAGAAAACTGGTATGATCATTGGGTACAAAGGGTATTAATCAATGGCTTGATGTCTAGTTTGCAGCTGGTATCAAGTAGATCATGGGTCAGTCCTGGGGCTGGTTTTGTTCAGTATCATTATCAGTGACCTGGAAGACGGGATGGAGTGCACCCTCAGCAAGTTTGCAGATGACACCAAGCTGTAGGGAGTACTAGATATGCTGGAGGGTAGGGCTAGGATTCAGAAAGACCTCAGCAAATTGGAGGATTGGACCAAAATAAATCTCATCAGGTTCAATAAGGACAAGTGCAAAGTCCTGCACTTAGGATGAAACAATCCCATGTACCGCTACAGGCTTGGGACTGAGTGGCTAAGCAGCAGCTCTGCAGAAAAGGACCTGGGGGTTACAGTGGAAAATAAGCTCAATAGGAGTCAACAGTGCAAAGTCCAGCACTTAGAATGGAACAATCCCATGTTCTGGTACAGGTTGGGGACTGACTGGCTGGGCAGCAGCTCTGCAGAAAAGGACCTGGGGATTACAGTGAACAATAAGCTGAATATGAGCCAACTGTGTGCCCTTGTTGCCAAGTAGTCTAATGGCATACTGGGCTGCATCGATAGAAGTGTTGCCAACTGATTGGGGGAAGTGAGTATTCCCCTTGATTCACCACTAGTGAGGCCACATCTGGAGTACTGTGTCCAGTTTTGGGCCCCCACTACAGAAAGGATGTGGGCAAATTAGAGAGAGTCCAGTGGAGGGCAATGAAAAAGGTTAGGGGTCTAGGGCACATGCCTTCTGAGGAGAGGCTGAGGGAATTGGGTTTATTTCTTCTGGAGAAGAGAAGACTGAGGGGGGATTTGATAGCAGCCTTCAACTACCTGAAGGGTGGTTCGAAAGAGGATGGAGCTAGACCAGGGGTTGGCAAAATATGGCCTGCAGGCTGGATTTGGCCTGCGAGGCCATTCTGTCCAGCCCGCAGGGCCCCTAAAAAATTTAGAAAGTTAATTTTTATCTGCCTTTGGTTCCTGTCAAAAATGACAGGAACCAAGGGCAGTAGTAGGACCCAGCACAACAGCTCAGCCCCACTCCCCCAGCCAGAAGCCCTAGCCAGGGCTTCTGACCTGGGACCACGTGCCTGCCCCAGTGTGGGAAGCTCAGGTAAGTGGGGGGGAAGGCAGGGGAGGACCCCGGGCAGAGAAGGAACCAGAGGAAAAGCTGAGCTTGGGGAGGGGGAAGCGGCCCCTCACCCGCCCTGTGCGGCGGCCACTTGCAGCCCACATGGGGCTGCCTGTGCCTGCTCCGGACAGTCCTGCGTGGGCTGCAAGTGTCTGCAGCAGAGAGCACTGGCCATTGGGTTGGGGAGGGACTATTTCCGCCTGCTGCCGCGCCCCCCCCACTCAGCTTTTCCCCGGGCTCCTTCCCAGCATGGAGGAAAGCAGCCCCCTGGTTGGCGCTCCCTGCTGCAGCCGCTCGCAGCCTGAGCGGGGCTGTCTGGAGCAGGCACAGGCAGCACCAGGTGGGCTGCAAGCAGCTGCAGCATGGGGCGTCAGGCACAGGGAGAGTGCTGAGAGAGCTTTTCCCCCCTGCACTCAGCACCAGCTTGTAACCTGGCCCCACTGCCAGCCTGGGCCCTGCCAGCTCCAGGCTTGGCCGTCGGGGCCGTGCCATGGCAGCAGCTGCGGCCCCCCTGCTTGCTACATCAGACAGTGTTTGCCACTGTTGCCTGTGGGCTGCCCAGCATGTGAGCTCTGAGCGGGCAGCAGCAGCCAACACTGCCTAACGCAGCAAGCAGGGGAACTGCAGCTGCTGCCACCACACGCAGCCCTGACGGGTGAGCCTGGAGCCAGTGTGGGGCTCAGGCTGGCAGCAGGGGCGGGTTACAAGGTGGTGCGGAGCGTGGGGAAAAGTGGCCCCTCGCTCACCCTGTGGCCAGTGCCCAACGCTGTAGCCACTTGCAGCCTGCATGGAGCTGCCTGTGCCTGCTCTAGACAGCCCCGCGTGGGCTGCGAGCACCTGCAGCAAGGAGTGCCGGCCATGGAGCAGGTGAGGGGCCGCTTTTCCCCACACTCAGTACCAGCTTCTTCCCTGCTGGCAAGCAGGGGGTTGGGGCTGTGCACTGCCCCTCCCCCCCTCCCCCGTACTGCGGGGCTGGGGGGCACTGGGAGTGAGCAGGTACGGGAGCCAGTGAGAGCACAGGGCCTGCACCAGTGTCCTGGGGCCAGTTCCAGAAGAGCCCAGAGCAGGCGGCAGGAGCGTGGGGTCCTAGCTGACAGGGGCTCTATGGAGCCGGGGCCAACTTCCCCCTCTCCCTGATGGTGTAGCCCAACCTGGCTTCACAGACCCCTGCCAGCCTGTGCCTCGCTTTGGGCCCCACTGATGCTGGCCCTGGGACGTTGGTCCCAAAATGGTGACCAGGGGGTGGGGCACCTGTCAAGGGGCGGTGCTACCCATGCGGCCCTCGACAGCCTGCCAAAACTGGGTAAGCGGCCCTCTGCCTGAAATAATTGCCCGCCCCTGAACTAGACTGTTCTCAGTGGTGGTAGATGACAGAACAAGATGCAATGGTCTGAAGTTGCAGCAAGGGAAGTTAAGTTGGATATTAGGAAAAACTTTCCCACCAGGAGGGTAGTTAAGCACTGTAACAGGTTACCCAGAGAGTTGGTGGAATCTCCATCTTTAGAGGCTTTTAAGGCTTGGCTAGATAAACCTTGAGTGAGATAATCTAGTTAGGGCTGGTCCTGCTTTGAGCAGGGGGTTGGACTAGATGAACTCCTGAGGTCCTTTCAACCCTAATTTTCTATGATTCTAATATTTAAAGGAACACTGAATGTATTAAATTCAATGAGCTTTTAAGTTGAGTAAAAGTAATTACAGATACTTCCCTATAGGCCCCTGAGTCCTTGTACATTTTTGTTTTTACAATCTTTTCATTAAGCAAAAAAAAAAAAGTTTTTCTTCCCCCTTTGCTTTGTGTAAGACTAACTAAAACAATGCAGGAAACCGACTGTTGTCCATGCACGACTAGTAAAGGTATGGTAAAAAATTGAACACACGTTAGATTTCTATATATGTCTTGTTTTAGGAATGTTAAATTTTGATTTTTTTCTTTGAAGTTAAACCTATAAGAAACCCAGGTCTTTGAAAACACGGCAATTTACAGTGAAAATAGAAAAAAGAAAACATATTTTTTTAGATGCCAGTCCCCTCTTCACTTCTTTTCATGCAGAGTGTTTAAAATAAGAACAAAGTTATCTTGTGTAATTATAGGAAGTGTGATATCTCTGCTTATTATTAGACCTGCCTGGCATTTCTCTTTGTAAGTCATTAATAACTTTGCCAGACTTCAGCCTTTTGAGTTGAAATTTGCCATGTTGGGTGTCTGTCAGATCAAATGTTTTAGAAATGTCTGGCTATTTCCAAGAGTGAAGCTAGTGACATTGTCTTTAAACAGCTATAGTACAATAATGTTTTTGGGCAAGGAAGCTCAGTAAGGACAAAAATCCCATGAAAATCTACCCAAATATGACCAAGTCACGTGAGCCTTTGAAATGTCAGATTGTGTGTGCTCTGTAAGCACTCCTTAGGTTTTAGCACAGGGGTGGGCAAAATGGCAGATCCTGCCAATGGCCGGACTCCATTTCTTAGGAGCCCCTGCCTGTGTCACTGCAGCTGGTTTCTATGGAGACCCCAGTAGTGATAGCACAGGGCCAGGATTTCCATGGAGACTAGCCCCAGCAGCATTGGCAGGGTGCACAGCTGGATAGGTCTGCTCCAGGGCTGGGGCTGGGATCTTGCAGTGGTGACAGCATGGTCCGGAGCCAGGGCAGTGCTGTGATCCACTGCCTGCATGCCCCTGCCCAGGGCATGCGGGCAGCAGATCAGAGCACTGTCCTGGCTCCAGGCCACATGGTTACCACCACAAGATCCCAGCCCCAGAGCAGCTCCCTGCCCAGCTGCACACCCTGCCAGTGGAGCTGGGACCAGTCTTCATGGAAACCCTGACCCTACGCTGTCACAGCCCCACTGCTTCTGGCATCTCCATGGAAACTAGCTAGAGCAATACAGGCAGGGGCTGCTGGGAAATGCAGTCCACTGTGGGTCTGATTCAGCCTGCAAGCCAGACTTTGCCCGCCCGTTTTAGCAGCTAAAGATTTTGTCTACACCTGTCCTCCTTTAGCCTACCACAGTTTCTACTAACTAGATTGTATATCACCATACAGTTGACTGAAGCCAAACTTTCCCTTGTAGTGGCTGTTGCAGCAGCTCAAAATTGACTACTTGAAATAAAAGCTGGGAGTCTTTCTTCTTTGCCATCTCGGGTATCCTTCTGCTGGTATATTCAGACAGTGTGGAGTTTCCAATGCAGAAGGGGCAACAGCTGGGTTTACGGAAGAAGGAAGTCTGTGTTTGTGACTAGGAGTTCTGTGAATGGAAGTGACTGGGTAAGGAGACTGATAGCTAGTGAAGAAAGTGAGGAGGACTAAGGGTAGTGAGATCAGTGGGAATTGTTGGAGAAGGTGAGACTAGGTATAACAAGACAATTGTGACCAAGACTAAAAATTGCAGGGAGGAGACACAGATGTGAAAAAGAAGTGGAGTGTGAGAGGAGCACGTAGCCTGGGAGAGGGAAATTGGCACTGGCTCAGCAGGGAGAGTAGGACTGAAGTGATAAGCCCAGGAGCAGAGGCTAGGACTGGGTAGGCCAGGAAAATGGTACTGGGATAGAAACGTGTTGGGGCATGGTTGGAAGAGTAGAAATCGGAAAGTGAGGTAGAAAAGTCTAAGCCTATTACAACACACTCCCTGAAAGACTAAAACAGAATTCTAAGATTCCCAAGTTGTCTTATTCCCATTTGTTAACGACAGCGTACGCTAAGGACAGTGAGAAAATGTGTGCTTTTCTTCCTCTTCTGTTGCTGGTCTGCATATATATATATATATATATATCAACCTACAAGTGCAACTAGTTTATTCCATTAGCTAGATTGGCAGAGGGCTGTGCCATGGATCTAAAGATTTCCAACTCTGCTGGTGACTCATGGATGTCAGTATGATGTGACAATGGATTTTTTTTGTTTGTTTTGCTTTTTTTACAAACCTAGGAAATGACATACCCTCAAAACTTCTGCCCTAAAATGATACTCAGGTTTCAAAGTCTAGGAGTTGAAAGCTACAACATGCCAGAATTAAGGTTGTTTACTGAATATTGTATGTGGTTTGTTTTTTAGAGTATGAGGGTTGAGCAGCTGTGACTTAAAGGTACAGATCAAGTCTGTGGGAGCTGTACCTTAGTATAAAAACACTGATTACTCAGATCCTAATAATTGGAAATTGGGTACCCAATATTCTTGGAAATGTTGTCTTTAAATTCTGTGCCTCAGCTTCCCATTTGTAGAATGGGCATAGTACTTTGCTCTTGCTTCTCAGAGATGTGGCAAAGATGGTTTAATTATGTCTATGAAGCACTCACGTACTCTTAAAGAGAAAAAGCCTGAGAAGAGATGCTTCCATCTTCACAGCAGGATTTGAATATTGTGGAATAGGACACTGAGCAAAATATTAATTGCTGTTAATTAAGTAAGCAGTCCATTTGTGGAAAAACCTCGTAACCAATTTCCTAGGTACACACACACCAAAGATTGTAGTTTGGGAAGGTACAGAAGGCAAAGGAAGGAGAATGGCAGCACCTATATTTCTCTGTGAGCTTCCTGTGGTTCATCATACAGGAATCATGCAATTGTGTACCCAAAAATGTACCAGGGACTCTTATCAAATACATAGGAGCAGGAGGGAAAGAATGGATAAAACATGAGAGAATGAACATGCAGGTGGTCAGGGAGGGGCATTCCTAAAGTCAGGAAAAGGATTGTCAGAGCCTGTTTATATTCCATATATACTTTCTGAGCCGTTGGAGTCATGTCAGCATTTTTCTTCTTCTTACGTGCCCAGTTCTTTTTGATGAAAGTATCCTTTATTATCCAAAGCTGCATAGTGAATGCTTACGTATTTTAAGATCTATTTTTGAAGGAAATAGTAGTTCACTGTTTAAATAAAAGCAGAATTTGCAGGTATTCCCTTGACACCCTATACTGAGTTGGTACAATGCACCATTAAGAGGTGACTAGTCTACCCAAGATACCTGACATTGCTGTTGGTCAAGGTCATAGGGAGGGTCATGGTCAGGCCAGAAAAGAGTGTTTGGGGAATTATGTGGGGAATACCTCAGAAACCTTCAGCTCTGGTTGCTGCTGTCCTGACAATTTTAGAGAAGAAAGACCACAAATCAATAGTGCTGAGGATCAGTAACAGTAAATGCAAGTCTGCAGGGAATTCAATGCACAGTAGATAAGGTGCAGTGAATCCAAATAGTCCATGCTCATGAAAATATATAACATTTATAATTAGTTAGAGCGTGCGTGCGTGCATGCATGTGTGTGTGTGTGTGTGTAATAAGCCCACATAACTACAACAGTAGAATTTCAAATAAAGGTACATCATATATTTTAATTTACCTAAAAACGCATTCAAAATCTGAGAACCAAAATGTTAATTCACAACAAATTGCCAACAAAAATGATATAAAAACCAGCACAAATGTAAACACCTGTTTTACCTACAAGTTAGTCAAGTAATGCTTAACATAAATTAAATAAGTCAGAAAAAGTAAATGTTTAAACAAGTTAGTAACTATTTTGTGTTTGATAGGACTTGATTTCAGGTCAGCTTCATTGTTTTCTTTGTTTATTTTGGAACAACTATGAAGGTACTGCTGGATTTTCATCAGTATTCATTTTAGCCTGTCTCTAAAAAATGCGAAATGTCTTAGCCTCCAAATTGGTCAAAAAGATCTTGACCTATGTATCATACCACATTTCAAGTGCATTTTAGCTAAGTATTTGACGAGCTCCTTTAACACCCAAATAGTTGTCAACTATTTATTTATCCTCAACAAAAGGGGCATAGTGAGAGTAAATGACTTGTCAGGATCACACAGGAAGCCAAATCCAGGATGCTAAGCACAAAGCCATCCTTCCTCCAACCCTAAAAATAAAGGCAACAGCAAAAGAGACAAGGTATTCTAATTTTTTTTCCATTAAGTGGTGTTGCCATTAAGGGTCATTGTTACGTAGCACAGTGCAGTGGCATGCAAAGATAATTGAGCTAACTAAAGAAACTATCACAGGTGCAAGAAGCTATATAGCTATATCAGTCTAGGGGCCCCTCTACACACGCAGCTAAAGGCACAATAGGATCTAATGTGCAGTCCACACAATTGTGCATGGCAGACGGTGTGATTGTTGGATCACAAATCAGATTCCATCACGCCTTGTTACCGATGCAGGGAAGGTCTGATCCTGGGCTCCCCCTGCACTGGCAAGAAGCAAGCTCCCACAGCAGTGGACAAGGCTCCCAGCTGTGGAAGTGTACCACGCATTCCTATGGCTGGGAATGCCATCAGCTAACCTGGGCTCCCAGTTGCAGTGGCTCAGCTGATGCAATGTCTCAGCCGTGGGAGTGCATGAAGCAGTTGTGGTCTCATGTCAGTTGTGACCTCTCTGCCACAGGGATGCATGAAGCACCCTTACAACTGGGACATTGCATCAGTTGTGCTTTCACAACCGTGAGTGTGCATGAAACACCCCTATAGCTGGGACGGTGTGTCAGCTGTGGTCTCCCAGCTATGGGGTTGTGTGGAGCCCCCTCACAGCTGGGAGCCCTGTCAGCTGATGGGGCTCCCAGCCACAGGGTCATAAGCTCCCGTGGCTGATGGCTAACATCATCCTGGAGCTCCTAGGTTAGGGGGTGAACATGCTCCTCTGCCCCCCCCCCCCCCCAGCAGGAGCTCCTACCAGCTGATGGGGCTCCCAGCCACAGGGGCCCCTGGCCATATGTTCAATTAATGGCATGATAGGAAGCAGCTACAAAGTTATTACACCTTTTGTGAAATACCTTTGTAGCTTCGTCCTCTATTTATCACACCATTAACTGAATGAACGTGTGGCTGGATGACCACTTAAGTAGTGGTTAACCAGTTAATCACTCCTTAAGTATAACGTGTAGATGGGGCCTAGGAGGAGCACCACGCTGATTAGTCCTGCTGCTAAGAAGCATGTTATGTTAGCCTGGATGGAACACTCCACTAACATGGCTATAGGACTTCCAGTATCCAAGCTAACTTTGGGTATCTCTGCACAGCATCAATTTACACTGCCTACAAGGCAGTAACTTGGAATACATGAAAAAGTCTAGCAAAATTTATGCCGTAAATCATTCTCCACGTCTGTGCTAATTATTGGCTAATGGCATCCAAAGCATGATTAAACTGATACATACCTCTTATGTGTCTTGTATCTTATGTCAGATGCATGGTAACTTAAGATAATTGCATAGGGGGATTCTGAAAGGAAGTTTTTTTATCTTGGGCTTTGATTTTTGTTTTTGTCGGTTCATTTGTTTGTTTTGGGGGGGTTGTATTGGTTATTTTTGACTCCATATCTCAGGTCAGCCTAAGCTTAACTGAATTTTCATTGGGCTTGTTAAAGGTTTAAAAACTCTCTTCTATTGCTTAGAGTTGAAGAAAAGATCGTAACTGTACAAAACCAGGAATGAATGCACAGTTTGCATCCATGTAGGAGAAGGTCTATATATTTAAGACTTATCCTGTTAAAGTTTTATAAAAACCAGGAGGGGCATTTTAAATCACTCAATTTTTTAATACTGTTATTTTCCTGTGTTATAGTTATATTAACTGAAATCTCATATAAATTACTTCTTAAGAGAGAAAATAAAATCTTTTCTAAATAAAAAGGTAACAAAAGGTCTATGGCCTAACGAGTAAACAGAAGGATAGGTATAATGTGATTAGGGTAGCTCAAAACTAGTGAACCAATATAGTGCTGTATTTTGAAAGACCTACTAAGACTTATTAAAAGGGAATTATACTAATGGAGTTTTGTGGTCAGAAAGGCTTTTATCATACTTATAAAGTCACTGCAGATAAGTAAGGGCATAGTCTGTATAACTGTACAACTGGAAAAAAACCTCTCTATACTATGACTGCCTAGCAGTTTAGCTTTCATATCAAAGTATTTATATGGCCCCAGCACTTTTTCATACTGGTCTCCCAGGTGTCAAAAGTTAAGTAACAAAACATTGTGTCATTTCCCCCCACCCCAGTTTTTCTCCCTGCAAGTGTAAACTAGAATAGTTACATTTGTGTAATGTCTTGGTGAAGTTTGTATTACTGAGAAAAAGATAACTTGAAGAGATATGGTGTGCAATTCTGAATGCTTTGAGATTAGTGGTCATCCTTACCTCATGGACACTGTTCCGTAGGCTAGGGCCAGATCCTATGGAAGTTTTGTCTCCTTCACTTTCAAATTTCCACCTGTTCATCGATAGATGCATAACTCCAAAGGAACACAAATGTCATTAGAGCCCATTGCAGAAGCTGGTTTAGAGAAGTACCATGGCTGAGCAGCTTGGATTAGATGACCTCTTGAGGTCCCTTCCACCCTACTTTTCTATGTTTCTTTCAAATAGTTTGGACATGGCAATGTCTGTACCCTGAATTTAACTGTTTTCAATGGGGGAGCCAATATAGGGTACAGAACCAGATTTAGGTACACTTCACAATTTGTATTACTTAGGAAGTGACTGCTGCATTTGTACCAGTTCTATCTAGCCTTTTCCAGCACATGTGACTTCATTCTTAGATAGTCTTACAACTGTTGAAATTATGCAGGTATGGATGGATAGTCTATCTTTCTGAAGAGACTTTACTTTGAGGATGACTAAGGTGTCTATGATGATATTTCTTTTGTGGAATTGTAGTAGTTTGATTGATTTGTAATCCGAATTACTATCCTGTACATATATGAAGTTTAGGATGGAAATATCCCATTTTTTAATTCTGTAATTTTATTGGTAATATATTTTTAATTTGACAGAGGGATCTAGAGTCTGTGATAGCTGTTCTTTTATGTGTATATTTAAGCCTAAATAAGCAATATTAAATCATGTGTTGATCATGCACAGACTGCCTGGGAAAAACACAGAATGAAAGACAAAATGTTCCACCTTATTCAGCACCCCAGAGCGCATCCCCTCAAGATCCTGTAGGAGATAGCAAATGATAATGGTGACCTGAAACTTTAGCAAAAGTAATTTGAAAAAAATTGAGGAAACTAGTTGAAATTCCCTGAAGTCAAAATAAGGAAATTAAAATACTTAAACATATCATAAAGAACTGAAAAGATATGAATATCTCTAAACAAAGAGGACCTGAGAAAAGAAAACACACTTTAAATGATAATGTTCAAGAAGCTATTAAACTGAAACAGGTCTCTCTCAGAAAATAGAAATCCAGCCTTAGTGAATCCAATTATAAGGAGCATAAACTATGGTAGTAAAATGTAAGCTAGAAACCAGGAGAACAGAGGGAATTTGAAGAGCAAATAAACTGCCAGAAAGAAATGAGAGAAATCTTTAGGTAAATCAGGAATAGGAAGTTTGCAAGATAATCAGTGCGTTTACTGGGCTACCAATGGCAACAATTAAAAAGAATAAGAACTTTGTAGATAAGTTAACTGTTCTCTTCGCATCACCAGATAAAATTTTGTCAAAGCTACCCATTGAAGAGCTACTTTTTCCAAGCAGTAATGGCAAAGTACTTTTAGATATAGGACATGCTGGAACAAATGAGTAAACTAAAGTGCAGCAACTCATCAGGATTATACACGCAAAAGTTCTGATGAAGGATAAAGTGGTTAAATTGCTGAAAAGAACATGCATCTTTTCATTAAAATCAGATTATGTATTACTGGACTGGAATACAACAAATTTGGTGCTTATTTTTTCTTTAAACGTGCCAGAGATGATCCATAAAATTAGATTAGTAAACCTTACTTGAAAAATTGTAAAACTATTTAAAACATTAGAAAACACTATAAATATGATGGTATTCGAACAAACCATTGTAGCTTTTGTTAGGGAAAATGTCTCTGTAATTTATTAGATTTAGGTCAGCAGAATATTGATTCTAGAAGAAATAGTTTCATCCACCTTGACCACTGCCCCAGTGTAGCTGCTTCACAAGAATACTGAAATTACCTGCAAAGAAATCTCTCCCTTCCCAAAACTAGTTAGAAACTTGCTTCTTCAACATGCATGTTAGAGAAGACTTGAACTTCAAAGAGAGCAGAAGCATGCATAGACCATGGACAGCTGTCACATTTCTAGCTGGAGAAGTGCCATTCAATTGGGAGAAACTCCAAGTGTACAGGCATCCGTGCAGTTTCTCACAGAGAAAATATAGCAGATCTGCAAGAAAGTTCTTCCTCTTCCAACCAGGAAGATCTCACTTGCACAAGAGTTTCTTGCAGGAGAACAAATGCCTGTACATTCTTCCTTGCCCAAGAGGCCACAGCAGTCCTCCAGCATCCCAGCAATCTGTGCCTGTTGTTATCCCATGGCTTCAGGGAGCATTTTAGTGACTGATGCCCAACTTCTGAGTAAAGAAATGACCATGCCATCTCACAGCTTGATACCCAAGCAAGCACCCTTTCATGCACCTTGCAGAGCTAAAGAGTTGTATTGAGAGAGAGTTTTTTTGAGGCAGCAGATTGCCCTGTGTCTTGACCAAAGCAAGAACTGAGCAAACTGACCCATGCATAATGTCAGAAGTCACTTCTTCCTCTCCAGCAGGCCCTCTGCAAAAGCCATCTCAACAAGGAGGTCTTTCAGCTGATCACTGTGGAGATAACAGCACAGATCTACAACTGGGATTGGCAGTAGTGCCATTCTAAAACAAAGTGGAAGCAGTCCTGCTTTGAGAAAGCCCAGATGCCATCCAGCTGAGTCAAGGTCACCATGCCTTATTACGAAGAGCTGTCCCACATTCCCCCAGAGAACCATGGTGTGCACTACAGCAACGTCTTCACTTTCACTGTAACAGAACCCATGGTGCCCTCAAAAACCAGGAGGGATTAGAGGTCCTGAGGATCCGTAATGCCACCACCACAGAACAGGTGCATTTGGATGCAGAGGAGTACTGTGGTTTCAAGACCCTGGCCCTTCTTTGCCCCTGGCTTCCCTGGCAATCAAAAGCAACACCATGTCAAAGAGCTGCTTTGGTCAGCTCCCAAGAACAGGGGAGTTTTCATCTTCAGAGGGGTAGAATACTGATGTCCCAAATAGCAGAGCAGACCATTCAGTTCCAAACAATGTCTCTGCAGTTCCTTCTGTCCCATCTTGGACACCACTCTGTCCAAGGATGGCATTTCACATTACCAGCTTGCCAAGACCAAACCTCTGCACACCCTGTTTCCCAACCATCCTGCCAGGCTCCTCACCCACAGCAGCAGGAGGTAGATGGAATAACTGCATCCAAGGCATAGATAAACTAGGTCCCCTTAACCCTGCAAGATTCTGGCCCCATGCCTATAAAGTTTCAAGAGAAAGTCAAGGGAAAAAGAAGTCCAAGCTTGTTCCACACTAGCACTCCCACTGCCCGACCAGATCCATAGCAAGACCCACCCTTCCCCCACTCCAGTGTTCATTGCTATTTTTGTCTAAGGCACTCATCAATAAATGACTTCTGCCACAAATATGGGAAAGAGTGCTGCCAGGCTAGCAGGCACAGACTATATTGTAAACATAAAGTAAAAGTATACATGCATTGGCACCGGCATTGGCATTAGCAGAGTCAACAGAAAGTAACTGCGCATGCAGATTCAGCACATCGGCATATCTCACACCTGCCTTTCCCTCCCAGTGCTGAAGTGCACCCAACTCCCTCCTCTTCCCCTCCTGCTGGGCCTTGGAGGACTGTCTTTGAAAAGTTTTTCCTATGGCAGAGACATAATAGTTAGTCCCCGTGTACACATTTTTATACCCTAATGAGCCATTAACAACAAGAAACAGATTTTATTGCTCTGTATGAACAAGCTATTGAAAAGTGGATGGTGCTTACTTAGAGATCAAGGGGAGGGCAAAAGGAGAGATTGGAGGAGAGTCTGATAGCCAGTGAAGACACGGTAACAGTGCAGGAAAACATATGTACCTAACCTTGCAGAGACCTGCCCCCCTCAACACTGTAAAGAATAATAACAGGGAAGAGAAGTGGTCTCAGGAGATTGAGGATGTCAGGGAAGCAACATTATGAGTCTTGGTGTAGTTTCTGGTCTGAGCTCCTGACTTCCAGCTCCTGATCATAATGGCAAGTCGTTGACTGGCAAGAAGAACAGATAGTAAAAGTGAAAACTCATTTCTCACACTCACCATGCTCACGGGACCTCAGTTCTCTTATCAGCAGGACACAGCATAGGGCAATGTCCATCCTGAGCACCACACAATTCCAGAGTGATACTGTTCCTCCTTCAGATGGAGAGAGGAAATGGAACTGACAGGTCAGAGCTTTCACTGATTCTTCAGCAAGGATTGCAAAGCAGAAGGTTATGGCAGGTCTGGGATGGGAGCGTAGTCAGACAACCCAGTCCCTACTAGGCAGGTGTCTCATCAATGGTCACTTCAATCAACATCAGGTCTTTGGGAGTGAGGTTGTTGGACAGCTCGATCCTGAAGTTCAGAGGGATATATATGGTCTCTGCAGTCCTATCATAGCTGGCAGTGCTCTTTCGTCCTGTGAGACTATATCCTGCAGAAGCAAGAGAGTATAAAGCAGAGGTTCCCAACCACTGGGCTGCAGCCTGGTACCAGGCCACTGTGGTTTGGCTGCCGGGTCATGGCACAAGCCCCCCCCCTCTCCCCCTCCCCCCGGCACGGACCCCCTTCTGTCCACCTGAGCAAGCGGCTTCTGGGGTCATAGCTGAGCTTCCAGGGTTATAGCCAGGCAGCTGGGGAGCCCCAGGAGGGAGGCAGCCAGCTCCATGCACCCTGTCCCGCTCCCACCGGGCCATGGTAAAAAAAAAAAAAAAAAAAAGGTTGGGAACCACTAGTATAGAGGAAGTGGCTGCCCCTCACCCATGAGCATAGTTCCTGCCTGTAGCACAGTGAGACTTTGTCTAGGGAAGTATTATAGAGAAGGCAGCATTCCTAAAATAAGAGGGCATAAATTGGAGGGTATCCTGGCTGTTCCATGAGCTGGCAATTCCCTTACCCACCTAGCAACCCCAAACACTGAGTGGAGGGGCCCAAACATAGAAAAGTGCAAGTCAGTGGCTACCTCCATGAGGAGTACCCCAGTCTCAAGAGCTATAAGGGAACAACCCAATTCCCAGGCTGCAATAGAAACGGAAGGGACTTTGGACTTATTACTCTGCACTCTTGATGGTGTGAGGATGGCCAGGTGAAAGACACAGGGTGAAACTTTTGCTCAATAGGTATCCCCAGAGATCTTAGTTTAAAAGGCAGAAGCAAACAAAGTGTTCAGAACAGTAGATAATTAAATATAAATAAGTGATAATAGTGATATTTGCTAATGTTTTGCTATATGCTTTTGATTTATTTTTTTTTAATTATACTATTACATATGGTCATGCTTTCATTAAGGGATCCAGTTCTAAAAGCTACGTGATAAAATTTCTAATTACTTTTCCTTAGTAGATCCATAACTTCAAGAACCTGCTGAGTCTCTGTAGGTCAGAAATAAATTGATGTGGTGGTAAACTTTACAAGTTCAGTATTTATCTAGTTCTTGCACATGTGTATCTGATGTTTCATGAATTTTTGTCAAGTTGTTTCAAGTACTACATATTGCCTGTTGAGGTACAACCAAAAGCAAGGCCTGCCATTCTCTTGAAAAACTTGCACTGTAAAAGGGTAGTAGACATGATGTAGGCATGTTGGAAAGAGATATTTGATGGTTTTGATGGCTCTACTCCCATGAGTATTCAGGGTTGCATGAGCTTGTTTTAGTGACTAAAATAGTAATAGTTAAAAATATATTTATGCTCCTCAATACAGTTGCTGTACAGATAGGAAGTGGGGTGGGAAATGGATTTAAAAACATAAAACTAGAGGAAGGAAAGGACTGGGTCATGAGCGTTCTCTGGAGAATGAGCTGATGGGAATTGAGGAGGAAGACTACCTTCAAATTGCAAGAATTAGAGCAGAGTATTTTTTGTGTTTAAGCTTCTGAAGTGCCTCGGGGTCCTACAGGATGAAAGTTTTGTGTACTACATAATTGTAACTAACTTTTTATGGGGAACATTATTGCGTGTAAAATGGATTGTTTTGTGGATGGATAAAATCTTATTTTCACTTTATGCATTATAGTATGTATCTCAGCATTAATTTCTTCCTTTCTAAATTATTAATGCTACCTTGTAAAAGAATATGTAAGAAATGTTTTCTCCATTAGTCCTGGAGGTCACGGTCATGTAACTTTTGGGCCCTTTCATTTTGAGCTATTTTCATTGTAATATTGACGTGTGCTTACCATAGTTTAAAACTGGTAAGTTGCTTGTTAGCTATTTTTCCTTTATGGAAAAATAGCTAACAAGCTATTTTTGATGGCTTGTGCCTACCATAATTAATTGTTGTTGATTCTTTTTCTTGGCTTGATGACTTAAAATGTTTAGAAAGTTAGAATGTATTTAAGTTTACAAGTAGCGTTGCTCAGCCATCATATTTAGCTAATATTAATGATGCATGCATCTCTCAAATTAAGTAAACATAATTAACTGGAAAAATGAAAAGGGGATATTGATCAGATTCTAGATTTGCTCTTTCTTCCTTGCTGCAAGGAAGAAAGAGAGTATAACTACTATAAAACTAAAAATGCAAATGAGAAGTTTTTTAGTTAAGTGGAAGCTTTTTTCCTTTCCTTTCCTTTTGTTTTTTTTTTTTTTTTTAATTCTAATGCTTTAAGCTGACAATTTTAGATAATGGAAACTAACTTGAAGACATACCTATGAAGCATGATGCTTAAAAATAGGCATAATATAATATATGGATAGGAGACCAAGTCTAGGTAATCAGCAGAGCACTGAAATGTAATTAACCCTTCTTTTGATGAAGTTCTAGACATGCAAAGAAGAGAGCAAATATTTTAAGCCACTAGTAGTCATTTGAAGGGTTTTCCTCAGTGAGACAGACAGTTAACATGAAACTTAAAGAAAGTGGTCTGTGTTCAGGCCCAGGAAATCCTGGGTAGAACAAATATTCACATTCAGGGCCACAAGAGAACAGTGCATGAAATAACATCACAAATTTTGATGATGTCCGAAAGGCCTTTAAGAGCCGCACAGACATGCACTGTGGAACATTATTGAGTCTCTCAGAATTCCATATAAACCAACACCATTATGGTAACAGAGATGTGAGGTATTGTGTAAGGTTGAACGGACAGTTGAGAGTAATTCAGAACGGACAATGTTATGAAACAAAACTAAATTCTCTGTTTGCTATGGTTCAATTGCTGTGGATTGTAGAATGAAGAAGTGTACGGCACTATTAACACTAATGCACCTTGGGTAGGTGGCAGATATCTAGAATTTCCTGATTTTTCTGGTGAGCAATATCTTCAGAAGTCTACAAAGCTGCTAAAAACAGTCAGCCAAGTAAGGATCATAATCAGTAGTATCAAAATGAACGTCCTTGGGGCCAGATATTAAAGCAGCAATGTTACCCCCTGGTTCTTAGGGCATCTGGTTCTCCTCTAAAATGCAGAGGGAGCAAACAGCAGGATCGATATTGCCTGAAAGCATGCTTCAATTTTCTTCAATCAAGAGCCCAGTTATCTTTTTAATAAATCAGTTTTCTTGAGCACCACAAAGTATTGACTTCAAGCATCCATATAGATATAATTGTAGCAGTTTCAGTAATCTTAGCAAAATATGATCTTAGCAAGCAAGTAATTGTATATTACCAATTCTAATAATATGCGACTTCAGAGTTGGCTTCCAGAACAGGCAAGGTTCCTTGAAGAGAAAGATCAGATATCTTCAGTTCTCAGGCATTGTCAGGGTAGGGAAAAGGAGGAGGAATAGCTTTCTTTTGTTCAGGTAGTAATACTTATAGTCCTCTAGTCACATAGCCAATTAGACATTTTTTCTTGTTTTTATCAACAACCTGGTTTGTCTCCCCTTTATCGCGGTTTCTTTTCCCTCTCCTTGGTACCAGGAGCCATCTGCTTCAGATATGGGTGGAATGCACCATAACAAACTCTTTTATTCATAACAGACCTCTATCATAAACTCTTGCAGAAAAACAAGCTGCCTTAGATCCTTTTCCCTGTAGGGAGCAGGTCATACAATAGCATCACTCCATGAATGCACTCTTAGCCTACTTATGCCAAGTCTTCTTTAGGCCTTGTAGGCCTAAGGAACCATTTCAGTCCTGTTAAGCATCAAGAGGCTGAACTATATCCACAGCAACACCAGGGAGATGATCCTGCCTCAGGCAGGGGGTTGGACTAGATGACCTCTGGAGGTCCCTTACAGCCTTTCTTCTCTATGCTTTTATATGATGATGAAGGGCAAAAGTGTCAAGAAGGTAAAACGGCTCATTTGCCCTAAGCACCATCATACAAGAGACATCAAAACTATGGAAGGCAGTCACAATGTTTGGTAAACTCAAACACACCATACAAAAATTAATGATACTGAGAGCTTTCAGCGAAAGGTAATCTCCTTGCTATAAGGGTGACAGGGCTGGAGATCTACCAAAACATTAAACTAGTCTCCAATATCAAGTGAGATTTTTTTGAGCATTGGATAGAAGGCTTTGTCACCAACAGAGAGATCCAATATATCACCAAATACTTGACTCTCCTTTCATTCTTTCTATCTCTTTAATGTTGCTAGGATAATGATATCAATTCCTATTTACAGTCCTGACCAAGTTATTTTGATAGTTATCATCTTCAGTAGTTTGAGAGACGAAAGAAGTTCCTGCTGAGAAGTGTAATGAGTTTCCAGACAGCCATTTTTAGCATTCTGCCTTTTTATAATTTTTCAGTTTTCAAAAAAATTAAGGCAGATTCAAATGAAACCTGGTAATGTAATCCATTTCATAACAAACAGCCACAAAAGATTGCAATCACCACGAAAAAGTTACAAAGGTTCATTGGTTGTACCCATGTTGGTCTAAGGACATAGGCAGACAAGGTTCTTTGGGTAAATGTGATATCTTTTATTAGACCAACTAAATAGTTGAAAAAAATGTTCTTTACAAGCTTTCCGGGCACAAACATCCTTCTTCAGGCATAGGGAGACTATTTAGTTGGTTGAATAAAATATATCACATTTACCCAAAGAATCTTGTCAGACAAAGGTTTGGTATTGGACCAGAAACAATGTAAAAACTGTATTAATTAAACTATTGTAACTTTTCCTTAAGTGATAACCAACATATACAACAATGCTGAAATCAGTTTTTGTCACCTTTCATTAGCCAGTTTTTACTTTATAATGTACTTGAAACTCAAAAAATGGATGACTTAAGCAATAGAAGGCAGAAATTCTGCTGTGTAGCTCAAATTAGCTACACCTTGACTAGTTCATAAATGACAGCAGAACCAGTTGTGATTTTCAGTATAGTGCTGCATATTTTCATCAACATCTAATTAATTTATTTTTCACTAATGCTAAAACTTTAAATATTTTGCTTTTGTAGATTTTCAGTTCAAACATAATTTTTTAACCATTAAATGTTAAAGTATGTTATTACGTCCATTAGCATCAGTTTAAAGGGTATTGTTATTTTCAAGGATGTTAATGAAAGGTTAGTACCATACTCTGTGATATCAATCAAAAGGAATTACCAGCTCATTTTCTTTTGTGGATTACATAAAAAATAATCGGGTAAAATTAGAAGCAGCATGTCATAGTTCACAAATTATTGTTCAGATGTTTTATTTTGTTGTTGTTACAGGGGCTAAAATTTAAAAAAATGCATGATATTATTGTGTGTACTGTAGCTGTGTTAGTCTGAAGTCAGGCAGAAAGACCTTAGAGACTAACTAGTTCAAAGAAGTATGAGCTTTTGTAGGCTACAACTTGCTTAGTCAGATGCAGGCATCAGTGGTTGCTTCCAAAAGCTTATGCCTCACTTACTCTAAGGCCCCTGGCAGATATGCAAGTGAAAGTTTGATGGGATCTGATGCGGGTTTCTCACAGTCACTCTTCCTGCCATGCCACACATGCACAGCAGGAGGTGTGATTGTCCAGCATCAAATCCCATCATGCCTTATAGCTGTGCAGCTGGGAGCCATATCAGCTGGAGGTTCCCAGCCACTGGAGCAAATAGTGCATTCCCACATCTGGGAGCCTGGATCAGCTGATAGCGCTCTTAGTCTCAGGAGCAGATCACCTGACAGGACTTCCAGCCATGGGGGGTTGACCCATGGGTGGGAGCCGCAGCCTGGCCAGATGTTCAATTAATGGTATGATAGGAACTAGTCACAACGTTATTACGCATTTTTTGTCTAATAACTTTGTGGTTTATTCCTTGTTTTATCACACTATTATTTGCATTAATGCATGGCCAGGAGGGAACATAAGACGTGATTAATTGATTAATCATATCTTATGTGTAACGTGTGCTAGGGTCTACGGCTGCCACCCTGTCCCACCTTCTATGTGTACTTTAAAAGGACTTCGGTTTATATAACATTTTTGCTTAAGAAGTGGCTTTGTTTATAGGATTGTAAGTTTTTAATTGTTAATTTCACTCTTTAGCAGTGTATTTGCTTTCATTTTCAACCATTTTCATTTTTCTAGGAACAGTAATTGGTGTTGTCATTTACACTGGGAAGGAGACGCGAAGTGTAATGAACACATCCAATCCAAAAAACAAGGTAGGCTGGCATGGCTTGAATAACAGCTAATTAAACATGTCTTACTGTCTTTACACTTACCCTTCGACTGTGATAGTTCAAGACTATCAAACTAACAGTTTGGTTACAAACTTTGTGTTCTATAAAAATGTTCTGCAGTGTATCAAAGGATAAGTGATAGCTTAATTTGTTTGTATAGCAAAGGAAACCTGTGTACAGGATGCCATTGTAGGTATTATAAATTTGCCATCTTATTTCAGAAATACATGTTAAAATGACTAGTTGGAAATTAAGGTATAATGGTTTTAATGCAGTGATTCTCAACCAGAGTGCTGTAGCATCCTGGAATGCCATCAAATCCTTTTAAGGATGCCATGATGTGCCAAGCAATATTTGTAGGGTTAGGTTTGTGAACACCTACACACAATTCACAAAATAAACCCAGAAACCTCAAATAGGAATCCATAGTGTCAAGTATGTTGTGACCCATTATGTTGTTCATGAGTTCTTTGCAACAGAAGAATTGCTCTATTATTTTTCTGCAATCAAAAACATGAGTGATAGCTATGAGCTGACATTTTCCAAGGGGTGCCTTGAGTCTAAAAGGTTGAGAACCGCTGATCTAATGCAATAGAGTACAGGTAATATGCCTCCTAAATCTTAGGCCCTGATCCTGCAAATTCTTTCCTTTTCATGGAGCCCTATTTACGTCAAGTCAAATCACTAATTCAGTGGAATTCTGTGTGGGAAAGGCAGTTGTGTACCAGAATTTAAGACATAGACAGTAATATCAATTTATGATGGTATTGTATGAGTTACTTACAGTTAGGTAAATATTTATCTAATAAAATACTAATTCCATGAGACTACAACCAGAGATGTAAAGTTAGGAGTTACATGTGTGACTTGGATACCTTTTCAAACTAATGCTTAAGGGAATATGCTTATTCCTCAAACACAAGTTTGTGGTAAATTTTGTACTGTTAGCTCTGTCCATTTCTGTCCTGTTTGTCCATGAGCTAATGTTGTTATAAAAAAAATTACCCTCTTGGTTTACACAAATATTTTATTTAAAATATTTGATATATCTTAATATTTTAGGTTAGTACTAGGAAAACAGGGAAAGAAGACTTTTTCGTCTTCTGTACTTTTCATAATATAATTAATGCTCTCTCTTCATTTGTCATGTTCTCAGCCCTAATAAAGCCAGCCAGACCTTCCAAAACATTAGAATTTTCTTATTCTCAGAGAAAATACAGCAGATTGGGAGATGTCCCAGATGATTGGAAAAGGGCAAATATAATGCCCATCTTTAAGACAGGGAAGGAGGAGGATCTGAGGAACTTGGTCAGCCTCACCTCAGAAAAATCATGGAGCAGATCCTCAAGAAATCCATTTCTAAGCACTTGGAGGAGAAGAAGGTGATTAGGAAAAGGCAGCATGGATTCACCAAGGGCAAGTCATGTCTAACCATCCTGATTGCCTTCTGTGATGAGATGACTGGTATGCCTGTGTAAAGCAGAAAGTATTTGCTTTGGATTTGGATTCAGCTGATTCGGAGAGACAGTGATTCAATTCAGAGATTCAAATCACTGTCCCAATTCGATTCTGCTGAATTGGATTTGAAAATTTGGCTCCGCTTCGGAGATTCAGCCATAGACTAAACAGGCAACAGTCCTCGCCACACTGGACACAGCTGCCTCCAGCTGGTAAGTCTGTTGTGGTGGGCAGAGAGGGCAGGGAAGGGGTGTGGGAGAGATTGGGGCTGGGCCTGGGACAAGCTGCCCAACCGGGCTGGAGGGGGGGGCAGGCTGCAGGCACAGCAGTGCTGGGAGCAGGGGCTGTGCCCTGGTGTTGCTTCTCCCCTTCTGCCTGGAGCGAGCCACACCTGCATTGTGCCACCCTGCCGCAGCTAGGCAAGTGGCAGCAGGGCATACCCCCTGCTCCCAGCCCTGTTACACCCCCATCCCGCGCCCCAACCCCCCGCCCTGGCTGGGCAAGTGGCAGCAGGGTATAGCCTGCCGCTACTCAGCTGGGGTGGAGGGGTGCAGGATGCAGGTGCTGCTGCCACTTGCCCAGCTGGGCTGGAGGGGGTGCGGGATGCGGGCACTGCCACTGCTTGCCCAGCTGGGGGTGGGTGGCAGGGGCATGGGATGCAGGCACTGCTGCCACTTGCCCAGCCGGGGTGTGGGAAGCATGATGCAGGCATGGCTCACTCCAGGCGGAAGAGGGCAAGTGGCAGCAGGGCATAGTCCCTGCTCCCAGCGCTGCTGTACATGCACCCCATGCGCCCCACCCCCCTCCCCGAAACCTGACTGGGTGGTTGGGTGCAAAGGGTAGTAGTCAATGGCTCAATGTCTAGTTGGCAACCAGTATCATGTGGAGTGCCCCAGGGGTCAGTCCCGGGGTCAGCTTTGTTCAGTATCTTCATCAGTGACATGGAAGATGGCATAGAGTGCACCCTCAGCAAGTTTGCAGATGACACCAAGCTGGGGAGAGTAGTAGATACACCAGAGGGTAGGGCTAGGATTCAGAGAGACCTCAGCAAATTGGAGGTTTGATCCCAAAGAAATGTTATGAGGTTAAATAAAGACAAGTGCAAAGTCCTGCACTTAGGATGGAAGACCCATGCACTGCTACAAGCTTGGGACCAACTGGCTAAGCAATACCTCTACAGAAAAGTACCTGTAGTGGACAGTAAGCTGAATAAGAGCCGACAGTGCTCCCTTGTTGCAAAGAAGCAGGGTGGATAAATCAATGATTTTTTTTAAATAAAAAAATTGGATTTTTTTTATTTAAATCAGGTTTTTTTAATCATCAATAAAATACTAAATTTCTCTCTCGTTTAAAAAATAACTTACAATTCAATGTCATCACAAACATGCTAAATCTACACTTACAGTCTCATAAAAATGAATTAATGGCTGTCACACACACACGCATTGAGTTACCTAGCAATCAAACATGGGCATTCATTTCAGTTTTTCATCTTATGAAAATGGCTCCAGTCTGTCTGTCCAGCCTAACTACCAGCTCTTGCTTCTTGGAAGTTCTGGGCTTTGAGTTTCTGTTTCTCAGCACACTAAAGTTACATGTGCAAAATCGCAGGCTGGATAGGATTATTGTTCTGTGCTGATGCGCTGGTGGAACTGGGCCAAGTAAGGCAGAGGTGTTAATTAAGACACTGTCTTAAAGACAGAGAGACAATATAGGACAGGACGGAGGCAGAGTAGAAAGGACCAGTGGAGTGGACTGGAAAGAAAAGGGGAAGACATTATTCAGTAGTACAGCTTCCTATATTCCCCCATACTTTTGCCGCAGAAAAACTGTCATGGCTTCTGGGCGTAAGAGAGAGACCCTATCTGGGAATATTTTGAAACAATTCCTTCCCTGGGTAAAAAAGAAAAAGATGTCAAGTGAAAGAAGCAGTGCAAGGAGAAGATTCAGGGCCTAGTTGCAAGAATGAAACATCATAATGAAAACTGCTTGTTGGGAGAAAATGATGTGGATGAAGATGTGGATATGTCTCAAGAACAATGTGGATCAACTGGTTAGTAAATTAAATAATTCACTTTGCAATGCATCATTCTTCAAGACTCAGTCTATGCCTTTTAGCATAAGTGTGATTTAACAAGTAAATTCCCAAGCTGTTTACTATGGTGGATGTTGCTAGAAAAAAAAGTTTAGCTTAGCTAATCCTTCTGGCTTGTTTAATTAGTTAACTAGGTTTGGAATCTATCACCCAAGTTTACGGTACAGAAAGCTGCAGTAAGAGAAATCTAGAGTTTCCAGTTGCCACTGGGTGTCATTTTCTTATTTTATATTACAAAATACATGCCCCTTATTTTGGAACTTCATGGCCTCAGATCATAATGGCGATGCCATAAATCTATACCCTATTTTACTTCAGCATAACTCAGCTTTCCCCAGGGAACCCCATCCTATACTTGTTTTCTCAAAAAACAGAAGTGCCAGTGAGTTCAATGGGGCTTACTCCAAAATTAAGTGTACTCTAAGTGCAGTCAGTCTTAGCTTTTTTGGTAATTTGGAATCAGAGCTGCATTCTTGCTGAAAAAAAATGGAAAGTATGAACTGAATAATAGCATGAGAAGAACTGAGAAGAATGACTATTCAAAACTGATTTTTGTTTCAGGATCCCATTTAAGCATAAGAGACTTTGACAGGCTATCTGCAACAACTTTAGAGTCATCCGTTGGCACTTTTAGCAGCCGTGCTGCAACTAAATGTATTTCAGACAACAAAGTATCAGTAGCAAGCAAAAGATTTCAGTCATCCAGTAAAACCACTGCTGTGGATGGGTTTGTAGTAAGGACAAGCAAATACCAATAAGACACCATAGATGAAAAGATTGCTCATTCATTTATGCCACAAATTCTCCTTTTTGCATTGTTAGCAATAAATGCTTCATTGACATGGTTGAGTCCTTACAACCAGACTACACTCCACCTGGTAGACATTGGTGGAAAGTTGCTAGATATGGTGTATGAGAAGGAACTTGAACAGTGTACAAAAAAAACACTGAGGGGAAATTTGCCAGTTTAAGCTTTGATGGGTGGAGCAATGTACACAATGATCCAGTAATATGTGCCTGTGTGACAACAGAAGATAGGGTTGCATATCTTTCAGAAACAATAGATATATCGGGAAATGCCCACACAGCAGAATATTTAAAGAAGTGGCAGTGAAAGCTGTAATAAACTGTGAACAAAAATTCAACTGTCACACGCGCGGTTTTGTCACAGACAGTGCTGCAAACGTGGCAAAGATGAGAGGATACTTTGAAGAAGAAACGGAAGGATGCTCCTTAATAACATATGGCTGTGCCCATTTAGTGCATCTTTTAGCCAAAGAGTTAAGTATTTCTCCAGGAATAAACAAAAATGTTGAAGTTGCAAAATACTTCTGTTACAACCGTTTTGCTTTGGCTTCACCAAAGAGAGCAGGAGGATCCAAACTAATTCTCCCTCAAAATATTCAATGGAATTCTGTGGTTGATTGTTTTGAACAATTTATTAAGAACTGGCCTATTTTCATAAAAAATTGTGAAGCAAACCATGATAAAATACATGGAAGCATCTCATCCAAAGTATCTAACATTAAATTAAAGAGCAATGTAGAGGATATGCTCAGTATACTGAAGTCTATATCCATAGCCTTAAATGAACTTCAGAGAGATTGTTGCTGCATTGCTGATGCTGTCGAAATTTGGAAGGCAATTCAAGAGATATTGAAGAAAGAAATACCTAACCAGAAAGTTAAACTGCAGGCAATAAAGAAGTGAATGGATCAAGCACTAAGTCCACCTCATTTTCTTGCAAACATTCTCAACCCTGGGTGTAAAGGTAGATGCCTAACTTCTGAAGATGATGCTGCCATGGCATGGGCATCTCAAAATCACTTCTCAGTTATGCCAGTCGTAATAAATTTCAGGGTTGGAGGGGAACCAGTTAAACAGTACATGTTTACTGATGATGTTTTGAACTAAGTTACTCCCCTGAATTGGTGGAAATCATTAGCCAGGCACGTTGAAACAGTTACTTCAGTTGCTAAGCCAACAGTAGCTTCCTCTGCAGGCACAGAGAGAATATTTTCATCATCTGGTATTATTCACTCAAAGCTAAGAAATCGACTGGGAGTTGAAAAAGCAGGAAAACTCATTTCTGTTTCAGTCTATGAATAAAAATGACAGTGGGAGTGGGGAAGATGAGATCTAGTTGTAGAACTTTTTAAGGACAGCGTACATTGAGTGTTGTGATGACTTGTCTGTTAGAGTTAATAAAATTTGAAAATTAAAAAAAAAGAGTTTAAGGACAGATGTAAAATGTTGTATTAAGTTGTAAATTAACATGTTTTAGTATCAGATTTGCACCATTGTTTAAGAAATATGTGAAGAAGTATCAGTGGGGAGAAACTTGATTTAAATCAATGATTTAAATCAGGGTTTTCTCTTGGTGATTTTAAATCTTGCGTGACCAGTCTCATTTCCTTTTACAACCAGGTGACCTATCACCTGGACAAGGGAGAAGAGATTGATATCATATACCTTGACTTCAAAAAAGCCTTTGATCTGGTATTCCATGATCACCTCTTGGCGAAACTGGCCAATTGTGGCCTTGGGTCCACCACGATCTGCTGGCTGGGAAATTGTCTCCTTGGTCAGACCCAGTTGGTGGTAATTGACGGAAGTCAATCATCATGGTGCCCTGTGACCAGTGGGGCCCCCCAAGGCTCTGTCCTTGGACCCATATTGTTCAACATCTTCATTAATGATGTGGACGTTGGAGTCAGAAGTGGACTTGGCAAGTTCGCTGATGACACCAAACTCTGGGGCAAAGCATCCACACCTGAGGACAGGAGGGTGATCCAGACTGATCTGGACAGGCTCAGCAAGTGGGCAGACGAGAACCTGATGGTGTTTAACACTGAAAAATGCAAGGTTCTCCACCTTGGGAGGAAAAACCTGCAGCATCCTTATAGGCTTGGTACTGCTACGCTGGCTAGCACTATGGAAGAAAGAGACTTGGAGGTCATCATTGACCACAAGATGAACATGAGCCTGCAATGCGATGCTGCGGCTAGTAAAGTGACCAAAACTCTGGCCTGCATCCATAGATGCTTCTCAAGCAAATCCTGGGACGTCATTCTCCCCTTGTACTTGGCCTTGGTGAGGCTGCAGCTGGAGTACTGCATCCAGTTTTGGGCCCCGCAATTGAAAAAGGATGTGGAGAAGCTTGAGAGAGTCCAGAGAAGAGCCACGCGCATGATCAGAGGTCAGGAAAACAGACCTTACAACAACAGGCTGAGAGTTATGGGGCTCTTTAGCCTGGAAAAGCGCAGGCTCAGGGGTAATCTGATGGCCACCTATAAGTTTATCAGGGGTGACCACCAGTATCTGGGGGAATGTTTGTTCACCAGAGAGCCCCAAGGGATGACGAGGTCAAATGGTTATCGACTACTACAAGATTGTTTCAGGCTGGACATAAGGAAGAATTTCTTTCCTGTCCAAGCCCCAAGGTCTGGAATAGTCTGCCATTGGAGGTGGTTCAAGCACCTACATTGAACACCTTCAAGAGAAAATTGGATGCTTATCTTGCTGGGATCCTATGACCCCAGCTGACTTCCTGCCCTTTGGGCAGGGGGCTGGACTTGATGATCTTCTGACCTTCCAGCCCTAACGTCTATGAAATCTATGAAATTAGTGATTTAAATTGCCTTGATTTAAATCAATCCACCCTGCAAAGAAGGCTAATGGCATACTGAACTGCATTATTAGGAGCGTTGCCAGCAGATCGAGGGAAATGTTTATAGAGTTTTAAGAGTTTGCCTTCAGTTTTGGTCATGTTAGTGTATTATAGGCTTTGAAATTATAGAGTTCCGAGTATGCAGTTTTCAAAACATGTTTCTTGTGGTTGTAAGTGGTTCATAGTGAAGTGAGATGTTTGTTGTCTCGGACGTAAATTGTATTTCTGCAGCTTCAGCTTTGGAATCAAGATCTTTGATCTGACAGCCTTAGTGCTGGATTGCAGCAGGAGGTTCTGGTCACAGAACAGTGAGTTCCTCCACTGTTAGATTTTTTTTTTAATCAACAATTGCTCCTAAGTTTTCGTTTTCTCCTTCTCGTACCCCACCATATTTTGTGCATTCTAGTTCAAGCCTGGAACTTCATTCATTATTTGGAATTACAGTCTGGAGGGAAGGAACATTTCTTTTCTGTGGTATATATGGTCTTTTCAATGTGAAATCTTAAATGTCATTTGAATTGATTGAAAACCTTAAGTGAAAAGTTTTCAATGAAAGAATGTCATGTGTAGGTGCACGAAGATGCATAATTCTGGTCCCTTTCTCCAAATCATTTAAACTTATATGGAGGACAACGTTGGTCTTAGAGAAGAAGAAACAATGCAAGAAGACTGTTGAACTTCTGCTGCTATCATTTCCTTCCCTCTAACTGTCATTATTCCACTTCTTTCCGCTTCTCAAGATTGATAACATCCCTGGTTTAGATCTGCTATTTTTCTTGGTTAAGGGAAGCAGCCATAAGCTTTTTAGTGCTTTGGAACAAAGACAAAACTTCCAAAATAGACTACTGGAACCTGCAAGAGGATCTGTTGCATACCAACCATACATCCATCTGTGAGTAGGAAGTTAGAAACATTGTATTAAGGGACTTTCTTTCTTTTTCATCTAAATTATCTTTGTACCACTGGTTCCCTAGTCATTTTTGCAGCTGCTGAAAGAAGTAGAGCAACACAACCAGTGAACTTCTGCTCCCTGTGAAACTGTTTGCTCCCAGAATTTCCTGTTCAGCGTGCTGGTCAATTGTGGTGTGGTGATCTTGACCTTGAATTAATGTTCGTGTTCACTTATTCTTTTGATACGTGTTCAAAATTCTAATGACGCTGTAAGCAAAGAAGGGAATGTAAAATGTTCAACAGTTAGTAACTCAACTGAACCTGAATGGAATTTTAGAGAACAAAAGAAACTACATTATTTTTAAACCCTGGTGAATTGTAAAGACTTGTTTCAAACAATTGGAGAGAGTAGCGCTTCTTAAAAAGAGTCACAAAAACCTCAAATCATTTTTTCAATAGAAAATATTAGAAGAACTAATAGTCAAGCCTTTATTAAAGTTGTCTATAGCAGGGGTACTTAAGTTGTAGCGGGTATGCGTGGGCAGGCAGGCTGGCGGGGATAGAGCATGCTCTGGGATGCGGCGGCGGTATCTTCCCCAGTGCATTCTCACAATTCACTTTTTACCGGGGAAGGGGGAGGAGCACTCTGGGTGCCGCTGGCCCCACGTAGCATGCTACAGCACCTCACCCCCCCTCCCCCACCTCAGCTTGCTCTCCTCCACCCCCTTCCTGGAGGTCAGTGAGGGTCTGAATGGCAGGGGGGGAGGGGAGTGTGCTTCTGTGTCTGCTTCCAGGAGCAGGACCCAGCAGGAGCCAGGGTAGTGGCACTCCTCTGCAGACCACACAGGCGCTGTCTGGCTGCCCAGACGCGGCGGCAGCCACTGCTATCTACACCCACCGCCCTGTGCTGCCCCCCGCCTGTACTGCTTTTCCACGGCCGGTTGCACATGTAGCTCCATAGGCTGCTGATGGGCAGCATGCAATTAGCTGGGCACAAGGCCCCTCAGCAGCCCATAGGGAAAAGCTGCAAGGGCATGGTGGCATGAGGTGGTGTGTGGCAGTGATGTGGGATGCTGCTGTGTGCGAGCCCCGCTCCTCCCTCCCCGCACCTCTGCTACACACACCCCTGGGAGAGCACGGGGGGGGAGGGGGGCAGCTCATGTCCCCAGATCTGCCACTGGCTGCCCCCCCCCATAGCCCCACTCCCAGCACCACCATGCCTGCCCGAAGCGTAGCCTGGCCTGGCCCCCCACCAGGAAGAGTATGGCACCGCCCCGGCCCCAGCCCACCCCATGCACAGATCTGGAGGCGTGCGCCACACCATGCCCTCCTGGGGTGCGCGCAGCAGCAGGAGCTGGCCCCCTCCCCCAGCGCCCTCCAGATAAGCAGCTCTCAGCTTCATCCTGCGCCCACCCTGCTCCAGCTGTGCAGTGCCTGCCTCAGCCCCACTCCCTCCCTCACTGCGGGGGCCTCAATCTGCCCCCCCCTTAAAAACCAGAAAAAATATAAGGGGGTACAGGAGTTTAAACTTTGAGTCAAAAGGGGTACACTTATTAAGAAGGTTGAAAACCCTGGTCTATAGTAACTTCTGAAAAGTTGGATGCATAATGCTATTTGCTGATAGAGTCTCAACTTTTCGCCTTTTCTGTAACTAATGAGAAGCAATGAAAGTTTCTAGTAACTCCTTTTCATTCTCAGAATATTTATTGACAGCAAGTAGACTTCCCAGGCTAAAGCTGCACACCCCACACCATGCACACGACATGCCCAAAAGAGGCATTGCATTAGTTGGACCTGACTCACCCAATTTCTTCATAGAATGCACACTTCTGTGGGGCTTTTTGGCAGTTTAATCTAATAGCTGATTGAATCAACCTTAGGTAAAAGTGCCAAAAAGCCCTACTGAAGCACCCAATGTGTATAGATACTGAGGTGCTGAGTCAAATTAATGTGTTTCCTCTTCCAGTAAAGTTCTGTTTTGTTTTGTTTTTCACACATCTGACAGCACTTTGTGGATTCCAGTTATTGCTAGTTGGGATTTATGTCTTTACTTGATAAAAGAATACATATCCCTAAATGCCTCTTTGTTTCTTAGTTAAATTACTGTATAGTACAATATTTAACTCCAAATTTCAGTTGTTAAATAAATATGTATACATGTTCTTCCAGAAATAAATTTGTGCTTTCATCGCATGTATGTTTCTTACTATAATATTACATGGCCAAATCTCATATGGGTGGAATAACAAAAATATCCAGGCTATCCTCATATATGCCAAAAAGAAATCTATGAGCCCCTTACCACCAAGCATCCCTGGCAGAAAGTAAGAAGTGGTAGCAGAACTCCTCAGCAGTTGTTATTACAAGTTTAAGATCTCCTAGATCTCCTCCACCCTCAGTATATACACAGGAATTTAATGTGCTTACTGCTAATTTAAGCTAACTCCAAATTTCTATATGAGTAGAAGAACAGAGAGGCCCTATCAAAAACCTATTGACAGCATAAAGGAGGTGCAGTGTCTGCCATGAGACTCCAAAGTCCTGACTTGGGGATGGAAGACTTCACCCCAGTTCTATTCTGAAATGAACTCTCCATAACTGCAAAATTATGAGTTGTGACAGAAGAGTCATGATTTTGTTCTTAAGAACGCTTAAAGTAGTGGATCTCAGTACTGGAAAGTATAATCTGAAAGTGCCATTTCAGCTGTACATGCTATGGCAATTTGTGTACAGTGTGTGCTTAATGTAATAGAGACCTGAGAATCAAATATATTAATCAAGCACAACAGTTCTCTTTGATTTGTAGAAAGTTGCAAAGGTGTGTAGTGTAATGGAAGATGCAAATTAATTAAAGCTTTTGAAGTGGTATTGTTGGGATGATGTATGGAAACTACACAGGTGAAGCTAGATAAAAACTACTCATCAAAATGAACCATCACAGAAAAAGGACAGACATTAAAACACAGGTAGAACATTTTTCACAGAAAAACCACTCCTCTGACCTCATAGTCCTCCTGCTCAAGGGAAATTTAGAAAACGCCTTTAAAGGAATGGCCTGGGAACAAAAAAATCATTAGCTTACTGGACAGTGAGAACCAGGGACTTACCACAGACATTGAATGTAGGGCCCATTACAATCTACCTGATCCCCACTAATCTCTCCGCACTCTACAGGTGTTAATGACCCTCTTGCTCTTCCACTTGTCAGGTTATCCTGTCTACTGCATTCCTCCTGCCTTTTAGCTAGATGGTAACGTCTCTCATATCTTGTTTTTATTTGCATATGGAGTTTTTGTATAAACCTTTGTTCTGTCTGCCATTTAGGTGTAACTGTGCCTACTTTTTTTCTCAGAGACTTGAGGAAGGGTAATTGACACCTGAAAGCTTGTCCATATTCCCCCTAAGTGTATATTTGGTCCAGTAAAAGATATCACCCAAAAAACTCTTAGCCTTAATGCCTTGAACATGTTTACTTCTAAAATTTTACAAAACGGTTCACTTGTTTCTCACATACATCCAGGTTTTAAGTTTTTCCAGAATTCAGTTACTTTTTGTTTTTTAAATATCATAGGTATTGGTGCACAAGTGAACATGCAAAAGAGAGCTAATTTTTTACTTTGAGAATTCACCTGTTATTGTCCCCAGGGGTGACCAGTGTCTCCTGAGTCTGGGGGGGCATAATTTGTGGACAGGCCCGGGTGTGGCCCAAAAGCCCCATATCCACTCCTATACTCCTGTGCCGTGACTTAGTGCCCCCTCCCCCCCCCCAACATGCCGCTGGCCCACGCAGCAAAAAAAAAAAATGCCCTGTCTTGAACAGTGCTGAGTCGGGGGCCAATCTCAGGGGGGGCCCATGCCCCCCTCCCCTCCCATGCCTCCCCTACCAGTCACCTATGATTGTCCCACAGAATATGGTTTGATTCTGAGCAACATTAACCACATGATATGCAGACAGGCAAAAGCTGATCCATGTTTCAAGCTCATCTGTAATATAGCTATCTGGCTCAAAGCAGTTGTAAACAGAAACCCACATTCAGAATGGGTCTAGTAACTAAAAGTAGGCAACTTTTCCATAATTCTGATTGCTGAATTCAGAATATTTCTAAACTAGTACCTTGCATTTAAATCATAGCATTCTAAAAAAGTAGAGCTTAAAAGAATCTTAGGTCACCTAGTCCAAATCCCTATTCAAGGTAGGATTTTCCCTGTTAAAATCATTCCAGACTAATGTGTCTACTCTTAAAAAATTCCAAGAATGGAGATTCTACAACCACCCTAGGAAACCTACTCTAATGCTTAACCACCCTCATAGTGAAAATGCTTTTCTGATATCCAACCTAAATATCCTTTGCTGTAATTTAAGATTATTACCCCTTCTCCTGTCCTCTGCAACCACAGAAAATAAGTTATCACCCTCCTCTTTATAACCACCCTTCAGGTATTTGAAGATTGTTATCAAATCCCCACTGTCTTCTCTCAGACTAAATAGTCCTAGTTCTTCCAAGCTTTTCTCATAAATCATGGATTTACATTTACATTGTAATTCTTAAAGCCTTCATATAAATTTGATTAGTAGGAATTATTTCCCTTTGTATAAAAAGGAAATTTGAGTTAGAGTAGTTTGTTTGCCGAAAGCTACAGAGTAGCCTCCAAAGTTCCTGACTTCCTAAACCATGCTGTGTCTCAAAACAATATGAGGAATGTTCATTCAGTGATTTTTGTTAGTAATGATGCTTTCAATTCTGGAAAGGAAACCAGAAGTTTGAGTGCTTCTATGTGCGCAGGGTGCTTTCATTTCAAAACAATGCAAATAGCTCTTAATCTCAGCAATAATCTTCCTAATGTGAATAGAAAAAAACCTTCAATTATAAAGAGATAAAACTTCAGTTATACACTATTTCTTACAACCTAGACCTATATTTAGCAGGAAGATACTTAATTATATCAAGAAAAGGAAAAAAAAACTTACAAGAGGTTTTAAAAAAATCAATTGTGACAGGTTGCCATTTTCACGCCATTCATAATAAGTTACTCAGAGTAGGAACATCAAGAATGAAATGATAATACAAATTGCTTGAAGCAGTTATTGCAATCCCTTGGGTATATTGATTTGTGTTTCTAATAAAGAGATGCTTTTAAATGTCTCATTGACAGAGACAGGTGATATGTGCCATTATGTGAATTAAAATGGCCCCTTATTATTTGAATCTTTGTAACTGCATTTTAAAATAATAGAACAAAATGGAATCAGAACATTTATGGTGCATAATTATTTTCTGTGCATTACATTTGATATGAAGTTAAGACGATTGGGGAGAGACTCTTTCTTTAGTCAAAAGTTATTCAGAATTTTAAAATAAACAGTACAAACCATACTTTCACCACTGTTTAAAATTAAAACCTTTAGCATGATAAAATAGTAGAATAAAATATACAAAAATGCTGTATCTGCGTTTACCATGCAATTTTATTATGAACATCATCTTGATGGGGTATGACATCTTTTATTAAACATTTGTTAAACATTTTCCAGTGTATCATTTATAAAAGAAACCACTCCAATGGAGGGTGATAAGAGTAGGTCCACATGGTTCAATAAGTCTTCAGAGAAATATTGTTATTAATATTAAAATAATTGTTCAAAAGCCTCATCGGCAAAGGATTAAAAAGAAAAACAAACCTACAATAAACTAATTCAGTAGCATGTAGATGAGCTGTAGTATGGTTTTTAGGATTATGACAATACATGCACCGCCTTCCCTTGCATAATCAGCATGCTATGATATTACAGCTGCTTACAATTAAAAGTTGTGTTCCTTCATGTGAAATGTGAACATAAATAAACTTATAATTTCAGGCAGCAGTAAAGAGCAAAATGTTAAATGTTTGAAAAAAAAAATCCTAATTATAACATCTGGGATATACTGCTTTATCATAGCACTGTGAAGAGTATCCAAACTAGTTAACTTAGTGATACTTGAAACTGTTTAAAATAAGCATTTCATTCAGTCTTAGTAAAACCAGGTAATGTAAGTTAAATAAAATTGGTTGGTTGTCCAAACTTTGAGGTAAGTTTAATTAAATAGGCAAATGTCCATGTAACGTGTGCATATATGAATGTAAGATCTTCCTCAAATTGGAAATAACTTCTTGTTGTATGTAGTGTTCTTAGTATCCTAGTGAATCAAAGTGATGAAATTTAAAATATTGCATGTAAAAAGGATTAATTCTGTTAGTCACTTTCCTGACAGTTGTCCTATAAAAAAAATTATTACGAGTAAGGAGTCAAGGATTCTTGATGTATTTTGGAGATCAGAGTGAAGGCCCTTTGCAGGATTTGCCTATTTTTTTCCTTGTTGTGACTATGACTCAAAGACTCCACATCTGCCATCCCTCAGCCAAGGCTTTGAATGTTTCTTTCTGTCCATGAGAGTTGATCAAGAGTGATATGAGATATTTGTTTCACCATATATTAAATGTGTTGCTACTGTTGTGTTCGTGTCTGATAAGTGAGCACAAGCTCAGAATCTGAGTTAAGATCCTCCCTCTTAGCAGGGCGTATTATTATCCCAACTCTGCTGTCTCAGGCTATGCTTTGAACAAATAGAGAAGAAAAAAGAATCAAACAACTGGTGTGGTATTTCAAAACGGAAATAATTTCAAATGCTTCAAATTTCAAATGCATGGAGGCCCCCAGGCCTAGAAAGGTTTATATATGTGCTTAATCAAAGTGTGGAATCAGGGTCTTACTGTGCATGTATCTTCTGTTATGTGGCCAAATAGTAACTTAAGTTGCACTCGTCTCTAGATCATCAGGCATCCATTTACTTTCTTGCCTGGTTACTTGGCTTGCGTGTAGCAGTGCATGGAAAAGAGCAGAAATAATTTTATCCCAGTCCTTGTCTGTGGAACTGGGGGGAGGAATTCTCCGGTACTATATGCCTGGGGAAGTACCATTTATATCCAGTACAGGGTACCATCCTTTGGGAGTTGAGAGGAATTTGGATGGGTGATGACAGCTTTCAGATCAGTTTTAGAAGCACTACAATGATACGTTGCTCCTTGCTTTGGAGCTTTTATAGTAGTCATAATGGAGTGCAGTGACCAAGCACCAAATTAATTCTGATTTACATTTGTGTATATATTTGAAGTATTTCAGAAGTGATTAGATGTAGACTTTTTAATTGTTCAGAAACATTAATGAGCTAATCCCTTTCAAGTATTCAACTATTATTGCAGCATATAAATTCTTAAAGGTGATTTTGACTTGCTTTTTGTTGAATATACAATATGCATAGTTTCCATATAACATTTTAAAGTTAGCTCCCTCGCCTATATTCCCAATAAGATTTCTAGATTTGCTATAACAGATAGCATGAAAGATTAGAATTTGCCTATGACTTTTACCATAAAATACCCCATCCAATGATTCACCAGTAGTGGCCTTTGGATGGACGGCAGTAACTGCAACAGTACTCAGAATAGGAAGAGGAGTTGTAAACATTATAACTGCTGTCTACCTTCTCCCAGTTCTCTAACTCAGTACCAGTCCATTAGTGCAGGCAGGGGAATTGGGTATAGCTGAATGGTTCTGGTAGCCCCTTTCCATTAAGCTCTCCTAAGATTTATGAAAAGCTTTTTTGCTGCTGTCTCTGCCTCCATTGTTCCTCTGCATAATTAAAATGAAGGATCTATGTCTTAGATTCCTGCAGATTTGAACAATTTCATGTTTGGGATCAGAACGGCAGTGTCCTTGTCAGGCCAGGCTGTGTCTGGGGTGTGGGTTTGTTTATTTTTTTAATTTAAGATATCAAAATTAATAGTTAAACTGTTGCAGCTTGCAACTCATGTCCAGTGAAGGTGACAGTTGGAAAGAGTCAGCTCCCAAATCTAAATGAGGTGCAGGACTGTGACCATACAAAAGAGGAGAGACCTAAAGTTCTTGCATACTGAGTTCCTATCCCCACCTTCTTATGTATTGTGATGGGCTAGGAAGGAGTTAGGGGTATGCCAAAGAATATCAAACAAAGTGGTAATAGCTGTTGTAAAATGTGGCTAATCAGTAGAGATTTTCTAATAATCTGTGAAGAGAACAGTAAAGAATATCATAATTTATTAACATAAAAGTACATTACCCATTTTAGTATCAAATGAATTAATATCAGAGGTTATGGAATTTAATACACAAGATATAGTTGTATAATACTTACAAAACTATTGTGTGTTTAGTGGTTAACGCTTCGTAGAAAACCTGAATTTATAACCTATTATGTATTATTTCAGTGATATACTAATAGATAAACATAAGTGATGTATTGTAATTTATAATCCATTTGTTTTTCATGGGATTAAGAATTTCCCAGAAATGGAGCAGTAGAGCCAAAGGTTGGCATTCCTATAGCAAAATAGAATTCCTAGCTCTAGACCAGGTTGCCCCACCCTATTTATACCACGAATATTATGGACAATATTTCAGTTGTGGACTGAGATCTTATAGTGGTGGAGAGGCTCGTGTGTTCCAATGATCCAGATCTAGAGAGCTATGTTGCCCAGAGTCTGATACCGCTAGCAGGGTCACCTATGGTGAGCAGGCCTGAGGGGAGACTCCAGATAAATCGTAGTCCAACCCTAAGTTCTCAATATCAGATCAGGCAGAAGACATTAGGATCTCAATGGCTATAAAGATAGAAGAAGGGTACAGCAAGATGGAGATCTCCTGTCATCTAGGGTTATTCTTTGCCACTTGGCCCAGATCTCCATCTTGTCAAGATCCTGTGGTTGCTGTTTCTGCACACCAGCTTCCTCACATTAACCAGTTACACACAGACTTCTACCACAGGAAATAACACACTTTCCTGTACCAACTACCAAAAGCCCTGCAGTGATAGATCAGTGATGATAAAGACAGGACTGGTAAATCTGGTTAACTCTAGTCATGAATCTGTATGCAGGTGGCAGTAACCTGATGGTTGTCTTGCATCTGGGTTGACAAGGGTGCAATTCAGTGGCTGCTACCATGACTAAGCAGTCCTATTCAGGATCCCCTCTACCCACCCTACTTGGGATGGAGCTAGAAAAGATTCCTTAAACCTAGCCTGTCTTATCTGCTCGTGGCTGGATAACTGTATCCTGCAGGATTAATTTGCAGTCAAAAACAACATAAAATGACAATGATTTTCACAATATAGAACATTTGCATCTTGATGGATAACCAAGACCACAAACAACCAGGAAGAAGAACTCCCGTAGTTTCCAGGGAACTAGCGAGATACAACATTGACATTGTAGCTCTGAGTGAGACAAGATGACCAGGTGAGGGTCAATTAAAGGAAAGAGGTGGAGGCTACACCACCACCTTGAAGGGAAAACCGGCCCAGGGACAGACGCATTCAGTGTTGGTTTCACTATCAAGAATCAGCTCATCAGTTAACTTATGGAGCTCCATGTAGGCATTGATGGACGTTCTATGACCATCCGTCTTAAGCTCATCACCAGCAAGTATATCACCATCATCAGTGCTTATGCTTGATGCTGACAGTGATGTCAAAGAGCAGTTCTGCTCCAACCTTGACCACATACTAATACTTGCAAGGAAGACAAGATCATTCTCCTTGGTGACTTCAACACCAGAGTTGGATGTGACATGGAACTCTAAAGTGGCACCATTGGGAAGGAGGGAGCAGGGAAAGCCAACTCCAACAGCATCTGCCTCCTGAGCAAATGCATGAAGCACGGTCTTGGCATCACAAACACCATCTTCAGACAAAGTTACAAATATAAGACCTCTCTCTAATCACTGGCACCTGCTTGACTACTTTATTGTTAGAGACTGTGATCAAATGGATGTTTGTATCATGTAAGCCATACAAGGAACTGATGACTGCTGGACAGATCAACATCTTGTCAGATCCATTATCAACATCTGGCTTGCTCCAAAATGCTGAAAACAAGCAAAAGCAATGTGAAGGCATCTCAACACCAAACCTCTTCATGACTCAAAGGTCTGTAAGGATCACCCGCTGTATCTCCATGAAAAGCTGTCTGCCCTGTCCACAAGTGAAGGCAACATTCAGGAATATTTTAAACCACCATCCATATGGCCTCTGCTGAATCCATTGTCTATATACCACTCATCAACACCAAGGCTGGTTCGAAAACTGTGATGCTGAGAGCCAAGCCCTCTTCATCCAGAAGAAGAAGGGCTTATTCTGCTTGGCAGGATGACACTTCATCTCAGCAGAAGGACACATATCAGCTCTTCAAAGCCAAAGCTCAAAGAAAGATCCAAAAAAACAAAAATCAGTGGTTACAGGATAAAGCCGAGGAGATCCAGTTCTATGCTGACAAACATGACATGAATAGCTTTTTCCAGGCAACAAAAGCCATCTACGGCCCAACTTCCCACAGTCCTGCCTTCTTGCCATCACAGAATAGCTTGATGCTGCTCCAAGCCAATGAATCTATTCAAGCTAGATAGAAAGAGCACTCCTGAATCATTAGTCAACTCTGGTGGATACCTCCATTGAGCCCATCTCCCAACACCCTGAAAGGGGATCCCTTGCCAATCCCCCTATCCTCCAAGAACTCTGGTATGCCGTCAAGGAGATCAAGATCAACAAGGTTTTTGAGCCAGAGGGCGTACCTGATTAAATCTACCAGACTAGCAGTAAGGAACTGATACTGACACTCCACAAACTTATTCTTTGAATTTGGAACAACGAAATTCCTCCTTGGGGGACCTGAGGAATGCCAACATCATGACTGTCTTCAAGAAAGGAGATAAGTCTGTGTGGGGATTATCGAGATATCACCCTTCTTTCCTCAGCAGGGAAAAATCCTTGCCCTGAAAAATCCTGAATCCTCCTGAGCCATCTTCTACCTTTTGCTGAGGTAGTCCTGCCAGAATCTCAGTATAGTTTCAGATCATCCTGTGGGGCAATTGATATGATCTTTGTTGCCTGCCAGGTCCAAGAAAAGTGTCAGGAACAACCGCAGGACCTGTAGATGTCCTTCATCGACCTTACTCAGGCTTTTGATTCCATCAGTCATGAAACCTTGTGGAAAGTACTGGCCAAATTTGAATGTCATGAAAAGTACATCAAGGTCCTGAGGCTTCTCCATGACCATATGAATGCAACTATTCTGTGTGGCAAATCAGAGGCAGATCCATTTATCATCCAAACTGAGGTCAAGCAAGGATGTGGCATCCCCCCAACTCTGTTCTCCATTTATTTGACAGTCATCCTGGACCACTTTCCTTCTAGAATTGACATTGAATACTGAATGGATGGAGTGCTCTTCAACCTTGGACATTTTTACTTTAAGACCAAAGTACTCAAAACAAATGTTTTTAACCTTCAATATGCCGATGAATATGCCATCCTTGTGCACACTGAGGAAAGCCTCCAGACTGCTCTGTTTTTTTCAGAGAAGTCTGCTGAACTTTGGGTCTGTCTCTTAACATTGAGAAGACTATAAAATACTGTCAGCCTGCCCTGGGCCATGAATGTGACTCCCCTCCCCAAATTACCATTGAGAGAGAGGCCCTAGAGGTAGTTAAGCACTTCCCCTACCATCATAGCCACCTCTCTCAGAGTGAACATTGAGGAGATTCAACACAGGATCTTGTGTGTAAGTTTGTCTTTATCCATCATGATCTATGGAAAGACACCAAGATCCAGGTCCACACTGCAGTCATCATCCACACCCTTCTCTACAGATGTGAAATGTGTGTGATCTATTGCCATCATCTCAAGAGCCTGGAGAGAGTATCACCAATGTTGTCTCTGGAAAATCCTTCATATTAAGTGGGAAGATCGCCACACAAATGTCAGCATCCTTGCTGAAGCTGATGTTACCAGCACTGAGTTAGTGATCCTCAAGTATCAACTTCACCAGACTGGATGTTGTGTTGTGTAGTGCCTGGCTCTTGACTCCCAAATCAAGTTATCTACTCCTAGCTTAGTAATGGCCTGAGATCTTGCAGTGTCCAGCGTACACTGACAGGACCGGCTGCACCACCGGCTCCCAGAGCATCAACCCTGTCACCCGCTTCTGCAGGAGAATCAGGAAGGGTTCCAGGGCCAAGGTGAACAGCTGGCCTGACAGCAGACAGCCTTGACGCACCCCTCTCCTGAACATGATGGGCTCCATCAGAGTCGAGTTAAGCTTGACCAAACACTCTGCAGAGGCATACAGCACCTGGAGAGCCCGCATGAAGTGGGCCCCGAAGCCAAAGGCCAGCAGCGTGCCTATGAGGTACCTGTGTTCCACTCTGTCAGACACCTTCTCCTGGTCCAGGGATAGGAGGATGAAAGGCAGGCCCTCCCAGCATGCTAGCTCCAGGAGGTCCTGAACCACGTACAGGTTGTTGAAGACGGAACGTCCAGGTACCGTGTATGTCTAGTCAAGATGGATCACAGCCATAAACATGGACCGCAGGTGCAGCAAGATGGCCTTCGCTGCCACCTTGCAGTCCGTGCAGAGGAGGGACATGGGACGCCAGTACCTCAGGTCATGGGGATCCCCCTTCTTCAGCAGGAGGGTCAGCACAGCCCTCTGGCACAACAGGAACAGCTCCCCACTTCCCTCAGATTCAGTCCAGACCACAGCAAAATCCAGGGCGAGGATGTCCCAGAAAGCTCAGTAGAACTCCGTGGTCAGCCTGTTGTTCAGCCAGAGTGAGGAGCTTCCAGCCAGTCCCGGTCACCCACGCTGACCTGCAGAAGTCCCTCCCACAATGTCTGATAGGCTTTGGTGTGGGTTGGATCGAGGGAAAACAGCTCTTCATAGAAGGCCCACGTGCGCTGGCACACCTCACCTGGATCTGTGAGGTGGGGTGCCATCACTGCCAGAAGGCAGGTGATGTACTTCTTGGCCCCCTGCCTCCTCTCCAGGGCATAGAAGAAGTGGGAGCTGCAGTCCATCTCCCGAAGGAGCTGGACACGTGAGCAGACAAACGCACCACGGGCATGGTGGTCATCCAGAGCATGAAGCTCTTTCCACCTCTCCCGACACTCTCCGCAGAGGGATGGATTGGTTGGGTCAGTGGCCAGGCACCTCTCCAGCTCTAGCACTTGCTCCTCCTGCTGCTCCTGGACCATGTCCCTCTCCTGGGTGTGCCCCTGAATGTAGCTGTGGCAAAGCTAGATGCGCACCTTCCCCACATCCGACCATCTCCAAGCCAAGAGGAAAGCTGTCTTTTGCTCCTGGAAAGCCTCCCTAAAGCCCACATCATCCAGCAGACTGGCATTGAAATGGCAGTAGGCCTACCCCAGATGCCCAGGCCCCAGTGTGGCCTGGGCCCAGACTAAGTGATCACTGAAAGGGGTTGGCCGGATGCCAGAGGAGTGAGCCCAGGCAAAGTGTGGCAAAATAATATAAACCCAGTCCAACTGGGAGTGGCATGCCTGCTCCTCCCCCACCCTCATATAGGTGAAGGCAGGGGTGTTGGTAGGGTGACAGGCATGCCAGATGTCCACCAGGGAGTAGTCAGTCAGGATCTCCCTGGGGACGCCCATGGCAGCCTGGTTCCACTCCCTGTCTGACCACTCTCGTGCATCTAGGGTGACGTTAAAGTCCCCGCCAAGGACCAGGCATTCGCGAGGGTTGAGGGTGCCGATGTATGTGGCCACCTGGCTGAAGAAATCTGCCAACTCCAGGTCCCTTGCAGGGGTGTACACGTTCAGAAGGTTCAGGACCAGCCCCTGTACCTGGACCCAGAGGTGCAGCAGGTGGCACAGCACCACCTCAACATCCTGGAGAACCTCCAGCTACAGACCTGGGGGAGAATAGGGTGGCCACCCTGCCAGCGCCCTTGCAGTGGTGAGGACACTGTCAAAATCTCCCTAGCAGTCCAAGATGAGCTGTACCTTGCTGGAAAACAGGCAGGTGTAGTCACTGTCAAGAAATGCAAGTAGCTCATCCCTGGGGACTGCTGGGACAGAGAGGTCTGCAGGCTCCAAGGAGCCTGCTAATTCTCGGGCATCCTTCACCTGGTCCTGGGTCTCAGCGAGCTCCTTAGGCACCATCTAAACCCCACCCCACCCACCCCCCGGTCTGCTACGAACCAGACTCTGGTTGGGATTGGGAGAACTCTGCAGCCCCTTGGGACAGGGATGGGGCTGGGGCTCCTTCACAAGATGGTGGGGTAGAGTCGGAGCCCCGGGGGGTCTGTGCAGGGTCCCCAACAAGGTCAGCCTGTTGATTAAGAGACCCCACCCCAACCCGCTGTGGTGCAGGACTGTGGGGCAGGCTGGAGGTGAGGTTTTTCTGGGAGGGGGAAAGAAGAGAACTGTCAGGCACTAGAGTGGCTTCGGCATCTGCCTCAGGGTCCTGGGAAAGGGGACCTCCTCCCTCAGGACTCACCAGGGTGAGCCCCAGGGCCTCTGTATCCCCCAGATCGTTAGACGGAGGAGGCTTCACTGCCAGGCATTCCTTTGGGTAGGCCTCAGCCTCGTTTCCTGTGGTTTCAGGGGGTAGGCCCTTGTCAGCAGAATGAGGGGCTTCCTCCATGGGCTCCTGTTTGGTACTATCTAGCAGTCCCAAAGCCTCCTCCATGGGGATTACCCGTTTGATCTTTCCCGGGGGTGGGGTGTCAGGCACAGCTGGGGAGGCCCTTGGAGGCTGGGCCACTCCTTTCCCCCATGTGGTGATCTTTGGAGGGGGAGAAGAGTCCTCAACATCACAGGGCTGTAGCTGTGCCTGGGCCTTCCTCTTGCCTTTATGCCCAGAGGGGACCTGCGCCCACTCAGCCATGGGGTGGTCCTCAGGTGTACAGGCTCCAGTAGGAGGTGTTGAGGGGGTGGGGCAGCCACGATGGGGGCATGACTAGGGCCAGGGGGGCCCTGCTCCCTCTCTCTCCCTGGTTGCTGCTGCCCTCCCCAGGTCTCTGCCAAACTTGGTTGGGGAGCAGAGTCCCTTGAGCACATGGGGGTGGGGCTCGTAGTTGTGGCTGAGTTGCCAGGGGGGCCTGAGGGGAAGGGGTGCTACTGGTAGGGGCACCCCTCTTCCCAGTGTGAACCATGCCCTCGCTGCCTGGCCCGTGGAGCACTCATGATGCAAATGCCCCAAGGCATAGCCCCAGAAGCACCGCAGGTCCTCCAGTATATAGAAAATCCTCACCAGGGCTTCATAATACGGAATTTTCAGGCATCCCTCAGCCTCCAGCCATTCTCCCACCACCAGCTGGATCATAACCTGGCGACAGAAAGAGCGCACGTGGCAGAGGCCAGGGTCTCGGCACCCCAGTGTGAGGGCCACCACTGGGGAGATAACTCTCCTTCGGGTTTGGAGCTGGGAGAGCAGGTCCCAGTTCACGATATAGGGACAGACGGATCTGAGGACCACCCTAGGCCCCAGCTTTTCTAGAGTCTTGAGGGGGACGTATTTGCCCTCTACCATGAGCCCCCTCTCCACCGCCTTTTTGTGCGGCGACCTCCGAGGCAAGGAAAAAGAGCCCCTTGCCATGAAAGCAGGAAACTGCCATGATCTTGGGGGGCCCCCACTACCCAAGCCAGGGCCTGCATCCAGGTCTCAAAGTGCAGGTTCTCCCACTTGGGCAGTTGGCACTTCATCCCATGTCTGCAGGTGAGTGCCGGAAAGGGGGCCCTGCCACCTGAGCTGGAAGGGCCAGCGGTGGAGAATCCAGGCCCCCTGGCTTTGGGTCTCCCCGGAGCTGCCTGTGCATAACTGTGGTTCCCTCCACAGGGGGCCGTGTTGTTGGGGCTGGGGCTAGGGCTAGGACCAGGAACAGGCTGAGTGGGTGTACTGGCTGGTATAGTGCACCTAGTCCCCTCAAGTGCTGGTGTTCTAGGCTTGGGGGCAGGGCCCTTGCCCTTCCTAACCCCAGCTGTAGAGGAGGCTGAAGAGGAGCCCTTCCCACTGCCCTTGCCTTTGGTCCCTGATGACAGGAGAGGGGACTTTTGGGAACCCCTCTTGGGGGGGCCTTACCTGGCCCTGTTGGCTCCCTACCAGAGTCCCACCTGCCCCTGCAGCAGAGGTTGCAGGCTTCACCTCCCAGAGGACGTTGGTTAGACTCTGCCTCTGAGTTGAAGGCCACAGGGGCATGCACCCCCTTGGGGGCTTGGCTGGGATCTGCGCCTATATTGAGGTCTGCAGGAAGCTCTGGGGGGGTATCTGCCCCCCCCCCGAAGGTTCCTGCCTTGCCATTGTTTTACATGTGGGCAGGGAAGATGATAAAAACAAAATATCCAGTGGGGCTTGTGAATCTTGTAGGGGCAGGCTGAGGTTGTAGGGAAGAAGCGGGGTATGGAGGAAGGGGGCTGCAGCTCACTGAGTTACAGCCCCACGGGGAAAAAACTGGGAGGACTATGCTTTGAGAATGTAGGGGAGGGGGAACACACACACACGGGCTGGGAAACTTGAGCTGGCTTACTCAGCCACACAACAAACACCAGGGCAGGGGGAGTGGACCACAGGACTTGCCACACACGGGCAAGAACACACAGGGCAGGCTGCTGAGGCAAAAGTAAAAGAGCAGTAGAGGGTCTTTGTTGAAGATCTGTCCAGAAGCTCCGACGGGCCTCCAGCCAGGCACTCAGCAGCAGAGCAGTAGTCAGGAAGACAAAACAGGATCAGATACAGTGAGGTAGCTGTGGGGGAGGGCAGGAGCAGTCAGTTATTTAGGAAGTAATCCAGTGCAGGTGTGGTGTCAGGAGGTGCAACAGGGACTCTCCCTCTCTCCTGAGATGGGGCAGCAGCAGAAACAATGGCAGCAACAGCACCAGTGATGATAGGAGCCGTCCAGTTCAGCCACTCAGGGTGTGCTTCTGGTAAAAGTGGAGGTGAAGTGGGGGTTGGCCTGCCAAGGCAGCTGGAGCAGACAAGGCACCTTTAGACTCCGGCAGGGATGGTGGGGGAGGGACCAACAGGCAGTGCTGGCTCCCTCCCCAGCCTGTCCCCCGACCGTGGCTTGACAGCGGGCTGGGCAGCAGGCCGGAACAGTGGTGCAGAAGCTGGGGTGCAGCGCTGGGATGCGGTGCCGCACAGTGAGCCCCTTCCTGAGGGGGGGCAGCAAGATGCAGCAGGGGACCCGCTCTGTGGGGGGCATAGCAGCAGCAGCAGCCCAAGGCAGGAAGGGGTGCAGCCAACTTACTCCAAAAGCTCTGAGACCAAGCTAGCAGTAGCTAGAGGCAGGAAAGGGCCTGGCCATCTTCTCCCCTGAAGCTCTTGAGACCAAGCTTGCAGCAACCAGCAACAGCTTAGCATAGGAAGGGGCATGGTCAACTTCCTCCGAGAGGCTCCTCCCCCAGAAGCTTCTGAGACCAAGTAGCCCTGAGCTCCTCGCCAGGGCAGTTTTTTATACTGCTGGGGCCAGTGCTGGCCCCAGGCTCTAGCTCCCCCTGGCTGCAGAGCTGGGAGGAGCTGGGCAGGGTTATTTTGCCCCAAGTCATACAACTTGCCCCACACCAAAGTGCGTGTCCGGGTATGTGTGCTGAGGCAAAAATCCCCAGCTCAAATTTGTGCCCCTCCTATTTGAGCTGCTGCAAGCGCATGTGCGGACCTCCTAAGAATTTCAATTTACATGGCAAGAGACAAGTTCCTTCAAAATATATTTTCATTTTTCCTTAAACCATGAACATGTATTGCATCCAATTGGTAAACTCCTATTCCCTTACTGTATATATATATTTAGTATACTTTTTCTTTAGTATCACAGATGCAATTGGACAAAGGAGAGAGAGGGAAGCCTTTTCATTGTTTCACTATTGTACTTAATTGAAAATTTAAATGGATACTTGAGTCTTATTTTTTACTGTAGTACAGCATTGGTCCAAGATTTGAAAATTTCTAAACTCCAGATAAACTGAAACTGTAATTGGTCTTAAATTTCTAAACAATGAAGAAGAAAATATAAAATTCAAATAAAAGTGAAGAGAATGGATTAATCAGATGTTATTGTAGCATTATTCTGTAAAGTGCATATACCTGTTGAAGCATTCTGTTTATGTACACATTGCAACTTAGAGAAGGATTTATTTTGTTTTGCTGAAGTATTTAGTCATTCAAGAAACAATTTTCTTAACTTAAAGTCAACACTTTGTTGTTTTATTACAATTATAAAAATTGTTTCATTGCCTAGGGATACAGACACGGTCTGAAAAACACAAGAGAAGGAAAAGAATTTTCTTAATGGATCAATTTAATACGTTTTTAATTCCAAACAATATAAAGAAAAATGATTTCTTGCAAGGTTTAATTTCAGTCTAAAATGATATATTAGTTTCGTACTTCAGATAAATGTAGATATGGCAACATAAACATCATTATAGTGCAATGACTGTGTGCAGTCTCTCTCATTGGCAGTCACATCAGCTTACTATGGAATGCAATTCCAGCCTTAAAAAATCAGATTGAATTGTGCTCTTCACAATGCTTTAATCAGTAATCAATCCTATTTGGATAGATATTTCTTAAACCTTGGCTTTCTGGATAAAGTTGGACTTGTCAATGCTAAAGGTCATTTATAGATGTTAATTAACCAAGAGGGAAATTACCAAACTAAGATTATTTATTTATTTTATCTGACATTTGCAGCATGCTCATTCTAACCTACCAAATATATTGAATAATTTTTATTTATAAAAAAACAGAATTGTTTTTTCAGGGCAATGCTGAACAGTAAGCAATGTATTGCTTTGGTGTCTATTCTCATGTGAAAGCAAAACTACTTTTGTTATGGGTCAAGTTCTGCTCTTATTAGCATCAGGACAACAGATTTAGCCTGAAAGGGTAAAAAGCAAATCTGAGAATTTGAAAGACAATAAGTAGTCTCTGGAATAGCATTAGTCTAGTAAGATCAAAACATGAGTATAAGTTATGTATTATATTTCCAGATTTATATATCAGGATATCTTCAGTTTTATGCATCAGAAATTTGGGTAATAGCTCTTCAGATAAGAACAGTGTTGAGATGCATATTAATCTGCCTCATATGTTTATAATTATCACAAAAATAGATTTTATACTGCTAACATTTGTAGACAATGTTCAAAACACTTCATAATGTGGTTTATAATATAAAAAGCTTGTATCCTGCTTTAATATTGCTTAAAATCAGCAGCATAAATTCCCTGCAACTATTCAACAGCAGTTTAAATAGTAATAGACTTTACCATTCCTCCTAATTGGTAAACTGGTATTAAAGCTGGATGGTCGGAAGATTGTCTCAGTGCTTCTTATCTAGTGCTGAGTTGCTTGTTCTAGTAGTTGTAGAATTAGGAATGTTAATTTTGATTAAGAATGTTACTTATCTTCTTTGGCTCATATTTTTTTGTTGAGAGAGAGCCTCTCGGTGCCTCTTGTTTACCATATTTACTTGAATACAAGATGAGGGTTTTTTTTCCCTCAATCAGTCTAGGGGGGAAAATCTTATCGTCACATACAAGGATACACATGAAATACATTGTCTATCATTAACTGCTGCCAAAAGCAGCATGTGGTCAGTAATGGAAACCAACTATGAAGTTATTAAATGAAGCCAACACTGAGCATGACTATAAAACACGTGACCCATGTTAGGCAAAATATGCTGGGAAACATTTTTATTTATTTATTTATTTATTTTTACAAATACACTTACCACCCTATGCTTACAAAGCTACACACATTGAGCATCCCTGTTATTTCATATCACAGGATCAGTTACAGATTAAAAAAAGACAACAACATATATTAAACCCTTAAACAACATACGTTAGCTTCCTACAAAAAACAAACCCTTACCTTTTTCTTCGTACAGAATTCCATGAAAACTTTACCTCAGCAACCACTTGAAACTCTCCAACCCTCCTATCAGTCCCCTCTGTTGGTTTAGGGAAACAAGTGTGTCCAGTCCTTTTTCTTCCACTTCTCCATCTCTTCCTCTCCAATCTCTTCCTTGTCCTGATCAATGTAGTATTTCAGTTCATGCAGCCCCAGCTTCAGGAATTCTTTCAGTCCAGCAGCCCCCATCTTCCCATCTCTCTTGTTTTGTACAGCTCAGCTCTAGCCAGTATTTCTACTTTGGCATTCCAGAAGAACACACATATTTCCCTCTGTACTTTTGCTAGCTGCTGCCACATCAGTGGGAATACAGTTCCCATATATGGAATAATCAGCAGTAGCACAGCCTTAAATCCTGCCACTTTCCCAGCAAAGGCTAGTGTCCTTCCAAACTATAACCAAAGTATTTGTTGTAGCCTTGCCATCATCTTTCCCCATGCTGTATTACCTTTCCCTTATGCATCTCCAGTTCCCCACTCCTGTTATGGTGCTTTTTGATTATTTAGTTTAGTCCCAATTGCTTTTCCCTACTCCGATATATGCGTTAGTACTGTTTAAAAATTAAAAATCTATCTCTACATTTATATCATCCATGTATAGTACACATTTTACCTCTCCCTCCTGGTATCTTTACTCCCTTATAACCTTGTCTTTTCTTATTCTTTGTGCTAATAGTTCCATGCCACACACAGATAGTAGTGGAGATGCCCCCCTCCCCGTCTCGCCCCTTTATGGATTTTAAAGGCCCCACTTAGGTTCCCATTAATTTGGACTTGACTCTTGACTCTTAATTTGACTTGACAGCAACCTTATCCAACATATATATTTATCTGGGAATCCCATTTTTCCTAGCACCTTGAATATGTAATCATGATCAACTCTGTCTTATGGTTTTTCTAAATTTAAGTTTTCTATAACTGCATTTGTTTTCTTCTCTTGGATATGAGACAGCGCATCTCTGATTACCCTCGTCGTTTTGGAGATCCTTGTACCTGGTACTGCGCATACCTGGTCTTTCTGTCTTACGTAGGTTTTTCCTCATCCTCAAAACCAGCATCTTGGCTATTAACTTATGGTCCATATTATGGAGTGTAATTGTTCTCCAGTTTTTCAAGAGTTCCTTCTCTGCTTTCTTGAAGAGTAAGATCACAACACCTTTTATAAAATTTTTCCCTGCCTCTCCTGTTTCCATTATTTCCTAAGAAACTTCCACTATATCCCTCCCTACCGATACCCAAAAGTTCTCATAAAATTCCACAGGCAGCCTGTGTGCTCCTGGTAATTTCCCTATCTTAAAGGTGTTTAAGCACTCCTCCACTTCCTTTAAGCTGATCTTTTCTTCCATCTTCTTTGCGTCCTCCTCCTCTGCTTTCTCCTCAATGTCTTCCAAGAAATACCTTATCTTCTTCCTGTCTGTTTCCTTCTTCTGGCATAGCTCTTCATCAGATCTATAAACTATATGGTAAATCATGAGTCTTTTGGCTTTAGACAAATATCATGCATAGTTTGTACTATATATAGGTAAGTACAAAAGTGCTGCTTAAAAATGTATTTATGGAATACCTGTGCTACAACTTGCAGCAGTTTCAAAAATGGTAACATGCATCAATTCTGGATGAACTAAGTCTATGAGTACCTGTAGTGATTTGCCTATGTGGCAAATTATATCTATTTCAAGGTCAGCACTTTCAGAATTGCCCCTCACTTCCATGTGCTCAGGTAGAGCAACATCTGACAATAAGAAGGCGAGGAAAGGGACTGCTGGAGAAGAAGAGGGAAGGGAGGAAAAGGGAGCCACATGACCCTCCAGATTTATTTTCCCTGTTGTAGCAGTAGGAGGAGGGCAAATTCAAGGTAAACCTCCAATAATTAGATTCTATACCTTGGAAATTATTTTTTAAAATTGCAAGTCTTCCATATATAGATTTTAATTATTGGGGGGTTATCTTGTATTCAGGGTTGTCTTATATTTGAGTAAATACAGTACTTTATACTGGATCTGTTAATTAGACAGAAATTATATGACGTGTACTTCTGATCACTGCAGTAGAGTTGAAACAGGGTTGGTTTTTCACTCTTTTTCCCCCCTAAAATCCCTGCTGGCATTTTTGCTTTGACTAACTGTAGATTCTAACTAACTTTTTATGTTCAGGATAGCTGCTTCTTCCTTGCCTCACCACCTCCACTCTGAGAATTCCTTTCTGAAAAGATCCAGACTTCCCTGAAAAAAAAGTTTCATTTTTTTCTCAGAAAAAAAAATAAAATGAAATGCAATGATTGGGGCAGATTCACTTAGCAGCAGAGGATTTCCATCCAACATTTAACCCCTATCTGTGAAGCACCCCCAACTCTCAGGCATTCAGCACTTTGCTACTTCAAATTTTGCTGCCCATTATACTGGGGACACTGTAGTAGGTCAGTAGGACAATTCTGTCACTTGTGCTGTTTTCCTTTAGGATTATCGTTGTGGGAGCCAGCCCTTTTTCTGTGACATCCTGTTTGATTACCTTTGTGTCAGCGGTAGTACTGTTTTTGTACCAATGCTGCCAGTCTGCTTCTCAGCAGAAACTGAATCAAGTCATAAATCCTACAAGTAACTTGAGGTGGAGAGGGGGAAATCCCTCGGGGAGCTGCTCACAGACAGCCATAATAATTGCTTGCTGTTATCCAAAGGGCTTCAGAAGTGCCTTGGAAATGTCACTGATTTTATCCTGTGGCTGCACTCTGGCCCCTATGGGCCAACTCCCTTCTGTACTGGCATGTTTTTCTTATTTAATTGACAGCTTGTTGCCTGTCTGTAATCCAGTTGACAAAAAGATGGGGAGTAACTTCTGTTAGCTGTGTTTACATGGCCTACTGTGAAACATATAGCTCCCTTAACAGGACTCTCTAGGTCCCTTAGAATAACATCTCTCTCTCAGACTTGTAAATCCTTGAGCACAAAGCACTTCAGAAGAAGGCAAAATTGCATAACAAACTTTAATATAGCTCTTCATGTTTACTGCTATATCCCCTTTCATCTTTCTTTCAGAGTCTTATGAAGATGATCCTCAGGCATAATAATGAAAATGGTGTGTGTCAACCATAGATACAATTTCTAGCTTAGTTTGTCCTTTCTGTTCAGAGGCTGCTGTTCAGGAAAGGACTTTCATGCACTTACATTTTAAGTATGTGAATACCCACATACCTTACATTTTATGTCCCAGGCTAGGGACAAACATTACACATAAACTGGTTTAAACCTGTAACAGCATAAGTTCATTCATGAACTACTGGTGCTGCCTTAGTTGTAGGGACACATGCCCCCCTTGCAACCGGTCTCACTGCCCGGCGGAAATCCCCCTTCAGCTGATCTCACTGCCCAGGGGAGTCCCCCATGGCAGATATCGCTGGCCAGAGGGAATTCCTCAGCAGCCAGTTGCTGCAGCCAATCACTGCAGCTGCTTCCAGGAGCAGCTGTAGCAATTGGCTGGTGCTTGCAGGGGGGGGACTGGCGCTCCCACCTGCCCCCCTGCCCATTGCCTAAGCAGCGAGCACAGCCAATCAGGGGGTGCACCAGCGCTCTCGGAGGGTGCACCCCTGTGCACCGTCTATGTCACCACTGAGTTCAGTGCACATAAACCAGTTTCACAATGGCTAAAACTGGTTTAAGATAAATTGACTGTAGTTTCAGACTTAACTGATTTTGGTCAAACCGGTTTAAGCAATGCCTGTCCCAGACCCCTTCTTGGTTTAAATTAAACCAGAGTCCCCAGCATCCCATATGCTTTGCAGCCCTGGGCTGGGCTGTCTGCTGCAGAGAACAGGGCTGGCCCCACCCCTCTACTACCCAGCCAGAGCTCCAGAGGAGACTGCAGGTACAGCAGTGTCTTTCTGGCTTCCCGCTGCCCCACTCCCCCTTGCTGCTCAAGCAGGGATTCCCCCTTGCCTGCCTGCCTCCCTCTCTCTTTCTCATCTCCCACAGAACGGACCCCAGCCCCACAGACCCTAGACCTGTGGTATGGTAGCTAATGCTGAGAGGTGTCTGCATGTGGGAGGCAGACAGGCAGACAGAACAGTGTCTGTTTAGAGCTTTTTGGAGCTAATCAACAGATCAGCTGGTAATGTCCCTCCTTGAAAAAGCTGTTTAAAAAGAGCTTGAACTAATGAGAGAAACTTTTGTTTTATTCATGGGCTGATAAATCCTGTGTTATCAGCTTCCTGCTGGCTCCCTTGCCTGTCAAGTTTGCAGACAGCATGAAGAAGCAGGGAGAGGGAGATTGAAAAGCTAAGTGTCATCAACAATTGCATGTGCTGTGACCCCCCCTTTGCCTCAGCGTGCTAGCTGAGGGCTGGCAACACTTGCATCCCTTGAGCAGCGAGCAGGGAAAAGCCTGGGACGGTGTAGGCAGGTTGGGGGTTTACACCCCTCCCTCAGAGTGTCCTACTGGGGCCTGGCCATGCCCCCCCCCTTCCTCAGCTCAGCACTGTAGAATGGAAGAGAGGGCTGCTCTAGTGCCCCCCAACTTCTAGCCTGAGCCATTGCAAGCATGTGCCTGCATTTCTTCAGTCCAGAGGAAATATCTGTACAGTTGCAAACTGATTCAATCTAGGCAGATTAGACTAATCTGCAAAGATTGAACCAATTCAAGCTCAGACCTTTTGAATGTCTGTCCCTAGCCCAAATGACTTACTGCCATCCTCACTTGAGAAGTAAATTGTAGACAGCCATGACAGTGGCAGATGACTTAACAGAAACTCCCTCTGTTAATTCTCATTACATTCAGGCTCTGCATCCCAGATAAAACAGCACAATTTTGGAACCATTTTAGTTCTTTCCCTTAGAGACAGTAAATAACGGGAGAGAAGCTTCTTTCTTCAGAGGTAACCTGAAGGCTAGTACCTAATTTTCAGTACATTCTTGGGTCATTCCCAGCCCCAGCACTGGCACCACTAAAATGTGAGTTCATGTCCTGCCTAGATTAAATTACTTGTTTCCTTTCAGATTAAAGATGCATAAAATAAAATAAAAACGTGTAATCTATATGACGTATTAAATTTCATGTTAGTTGGTGGCCTGCTAGATCCCATGAATTAAGACTCCTTTCCAAAGCAGTTTTTGCAGTGCAGGAAGAAAGACGAAATTAGTTTTAGTTACTGTAGTTAGGGAGGGGGAGAAATGGGGGAGGCTTCTAATACAAATCTAGTGTTCTGATTTGATCCTTCTGCCCCTTTTTCACAGTACACAAAGCAGGTCTGTTGTTCATACTTAAAGTTCTAGATAAGATTTCTGTTGTAAAATCCTTCTTTAAGTTGCTTATAATTTTCCCATGGTGTTTGGGTTAAAATTGTCCATGCCAGGTGCCTGCTTTCAGGCTTAATGCTTTATGGAAAGTTTAATTTAAAAAAAAAAAAAAACTATTCAGCTCTTTAAATATGAGTCCAGGTAAAACTGTTTGTTGGATTCATCTCATTGAAAAGATGTGCTACTTCTGTGATTAGGAGCAGGAACTTTCTAGTTCACAGTGGTTAGGCCCAAAATAAGGAAGGGGCCTTTTTGTTGTCCCAATAAAAATTCCCCCAAAATGTTATAGTTTTAAACCCCTGATAACTGCCACTTGTACATGTATAGTGGAGGTTTGGAGCCAGTAGCAAATTTTTCTGAAGATACCATCTATACTGAAGTTTGTTCACCCCAACAGACACACCTACATGTACTCTGAGCAGGTACTGAATAAGATTTTCCCTGCAATTTTCTCTCCCAGCAGCTTGAGGCTGTGATGTCAGCCCCTGGCAATCAGGGATTATGTAAAAGGGGGAAGGAAGTGGCAGTGAGTAGGGGCAGGCTGGCAGGGGTGAACAGAGCAGGGCCAGGTGGCAGAAAGCTAGAGCAAAAAGGCTTTAGGAGAATTGGTGAAAGAGCGTGGCCTGGGAAGAAGAGCCATCAAATTAGAGTGCAAACTTGGAATACAGCCTAGAAATCCTAAATCCCAATATTCCTGTCCTCTCAGCAAACACCAATGAAACCCAATAGTGAAATGTCTTCACACGTTCAGCTAAGTCACCCATATACAAAATTACCTACTATCATTTCTGTTTATTTTTAATTAATGTGGCAAAGATCTATGCTGTAGATATAAGTCTCAGACCCCACTGAAGACTCACGTGGGATCATTATGATTTTATGTGATAGAATTTGTGTTTTTCATTTCTGTTTTATAAAGAAAACTGTCAAATTGAATTGTATATTTACTGTATTTACTCAATTTTGTGATGAGGTTTACAGCCTATGAAACCTTGATTTGGGCCCCTTTTTTCTGTTGTCTTCTGCCTCACTGCCCCTCTGGGTCCCTCTTTCTCTTAGCTGGTGTTGCATCCCATCATCAACTGGAGTGACTGAGTCTGCTGCTTCCTGCTCCAGCCTCATGTTTCCTCCTAGTCTGTCATAACCAGTTCATCCTTCATGGAACTCATTTATGTGTTGTCTCCTAATGCTGTCTCCCGCTTCCTCTCAGCCCATGGTCCACTGGTGTCTTTTGCCCTTGTCATGTCTCTCTTCTTTTCCTGGTATGCAGTGACCTCTGTCTATTTTCTCCTTTATTCTGCTTTCTGTCCCCTTTAGGTCAGCTGTCTCCCCAGTGTCTTGACTGCACATCACTCCTCCCATCCTGTGTGACTTCCCTTTGTCTTTCATTCCTCAGTCACTACTTGAAAGGGCTTGCCTAGCATTTCATAGAGCTCTGTGGCAGTGGTAGAGATAGAATCTAGCTCTCCAAGGGAGCATGCATCTGCCTTAATCGTGAGATCATCCTTTCTCCTCCTGCAGTCCTCTGCCCCATTCATCTTCTAAATTCTGCAACAGATGAGGCAGGAAAGCTTTACACTAAGTCTTTTTTACCTCTCTATCCTTTGGCTGAAACATGCTTACCCATCAACAAGCATATCATAAGTGTAGTTCAGTAATATGGAGGTTGAAATAATACTTCACATCCGTGAATAATTACTCAGACTCTGATAACTGGCAAAAGGTTACACGTTCTATGGCATCTGTATAGGAAGTCATTTGATCATCTACCCTAAATAAGGCTAGATCATCAGTTTACAATCAAGCTCATAGTGAGGTGCAGTGTGTCTGGCTGTTTTTGAACCAGGCTCTGAGGAAGTTTGTGACTCAAGGGCTCAGTCTCCCTTCCTGCTGTTCTAGTTGAGGGAGTAAATAGTGACATATTGATTTCTTTTGTAGTTTGTGCTCCCCATTGTGTTAGCAGAACTTTGCTGCCTAGGATACTAGGAGCCAAGTTAAAGATCCTCATCATTAAACATGTCCCTTTCCCATCTACCTAACGAAGGCCAGAACATAGAAGCTTTCATAGCACCGGCTTCCATTTACAGGCTAGAGGCAGTACAGTAAAGTAACATAAGGGAGTAAGGGCTCCCTCTGCTCCTTTGTGCTGACACCCAGAATGGAGCCACAATATGGTCATTATTTAGAAACAAAGTATCTGCCATGGATTTGTACATAGGGCCATCAGCAAATGAACAGTACTTTATTTGAACTTTTTTCCCCTGGTAGTTGATCTTGTCTTTAGTGATTTTCATTAGTGGCTAACAATTTAAATTTATATTATTTCCAATTCTTAAAAAAAATATTTCTGTATCCTTAACTTTCTACTGTTTTGTGTCCTTGGGAATTGTTGTTTATGCTACTTACGTTATCATTGTATTTAAATGAGCAAAGTTTTGCTTGTTTATAGTGACATAGTCAACAGTTTTTTAAAAGCTTCATTTGCTGTATTTAGATGAATCTAAGATTAGGGTTTCCTCCCCCCCACCCTCCCAAAAAAGGGTGGGGGAGCCCACTCTTCAGTACAAGTACTTGTGTGACCTTGATACCAGGAAAGATCATCAAGCAAGTCCTCAAAGAATGTGTTGTATGAAGCATCTAGAGAAGAACTGGCTGATCAGGAACAGCCAACATGAGCACCAAGAGCAAGTCATGCCTAGCTAACCTGATTTCCTTCTATAATAAGGTGACAGGCTTTCTGAATGGGGACAGCACAATGGATGTCATAGTCCTTGATTTTAGCAAGACTTTTGACATTCTATCATGACATTCTCATTAACAAGCTAAGGAAATATGGACTAGACAAAAGTACTGTAATGTGGAAACATAACTAGTTGGATCATTGTGCTGAAATCAACGTCTCAATGTCTAGTTGGAAGAAAATATCAAGAGGGGGTCCCCAAGAGTCTGTCCTGGGTCTTGTATCATTCAACAACTTCATTAATGATTTGGCTGATGGGTTGAATGCATGCTTAGCAGATTTGCAGACAACACCAAGTTGGGTGGAGTTTCAGATACTCCAGGACGGTAGGGCTAGAATCCAGAATGACCTGGATAGACTGGAGAAATGGTCTTCAGTAAATCAGATAAGATTCAACAAGCTCATGTACAAAGTCCTGCACTTGGGATGAAATAATTGCATACGCAAATACAGACTGGGAAATGAGTGGCTAGGCTGCAGTACTCCAGAGAACATGGGGGTTACAGTAGACCATAAACCAAATACAGGCAGAGAGTGTGCGCTTGTAGCAAAAAATAAAAAAAAACCAGCTGCATATTAGGCTGTATGTGTGTCACTTGCAAATCAAGGGGTGCACCTGTAATGCTCTATTCAGCACTAGTGAGGCCTCACCTGGAGCGCTGTGCCCAGTTTTAGCCGCACACTTCAAGAAAGAAGTATGCAGGTTGGAAAGAATCCAGCAGTGACAGAAATGGTTAGAGCCTGGGAAGCATGGTTTATGAGGAAAAGCTGAAAGAACTAGGGTTATATAGTCTGAAGAAAAGAAGACTGAGGGGGATTTGATTACAGTCTCTAAGTTCATGAACAGTGATCACAGAGAGGATGAAGATGAGCTTTTTTTTCTGTGGCCGTAGGGGACAGAACTAGGAGCAACGGCCTCAGAGGAAATTTAAGTTGGAGATTAGGAGGAACTTTTTGATTATGAGGGTGGTTAAGTGTTGGAACAGACTGCCTAGAGAAGTTGTGGATTGTCCAAATTTTCAAGAGCAGGCTTAGTTGGGATGTTGTTTAGTCAGCAACAATCCTGCTCTTGAGCACGGAGCTGGACTAGGTGACTTGGGAGGTCTCTTCCAGCTCTATTTTCCTATCATCCTGTCAGCCTACGATGCTTGTAAATAAGCATTTTTGATATCATCATTGACATATTTGGTCTAGGGTTGAAGTTTTGTTTAGTTTCAAATACATTTCCAAGATAAATTTTGTGGATACATTTCACTTATTTTCCTTACCTTCCCAAGTAGAGGTATGCATAGCTGACAGAATAGTTCTAGCTACTATATCTTAGATCTTAAAATTATGTAGAGAGATTTATTTGCCCGTAAAAGAAGCCTGTGTAACAATTGTTAGGGAAGTGTAACTTAAAGAATCAATAAAAACTGATCTTATAAGTGAACTAGTATAGTACGAATTTGGCTGCCATGAGAGCTGTTGTGGCAGTGACAGGAAGATGAAGAAGGTAGTATGTGCTACAAAGTATTGTAGGTGCTTAAAATAGTCTTATTAGAATGAGTTCATTTAAATTCCAGTCATTATAGAGCTATTTTCTTATCACTGTCATACTTACTTTGAGAGTAATCTGAAGAAATACTTGCATTGCTTCAGTATATAAGATTATATAATGTGATGACCAAGGTCTGTCTATTTTAATGTGCCTTTTTATACGGTTGTGTTTTTATTAACAACAGGCTGTATTGTCAGGATTTCGATTTGTTTTATAAAATCATATTTTGCATTTCTAATCTCAATTGATTACTTTTGTGTGAGAATACTGTTTTAATATAGACCTAAATGCTTTAACTTTTTACCAAATATCTGGTGGTCTTAATAATCCATATCTAGAAAGACTAGGTAGGTATAATTTGTCTTTTTAGAAAAAATGTGTTTGCGCGCCTACTTTTGTCTCCAGGTGCATGAGATGTCATCTTCAGAATTTTCATCTGTTAAATGATAAAAATGTTGTTCGACCTGTGCCCAAAGTAAATGTATGTTGCGCTTATTAATTCACATTAAGGATCAGATTCTAAACTTGTGATGTGCCTTATATATTAGTACCTTCATATTTCCAAACCCTGCTGCTGTGCTTTGACATTGAAGTGTATTACAAGATAATTGCATAGAAATTCATACCCATGTCTGGAAATCAAAAACAGGCTTTAAATTATGGTACAATATTGTTGATGGTATGTATGTTGGAGTCCAAAAAAAAAAAATTAGGGAAATAGCAATAATAAGAGTTTCTGGGGGGAAAAAAACCAAGATTATCACTAACAATGTACTCTGTTTGTTGCACTGCATTCATGTAATCCAAATTCTTGCATGGCACATGCTAAAGAACTAAACTGCTAATTCCTCTCAAGTCCAGTAATTTAGGATCGAACTAGAGTGTATCTTTTTCAGAGTCTTGCAGTTTTTATATAAGGCTTTGAGTGATGGGGAACCCCCAACCCCTCGTCATCCTATAGTAAACTACTCCAGTGTCTAATTGTGCTTATCAAGCCTGTTTATTCTGGGTTTGAATTTGTATAGTTTTACTTCCAGCCATTATTTTGCTGTTTACTTTGTAGATAAGAGCACTATAATACCTAGTATTTTTCCTGTAAAAGTGCTTATAGAGCACAGTGAAATCTTCACTCACCATATTTATTCAAATATAAAACAAGGTTCTTTCCCCCAATCAGCCTGGGGGGTAAAGCCCCTCATCTTATATTTGCATATCACACCCCACCCCAAGAAAGGAAAGATAGGGGTTTGAGTTGCTTCAGACTGAGGAAGGCATAGAAAGTTGGTAACTTGTTCCCAGGCCAAATGCTGTAACCCATTGTTTATGTACAAAACATGGTCGCTGCCACCAATCACTGAACTATTCTTAGAAGAAGACCTAGAACTCTGGATCATAGATTTTCCGGAAAGAAGTTCAAATACACCCAGGAAGGGTCTTCCTGGAAGTAGAAGTTCAAATTCTCAGTACTTACCATTTCTTATTAACTAGCTCTGTTCAGCTACCTATTCAGCATTTAGGCTCTAGGAATTATCCTTTGGAGGTATCCAATTCTCCCCTTAACTGTATATGAGGCTCAGGCATCTGTTTCCTTGAATCACTCTACTGAAGTACATGACCAGATAATTCTGATGCTGAAGTTGGATAGGGCCCCAAGTGCTTCACTTGGTCTCACCCATAAGTCTTGTTTGGGTGTAGGTTTAACGCTAATGAACCAATTTCAGGTAGAAT